>NC_088226.1:43336652-43655938 GCF_036934945.1 Oncorhynchus masou masou | reverse complement strand
ATAGTATCCGTAAAGTTCGTAGAAACAGGTCAAATGTTTTTTGGAATCAATCCTCAGGTTGTTTTTACAATATATAATTGATAATATTTCAACCGGGACTGTAGCTTCTTCAATAGGAGAGAGAGAGAATATGTCTGCTCCAAGCTGTTGTGCATGCAAGATGCTGCTGGCACCCAGCCATACAATGACGCGATGTGATCTTTCTCGCTAATTTTTCAAAATAAAAGTCTGAAACTATGTCTAAAGACTGTTCGCACCATGGGGAAGCCATAGCATAAGGAATCTGGTTGATGTCCCTTTAAATGGAGCGAAGGCAGGCAATGGAACAGAGAGCTTTCAGGAAAAACAGCACTTCCGGGTTGGATTTTCCTCAGGTTTTCGCCTGCAATATCAGTTCTGTTTAACTCGCAGACAATATTTTGACAGTTTCAGAAACTTTAGAGTGTTTCATATCCTAATCTCACATGCATATTCTAGATTCTGGGCCTTAGAAATAGGCAGTTTAATTTGGGTATGTTTTTCATCCAAACATTGCCCCCTAGTCTCAAGAGGTTTTTTTTTTTTTTTTTTACTAGGCAAGTCAGTTAAGAACAAATTCTTATTTTCAATGATGGCCTAGGAACAGTGGGTTAACTGTGTTGTTCAGGGCAGAATGACAGATTTGTACCTTGTCAGCTCAGGGTAGCTTGCAGCCTTCCGGTTGCTAGTCCAGCGCTCTGGCAACTAGGCCACCCTGCCGCCCCCCTTGTAAGTAAGTCTTTCACGGTAAGGTCTATACTTGTATTTGGCGCATGTGACAAAGTTTGATTTGACAGTCTCATTGTATAGTTGTTTTCCTACAGCTCTGTTCTGTTAACTTTGAATACTGTAATACTTGCTGGAGCAAGGAAATAAATATTATTTATACATTCAAGTCACCTGACAATAATGGGCTACTCGCACTTTTTATTTACCTGTCATTCTCCTGTCATGTCTCTGAAATGAGCTGAGAAGCAAGGAAGGAGTCTCTAGGACTTCCTAGGACTGCTTATTTTCTTTAGAGCGGCAGTGTAGCCTCGTGGTTTTGTGGTTAGAGCATTGGACTAGTAACCGAAAGGTTGCAAGTTCAAATCCCCGAGCTGACAAGGTACAAAATATGTCATTCTGCCCCTGAACAGGCAGTTAACCCACTGTTCCTAGGCTGTCATTGAAAATAAGAATTTGTTCTTACTTGCCTAGTAAAATAAAGGTAAAATAAATAGAGCTGCATAACCAAGTCCGTTGGCTAGAAGAACCATCCTCACATTTATATCAAATGCCACATCTTTCCTGGAGCACGCCTGGAGGAAGTGTAAACACTCTTCCTAAATGCATCACGATCGCCTTCATAGTCTGCACAATCTATCATGACAGAATTACAGAATCACTGGTTGGTGAAGTCTATGGTGATTTTCAGTCCAGTGTTTAGACACTTAGGGCAAGTCAAGTAATGTACAACTTCATTTATTTGAGACATGGAATAAAAGCCACTGTCGGCTGGCTGCTGTCTGGTTGATCACTTCTAGTTGTCATCTTCTTCTCAACTAATTTGCGTCTCAACGCGCTTCTGCGGGCTACCTACTTTTCCTCCTCTACCTGTACTGTCACTGCCACAATTGGTGGATCAGGCACATTTTTTATTTAATTCACTGTTTTTCTTGCATTGGCTAACTGAGATCACCTATTTTTATTCACATTCTGTAGGTATATTCTTTGTGATTTTCTAATTTTCACTCTTTATATTTTCAAACAAGGAAGTGATGCGTGGCACGTGAGGCCTTTTAACCAATCAGGTTTACGGAAAGGGCCTTAAAATGCCAGTAACTAATACGATGTCAGGAAATTACTAATATTTCATCACGAAGAACTATGTCCACAAAAGATATAGCCATTATTGGACTAGCTAACGTTATGCTCCGGAAAACAAGCTTTTGAATGATATATGAGTCAACATGGAGAGTTTAAAAAAATAGTGGTTGAAGTTCTACACAAAAAAATACAAATTTTACATTACCGTGTAGTTTATCAATAAAATGATCTGACGTCGATGTGGACCTACTCGATATACATATCCCAAAAGAAATAAATTATTTCACTCCAAAACACCAATAGAAAGTTAGTCAAATGGATGAGATCTTCCTACCGTGGTAAGGAAAATACCTGTATTTGTGAAATAATCACCCTAATGAACTCTTTCGTCATATCCCAATTTAGCTATTTGCTTATGGTCTTGCCTACACCTGTTTTTTTTTAAATTATATGAACAAAAAAGATTCCATTTGATTTGGAATGGCAAACCAGACAAAATGAAAAGGGCCTATTTATAAAATGAATATGAATTCGGACGGCAGAAATGATTAAATATTAAAGCATTAGACTTCTCACTAAAGGCGTCAGTCATAAAAAAGTTATACTTAAATCTGAACTGGTTCACTAGCAAATTAGTAAGAACGTCTCACCCCATGTTCAAGAATGGCCTTTTCCCATTTATTCAGATTACAACATTTCACTTTTGGGGTTTTTGAAAATGAAATCATCTCCAAAATAATGCTATTTTAAAACAAGCCATAGAAAGTTGGTTGCAATTTCAGTTTAATCCACCAAAAAATACAGAACAAATGTTGTTAACATCAAATATACTTATTAATAAAAAAATACTTTTTCGATACAAATTTTTAATAAGCTATAATCTTTGTAAATTATAGTATTGGAATGGTGGAGTTGTCACACATGCAACTAACAAAAATATATGGAAATGTCTGCTCTTCACAAAATTACAACCAACTAATTGCAGCATTAACGCAAAAAAATGGAAAAGGCAGGTGAAAGGGGGGAAAAGAAAGGAACTTGTCTGTCGGCGCTGCATTAAAGACCAAAATTGGTTAAAGAAAATTTTGATAACTAAAAAAGTATATCAGTTTAATTTAAAGACCAAAAAATGACAGCTGTGCCATTTACATTGCAAAATAGTTTGCAAGATATTTTTGATGTAACGATTCCATGGAACATGTTAATAACTGATACTTAGAATTTAGCAATTTAAACTATTATACGAATTCTTGCAACCAATAGAATGTTATATACAGTATATAGGATATACAACCTTCCCAGCTCTGCAGATTTTCATGCGAAGAAAGAGAGTCAAGAGAAAATTAAATTTGGTACTATCCATATGTAGCTTGTTTTTGTCACAGGTCCAGGAATGGTGGAAGAATTGCAACATTTACCTGCAGATAGCACTACTGGGTGATTTGAAAAGTCATATTCAATCGATAAATAATGTAGTAATACTTTTAGCATAAATGTTTATCAAACAAAATATAACTATTACAAAATAGATTGTTTCCGTAAACTGTATATAGTATGTATAAGGTATAAGTAGAAGCCTAAGTGTTGTTCTTCATTGGTTTACTCCAATTATGGGAGGGTTGGAGGGAAAGTGAAAAATAATAAAGGAAAAGATTTTCAAAATATATGTATACAAGCCTAAGATCACCATGCACAATGCCAAGCGTCAGATGGAGTAGTGTAAACCTCGCCGCCATTGGACTATGGAGAAGTGGAAACTCGTTCTCTGGAGTGATGAATAACTCTTCACCATCTGGCAGTCCGACGGACGAATCTGGGTTTGGTGGATGCCAGGAGAACATTACCTGCACGAATGCATAGTGCCAACTGTAGTTTGGTGGAGGAGGAATAATGGTCTGGGGCTGTTTTTCATGGTTCGGGTAACACCCCTTAGTTCCAGTGAAGGGAATTCTTAACGCTACAGTGTCACGGACGTTGTCAGGGAAATGACCGGACCAAGGTGTAGCGTGGTGAGTGTACATTTCTTTTTATTACGAATGACGCCAACAAACCACGACCATGAAGCTGACTAGGGCTATACAGGCCACTAACACAGACAACTACCCACAACTAAGGAGGAAAAACAGGCTGCCTAAGTATGATTCCCAATCAGAGACAACGATGGACAGCTGTCCCTGATTGAGAACCATACCCGGCCAAAACATAGAAACAGAAAACATAGAAATAAAGAAACTAGAATGCCACCCTAGTCACACCCTGGCTTAACCAAATAGAGAATAAAAGCCTCTCTATGGCCAGGGTGTGACATACAGCATACAATGACATTCTAGATGATTCTGTTTCCAACTTTGTGTCAACAGTTTGGGGAAGGCCCTTTCCTGTTTCAGCATGACATAGTTAGTTAAAATGCTCTGTGCACACAGGTCCATACAGAAATGATTTGTTGAGATTGTTGTGGAATAACTTGACTGGCCCCCTCATCGAACACATTTGGGATGAATTGGAACGCCGACTGCGAGCCAGGCGTAATCGCCCAACATCACTACACAACCTCACTGATGCTTTTGCGGCTGAATGGAAGCAAGTCTAGTGGAAAGCCTTTCCAGAAGAGTGTAGGCTGTTAGAGCAGCAAATGGGGGACTAACTCCATACTAATGTCAATGATTTTGTAATGAGATTTTCAATGAGCAAGTGTGCACATACTTTTGGATTTGTAGTGTATGTTCTGGTAATTATATGAGCTGGCTAGCCAGTTAAATATCTAAGTTAGCTAACAAGCTAGCTAGCAACCAAACCAAAACATTGTCCAGTTAGTTTTTTTAAGTTGCCGTGCTGGCTAGATTTACATAACCTAAACACATTTTGAAGTTTGTTTGTGTGAAATTTGACCAAGCTGAAGCATGCAAAACTGGTGTTTTGTTAATACTTTTTCATAATGACAAGTTTAATGGAGAAGAACAATTGAATGTTCATGATTTCATGTGTGCCAAAGCCCGTAAGATGACTAGGAACATTTATATTGAGGGGTTGGTGGGACTTCTAAACATATTACAGTAATTAAGACTAGAAAATAAATGTACAGGCTTGGTTGCGTGCAATAACTTTAAAATATAAAGAAAATTCTGCAAAAAAGTTGGCGGCATACTAATGTTGGTGTCAAAATGTATTGGTTAGAAAAATGTATCAGACTTAGACTCTCTCGCTCTTTCCTCTCGCTCTTTCATTCCTCCCTTTTTCTCTCTCTCTCTCTCTTTCTCTCTCTCTCCCTCTTTCTTTCTCTCTATAAATAAATATATCTCTCTCTCTGTCATACACACAGACTCACATTACATACATTGCACAGTTTCTCATTGATCCTCCCTCTCTCTATTCTCTATCAAATTTCTTTTCTCTCGCCATTCTCTTTCTACTTTCTTACCCCTTATTTACTCTCTCTACTCGCTCTCACACTCTGTGCGCATGTAAGCTCCAATACGTATTTATTTGGACAGCTTTATTTGGAAAGCTTTTAATTAAATGAATTAATTAATTCTATACTCCAGCATTTTGAGATCAAATGTTTTATTTATGTCAACAGTAGAATGTCACCTTTTATTTGAAAGTATTTTCATACATATCTATTTTACTGTTTAGAAATGAAAGCACTTTATGTATCTTATTACCCCATTTTGAAGGTGTCATAAGTAATTTGACAAATTTGCTTATAGTATATTACATTTAGTCAAAAGTTTAGTATTTGGTCCTATATTCCTAGCACACAATGGCTACATCAAGCTTGTGGCTCTACAAACTTGTGTGTTTCAGATTATGTTGTGCCCAATATAAATGAATAGTAAATAGTGTATTGTGTCATTTTTGAGTCACTTTTATTGTAATTAAGAATATAATGTTTCTGAACACGTCTACATTGATGTGGATGCTAGCATGATTACGGATAATCATGAATAAATCGTATAATAATGAGTGAGAAAGTTAGAGGCATAAATATCATACCCGCCCAAAATACTAACCTTTTTTATTGGTGACGGTTAGTATGTTTTGAGGGAATGATCTTTGTGAATCGAACTTTCTCACTCGACATTATTCACGTTTCATTTCTGATTATTCGTAATCATGCTAGCATCGACATTAATATAGAAAGTGGTCAGAAACATATTCTAATCTTATTTACAATAAAATCATGGTCACACTTTATTTGGCTAGATCAGATAGTTAAAATGCTCTGCAGATGGTCATACTATCGGTTGATACGCAACTGCTTGCTAAGGTTACAGTTAGGGTTTGGTTTGGAGTAAGGGTAAGGGTTAAGGTTATGGCTAGGGTTAGGGTAAGGGTTTCCAAAATAACATAATTAATGACTTACCATTAATTTATATTGGACACAAGCATAATCTGACACACAACCAAAACAAACTGCAAATGCATCCAACAAGTTTGTAGAGTCACAAGCTTGATGTAATCATAGCGTTGTAGGAATATGGGACCAAATAGTAGACTTTTGACTAAATGTAATACACTGTAAGTGAATTTGTCCAAATACTTATGACACCTTCCAATGGGGGAGTGAGATACAGATGTGTATGAGAATACCCATAAATAAGTGGTGACATTCTGTACAGTCGTTTTCGCTTCACTGTCCAAATAAATATGGAGGGGAGTGTCTCTCTCCAACTTCCACACACACATACAGTATATGCTATCCCATTCAGCTGATATGTAGTGGTTTATTCAAGGGTCTTGTTTGCCCCCTACTGTGTGTTGACCTGAGATGCTGGGAGAAGCCTCTCCTTTCTGCTGCCTGAGTGTGTGTGGTACATCACCACTCTGAACAACGTAGTGAAGGATGTTTATAAGCTGGTAGTTGAATGGGTAAAAATGTCATGATAATTTTATAGCATGACTCAGCACCCACAACATAGGGATGTACAATTGCTATAATAACAAAAACATTCATCAATAAGGATACATTCTTTCTATAAGGGGTTGTTTTATACTACAGCAACACTGTGTCATTGTCTCAAAGGATTTGGCATGTTGGTATCATATATTTAAACCTATCTTACAAATTTACATCCTGAACAACTTTAAAACAAATCGTTCAACATTTTTAACCCATGAATGATACTGGCCTAGATGTATTATGGAGTAATGTGGACCGGATAAACTCTGAAAGGCAAGAGTGCCACCTTTAGGTTTCAGTGAGAACAGCAATGAGCAGGAGAATGTAAATCAAAACAGTAACAAACATAGGGATGAGTGCATGAGAAAACAACTATTATTGGTATGTGATTGTCAACAGCAATGAATTCCAAAATAAAAGCAAATGTAATTTGAAGTGTTTAGTGAAACAGAAATGAGGCATCAACATCACAAAACCCACATCCATCTGATAATGTGACGCATTTGTCCCAATGGTCTGCTGATATATCTGAAATATGCTTTCCTCTGGATTGGAAAAGACAAAAGCCAACGGCTGACAGAGAGAGATGGTGTCATGAGAAGCATGTACTGTAGCTCGTCCCAGTGTGTGGTCAGGCAGAGCCGGCAGAACATTTTACGCACTTAGCAGACACTCTTATACAGAGCGTCTTACATGAGCAGTTAAGGTTGAGTGCCTTGATCAAGGGTACATTGACAGATTTTTCACAGAGTTGGCTCGGATCTTGAACTAGCAACTTTTCAGTTACTGGCCCAACGCTCTTAACCACTAAGCTACCTGCCCAGAGCCAGGCCTCTCTGTGATAGACACACACAGCTGGGACATTAACACATTGTCATCTGTGACCTTTGGGAAACTTGAGATGCTGAGAGTGACACTCAATGACACATGATGAGGGAGCTGTGTGTGTGTGTGTAGGGGGGTGGGGGGTTGTGTGTGTGTATGTGTGTGTGTATGTCTGAAAGTGTGGGCACGTGTGTTTGCATTTGTGTGTGTGTGTGGTTACATGTGTGTGTGTTTGGTGTATGTGTGCTATCCACTAGACTTATTGGATATCAGGTGAGCTGAGTAAGAGTCACACCCCATTGACCCAACCCCCACCACCCTGCTAGCCAGACCCACTATCTGCCAACAAATGGAAAATGTATCTTAGATGTCTGAGACTGGCTGTGTGGAAAGATATATTCCATACAACACATGCTGCATTGTAAAATAATCACTTTATATGTATATCTGACACACATCTGATAATGAATAGCCTAGTTGTAGGGAATGTTTATAATTAATAGGGTGACATATTAGGTTACCTTTAGGTACAGAATATATCACCACCATGCGTTTCCATCTCCTCCCCTCTCTACTTCATTACTTTCTCAAGCACGCAGAGAGAAGAGCTGTCAACAGTTTAATAAAATATATTTAGTTGTGAAAAAAATGTTACTTTCAATATTCCCGAACAGATTTCACTTAGTTTCCCAAATTAAGCACTTGGTAGCTGCAGTAATAGGGTTGGGGAGCCCATGACATACATAGTTTGGGCAGAATATCAGCTTATAGGTTCTTTTGTGGTGATGCAGGGGAGGGTTATAGGGGTGGATGTCACGATAAGGGATTGTAAATTTAGATTAGTGGTGGTGTATGGGCCACAGGTGGTGGCAGACAGGAGGGAGATGGTGGACTGTCTGGCGCCCCTGTGTGTCACAAATAGGAAATTAGTGATGGGGGGGGATTTTAATACAGATTTAGGAATAGGGGGGATAGCAGTGCAGGCGCCATCACCGGGCTAATGGCTTGCCATGGTCTTGTTGATGGTGGCCTGCACACTACTCCGAAAATGGCCGGTCCTACATGGCGCAACTCCAGGGGGGTTGCGCGGAGGCTCGACTATATTTTTGTACACAGGTCTTTGGGTAAGTTGTCTGGTTGGCTGTTGCCTGTTTTCTTTTCGGATCACGACGGGGTGCTCCTGCAGGTGGGGTCGCCAGTCTGCATCTTTGGTAGTGGGTACTGGAAGTTAGATCGGGAGGTGCTGGAGGAGCAGGCTTTTGTTGATGGGTTTCTTTTGGAGGCTTGAAGGCCTCCCGTCCATGTGCAAGGGGGTGTTAGAGTGGTGGGAATTAGTTAAGGTGAGGATTATGGCTTTTATAATAGGGTATTGCAAGAGGAAAAAAAAGGAGGAGAGGAGGGAGGTGGATCGTATCCAAAGGTTAATTGAACTCGAGTACGAGGCAGGCAACCTCGGCAGGTCGTTTGACTGGGAGAGATCCGCAACCCTAAAGGGAGTTGCAGGAGCGAAAGGCTCAAGTTTTCCTGGAGCGTGCACATAGTGGCTTTCTAGAACACAATGAGACTTGTTCTGCTATGTTCTTTAAGTCGGTTAGGGCCAGACAGAGCATGGTCAACTGGCGGCCGTTGACCATGCTGTGTGTAGATTACAAGCTACTTGCAAAAGTTTTAGCAGACCGGTTGCTCACAGCCCTTCCCTACATCGTCCATGAGGATCAGACGTGCGGGGTAGAGGGCCGCTCTATTAGATGGAACCTACAGTTAATCAGGGACTCCATCGCTTGGGTTGAAGATAGAGGATTGCCTTTAATGTTAGCAGCGCTAGATCAGGCAAAAGCCTTTGATCGCGTGAATAGATCCTTTTTATTCAGAGTGTTAGGTCGATTAGGATTTGGGGAGAAGTTCATAGGATGGATTCGTACATTATATGTCGGAGCGGGGTGCCGAGTTAGTGTAAATAGTCACTTGGGTGACGTTTTTGACCTCTCGTCTGGGGTCAGGCAGGGGTGCCCACTCTCGGCTCTCCTCTTCGTTCTGTACATGGAGCCTCTGGGGGCTGCCATTAGGGCAGACACAAGGATGGAAGGCTTGCTGATCCCTGGAAGTGGTGGGCTGCGTGTTAAGATGACGCAGTACGCCGACGACACTTCCTTGCTGCTGTGCAAGGACTCGTGCCTGACAAGGTCCCTTGCCATCTTTGGGGATTTCACCCGAGCGTCGGGAGCGGTTCTGAACCATGCGAAGTCTTCCGTCAAGTTTTTCGGAAGATGGCGCGGTTGAACGGATGTGCCCGGGGGGTTATCTCTCTGTAAAGGGGCCCTGAGGATTCTCGAGGTCAATTTTGTGACCTCTGGCTCAGTGACGCTAAACTGGAACATGCGTATCGCAGTGGCACAGAGGAAGCTAGCAATGTGGAAGTCTAGGTATTTGTCTTTTATGGGCAAAGTCCAGGTCCTAAAGGTGGATGTTTTGCCATCTCTTTTGTATTTGGCGTACATCTACCCATTGCCAGCTTGTCTGAGGAGGCCTCTAGTGAGGCTTGTGTTTCAGTTCATGTGGAGTGGCAGGTGCGAGTGGGTCGCCAGGGCACGCATGCTCTGTCCCATCGGGGAGGGAGGTAGGGGGTACCACATTTCCCCCTCAAGCTGGACGCAATTTTTGTTTCTTTCTTGTTAATTAACGGAGCTTGCTCATCCAGTGATACACCCATCCGGTTACCTCCTGCGGGTGTTCTTCTCGTATCAGGCGAGAAGCGTAATGGTGTGGTCTAACACGGGTCCTCGGGCGGAACAGCTGCCGTGGCACTTTGGTCATGCGGCCAAGTGGATGCGTGCGCACCCTGAGGTTGAAGTTGCCCGAGTAGGTTTAGATCACAGGCACCTGTACGAGGAGGTCAGAAAGGCAGGGAGTCCGGCGCCTGTAGTGGGCATCTCGGAAGTGGTCTGGGAGGGAGTGCAGGCGTGGGGTCTGGACAACAGGCTCAAGGACCTGAATTGGTTGAGCCTCCATAAGTGCTTGCCGGTACGTTCCATCATGTACCGGTATAGTTTGGTGCAATCCCCCACCTGTCCAAGATCCTCTTGTGGCAGGGAGGAGACTGTGCGCCATGTCTTTTGGGACTGTGCCTTTGCCGGAGTAGTATGGGCTAGGGCACGGGTGTTGTTAGGTTTGGTAAGGGGGGATTTTGTATTGACGTGGGCCAGGTTAGAGAGAGGTGTAGGGAGAGCGAAAGGGACGGATAGGGACAGGTTTCTGCTCTGGCTTCTCATGAGTCTCTTTAAACGGGGGCTGTGGGAAGCCAGGCAGAACATGGTGAAGACAGGGAGAGATTGGGGGGTGGAAGGGATAGTGAGGGGGGTGGAAGGAGATTTGAGGGGGAGGATGAAGAGGGAGGAGAGGAAGTGGGGGCAGCATTGAAGGTAATAAATATTTTTTTATAAAAAAAAAGAGAGGGCTGTTTTCGGTTTTCGTACGTTTGTTATTTTGTTAGTTTAATCGTGTATAGTTTCCTTATTAAATAAAATGAATCACAACTACGCTGCATTTTGGTCCACTCCTCCTTCCCACAACGAAAGCTGTGACAGAATCACCCACCACAACAGGACCAAGCGGCGTGGTAACAGGCAAAAGCAACAGCAGGAGCAACAAAAGAAGGAATGGACATGGGAGGACGAATTAGACGGAGAAGGACCCTGGGCTCAGCCTGGAGAATATCGCCGCCCCAAGGAAGAAATGGAGGCGGAGAAAAGCGGAGAGGCGCCGGTATGAGGAGGCAGCACGGCGAAGCGGATGGAAGCCCGAGAATCAGCCACAAAAATTTCTTGGGGGGGGGCTCAGGGAGAGTGTGGCAGAGTCAGGAGTCAGACATGAGCCCACTCTCTCTGTTTATTGTGAGGAGACCAGAACCAGAACCGGTGTTGGAGGTGAGCGAAACAGAGACTGTGTAGGAGTTAATGGGGAAATTGGAGGAGAGAGTAATGAGGGAGTTGCTGTGTTGGTGCTTTAAATATGGAATTCGCCCGATGGAGCGTGTCAGGGATTTGATGGCACCTGGGTCAGCGCTCCATACTCGTCTTGAGGTGCGTGCTAGTCGGCTGGTGAAGTTGGTGCCAGCCTCACGCACCAGGCCTCCTGTGCACCTCCCTAGCCTTGCATGTCCTGTGCCAGCACTGCTCTCAAGATCTCCAGTACGCCTTCACGGTCTAGCCCATCCTGTGCCCTCCGATGGCAGCTCCCCGCACCAGGCTTCCTGTGCGTGTCCTCGGCCCAGTACCACCAGTGCCAGCACCACTCATCAGGCCTTCAGTGCGCCTCGCCTCTCCAGCGCTGCCGGAGCCTTCCTCCTTTCCTGCGCTGCCGGAGTCTCCCACCTGTTCAGCGCAGTCAGAGCCTTCCTCCTCTACAGCGCTGACAGAGTCTCCCACCTGTTCAGCGCAGCCAGAGCTGCCAGCCTGCATGAAGCAGCCAGAGCTGCCAGTCTGCATGGAGCAGCCAGAGCTGCCAGTCTGCACGGAGCGGCCAGAGCTGTCAGTCTGCATGGAGCAGCCAGAGCTGTCAGTCTTCATGGAACAGCCAGAGCTGCCAGTCTGCATGGAGCAGCCGGAGCTGCCAGTCTGCATGGAGCTGCCAGTCTGCAAGGAGCTGCCAGTCTGCAAGGAGCTGCCAGTCTGCAAGGAGCTGGCAGTCTGCAAGGAGCTGTCAGTCTGCAAGGAGCTGCCAGTCTGCATGGAGCAGCCAGAGCCGCCAGTCAGCATGGATCAGCCAGAGACGTCAGTCTGCCAGGATCCACCAGTCAGCCAGACTCTTCCAGATCTGCCAGACTCTTCCAGATCCGCCACTCAGCCAGACTCTTCCAGATCCGCCAGTCAAACAGACTCTTCCTGATCTGCCAGTCAGCCAGACTCTTCCAGATCTGCCAGTCAACCAGACTCTTCCAGATCCGCCAGTCAACCAGACTCTTCCAGATCCGCCAGTCAACCAGACTCTTCCAGATCCGCCAGTCAGCCAGACTCTTCCAGATCCGCCAGTCAGCCAGGCTCTTCCAGATCCGCCAGTCAGCCAGACTCTTCCAGATCCGCCAGTCAGAGAGATTCTTCCAGATCCGCCAGTCAGCCAGGATCTGCTTGAGCCTTCCTCCTCTCCTGTGCTGCCGGAGTCTCCCGCCTGTCCGGCGCTGCTGCCGGAGTCTGAAGAGCCCCTCTGTCCCGAGCTGCCCCTCTGTCCCGAGCTGCCCCTCTGTCCCGAGCTGCCCTTCTGTCCCGTGTTGTTAAGTAGGGTTGCCGTGGCTGGGAAGTCACGGAAGCGGACAAGGTGGTGGAAGACTGCAGTGAAGTGGGGGCCACGTCCAGCACCAGAGCCGCCACCGCGGACAGATGCCCACCCAGACCCTCCCCGATAGGTTCAGGTTTTGCGGCCGGAGTCCGCACTTTGGGGGGGGGGGTACTGTCACGCCCTGGCCATAGTTTACTTTGTATGTTTGTATGTTTTGATTGGTCAGGGTGTGATCTGAGTGGGCATTCTATGTTGGATGTCTTGTTTGTCTATTTCTGTGTTTGACCTTATATGGTTCTCAATCAGGGGCAGGTGTTAGTCATTGTCTCTGATTGGGAACCATATTTAGGTAGCCTGGGTTTCACTGAGTGTTTGTGGGTGATTGTTCCTGTCTCTGTGTTTTGCACCAGATAGGGCTGTTTTCGGTTTTCGTACGTTTGTTATTTTGTTAGTTTATTCGTGTATAGTTTCTTTATTAAATAAAATAAATCACAACTACGCTGCATTTTGGTCCGCTCCTCCTTCCCACAACGAAAGCCGTGACAACATCAGAGTGTTTTCGACCCAATAGTAATAATAAACTGCATATATTAGCATCTGGGACAGAGTAGGATGCAGTTCACTATGGGCACGCAATTCATCCAAAGTGAAAATGCTGCCCCCTAACTCTAACAGGTTTTAATACTTGCGTACTATTGCTTGTACAGATGAACGTGGTACCTTCAGGCATTTGGAAATTGCTCCGAAGAATGAACCAGACTTGTGAATTATGAGATCTGATTTCTTTTGATTTTGCCATGATGTCAAGCAAAGAGGCACTGAATTTGAAGGTATGCCCTGAAATATATCCACAGGTACACCTCCAATTCACTCAAATGATGTCAATTAGCCTATAAGAAGCTTCTAAAGCCATGACATCATTTTCTGAAATTTTCCAAGCTGTTTAAAGGCACAGTCAAGTTAGTGTATGTAATCTTCGGACCCACTGGAATTGTGAGAGTGAATTATAAGTGAAAAGGTCTGTCTGTAAACAATTGTTGGAAAAATTACTCATGCACAAAGTAAATGTTCTAACCGACTTTTCAAAACTATAGTTGGTTAATAAGAAAGATGTGGAGTGGATGAAAAACTAGTTTTAATGACTCCAACCTAAGTGCATGTAAACGTCCGACTTCAACTGTATCATGAAGAAGAAAATGTACTTCAAACTGTAACCAGTGCCTGCAACCTGGATCAGGTTGTCAGTCAACCTACCAGGGTAGTTTCAAATAGCACAGGAATTAAATCATCAACATTCATTGATCCCATGTTTGCTAATGCTGCAGATATTTGCTTTAAAGCTGTATCCAAATCCATAGGATGTATTGAACACAATATAATAGCCATATCTAGGAAAACCAAAGTTCCAAAGGCTGGGCTTAATGTAGTGTATAAGAGGTCATACAATAAGTTTCATAGTGATTCACATGTCGATGTTAAGAATATTTGCTGTTCTGTGGTGTGTAATGAGGAGCAACCAGACTCTGCATTTGACACATTTATGAAACTATTTATTCCAGTTACTAATAAGCATGCACCCATTAAGAAAATGACTGTAAAAACTGTAAAATCCCCTTGGATTGATGAGGAATTGAAAAAATGGTATGGTTGAGAGGGATGAGGCAAAAGGTATGGCAATTATGTCTGGCAGCCCAACCGATTGGCAAACATACTGCAAATTAAGAAATCCGGCTACACTATGAAACAAGGATAAATTATATAAAGAATGCTAGTAAAAAGCTTTGGGGGACCTTAAATGAAATTTTGGGGAAAAAAAGCCAACTCATTTCCTTCATTTATTGATTCAGATGGCTCATTCATCACAAAGCCCACTGATATTGCAAACTACTCTAATGGCTTTTTCATTGGCAAGATAAGCAAACGTAGGGATGACATGCAGGCAACAAATGCTGACACTACACATCCAGCAACAAATGCTGACACTACACAACAAGTATATCTGACCAAATTATGAAAGACAAGAATTTTACTTTTTAAAAACCTCTCTAGGATATGTGGGTTGCTAGTGTCCCACCTGGCCAACATCCAGTGAGATTGCAGAGCGCCAAATTCAAATACAGAAATACTTATCATAAAAATTCAGAAAACAAAACATATTTTACACAACTTCTTGTAAATCCAACCACGGTGTCAGATTTTTAAAAAGCTTTAGGGCGAAAGCATACCTTACGATTATTTGAGAACATAGCCCAGCAGACAAATCATTACATCCCTTAAGGGAACATTTTGACGTTTGCCATATGGTTAGTGAGAAAGTCCATATTGCAAATGTACGGTCCCTTACTAGACATCCAAAAACATTTGTAAAAGTCGCGGACGGCGTCGGGCAGTGTGGCAGGCCTGATCTTCCAGGAAGTCATCAAACAAACTCTCTCGGACATTCGGTTTCTGTTTCATAAAATATTCAAATTTTGGTCATTTTTCCGCTGTCCCGGTAAATCCCACAAGAGGGCGAATGGAATCATATTGCAAATGTACAAAATATCACGAATCACGAAGTGGCCTTATCTCCTAAAAGACTTCGAAGACGAAACTTGGTGAGCATAGGTTTGGCATAATGGGCAGTTGGCCCCGAACAAGATGGCGTCTTGGCCTCAACGGTTTTTGAGTTATGGCCATTTTTCTGGGATTAAAGGTCCAAAATGAAAATAGAGCAATAATTCTTCGCTTCACATCAAAGTAAAGGAACCTACGGTGTCAATATAAAAAGAACCAGCCATTTATCTATCGTCATTTAAGAGAATTCATACAAAGTCAAATTGGTGATGTTCAAAAATAGTTTTTTTTTAAACAGTTACAGATCCAGTTGCAGCGTGTTCATATGAATCTTTTTAAAATGTGCTTCGGTGCTCTGCGAGATTTCTGTAATTTTCTGGAATAACACACACTCACTAAACCCTCCGTAAATAAGTCAGTTCTTAACATAAAGCCTTATAACTCGAAATTCTATAATTGCCTACCCCAAGGAGGATATGTGTTCACTTTCAGCATCCTGTGTAAACCGGAAGTGCCTTAAAATGGTATCATAGGTGCTGTTTCGAAGGATTAAAAAGGTCAGATCTTTTAAAAACTTAATGAGTGTGATTAGGCAACCCTCATGAACTGTAAGTCAGTCATTTCTCCCAACAGGTGTCAAGGAAAAGCTCCCTCACACACACACACAAACACACACACACACACACACACACACACACACACACACACACACACACACACACACACACACACACACACACACACACACACACACACACACACACACACACACACACACACACACACACACACACACACAGCAAGGATGGAGTGACAAAGTGCGGTGCTCAAGGACACACAGAGCCTACAATGGCATTTCCATATTCTCAAGGCCGTGCCGAGTTCAATGAGATGCCCCGCTTGACCGTAGCTCGCTCAAAGTGCAGCAACCTTGGAAAAAAAGAAGGCCCAAAAATGAAGCCTGGGCCTAAATGTCATTTGCTTTTGGGTGAAAATGAGAGAACCGTTAGGGTGAGAAGCAGAATTCGACCTCAGGTACGTTCCTGAGGTCCTCCCGATCTGTGCAAGCCTAACCTTGACCATGTGGCATTAACCCGTAACAGTTAATCAGGGTTTTTTGATCTCACAGATTACAATGACTTCTCTCCCCATAGGAATACATTGCCTGCTCCTCTAAAGTCAACCTGAATCCTATGTGGGTTATGAATGCCTTATGAACCTGTCTTCGATGACAGTCTATCAGGCCACTATGAGGTCTACCTGTGTCTATTCTAAGCTTCCTGAAGCAACCGGAAGTGGTTAAAATCACCCTAAAATTGTTTTTCCATACCCAACTTGCAGTTTGATAGAAATAGTGCATTCAACCCTGATTAAATCAGTCAGTTCTTATAGTAAAGAGGATTAACTCAGGATTCTGTAAAAGCATACCCCAATGAGGATATGTATTTACTGTTAGCTTCCTGTGCCAACCGGAAGTGCTATAGTTGGTGTCACAGGGGCTGTTTCGAAGGGTTAAAAAAGTCAGATCTTTCCAAAACTTCATATGTGCCATTTAGGCAACCGTCATGAACTGTAAAATCAGTCATGTCTCCCATAAATTTTCCAAGAAAAACTAAATCACACACACACACACAGCTTGGAAGGAGGGACACATTGGAGGGCATAGAGACAGACATTGTCGGCAATAGTTAACTTTGTTCGAACTATTAAAGAACCGTCAGATCTAGAGTTCTGAAACTTTAGAAACATGTTCTAGAGCTCAGGTCGAGTTATGTGGCTCTGGAAGGTTCTCGGGCCGAGAAACAGCCTCGTACATTTGCAATAACTTCATTTTTACATCACGAAAATGCCGACATTTAGAAATGTCCCAGAGTCACAAGCCCAGGTGCATTGCGACTGCCTCGGCCCATATAGATGGACCCCAACATTTCTGCCCGACAGCTCATTCAAGGACCCCGTAGCAAGTTATGGATATAAGTTGATTTTCAGCACCAAGGTCTTGCACGGGCACCAAATTACCTATCGAGCCGAAACTTGGGATTCTGGGTCGCCTCAACTACGCCTACACATAATGTCAGAACTGGACCCACAGCTAGAACGTAACTACGTGTTTCATGTTTTATTATGGTTTGATCAGAAGGCATTTTGAATTTTGGGCCAGCTCTGAAGTATGTGATAGTTGGCTTCTAAACGAGTTGGGAAAAGTGGGTGTGGTGTCAGTTTGTATCAGTTTGGTGTCAGAATGATATGTAATTGACTGATGGATGGTGACTTGCTGGTGACTTTTGTCCATTTACAATATGTTTAAACAGTGAGGTACCATCACCAAAGTGACATTCTGAAATCAACCCCAACGAGCGATGGAGAGGAACAAGAATCACTGCCCAGCCATCCCGAGTTCATCGGTCCAGTCAATTTCACATTCCTATACGATTTTTGAGCATGCCAAATTTGTGATGGTAAATGCCCATTGAAACAATATGATTCAACAGTGAAAAAACATCACCAAATGGACATGATGAAATCAACACAACGAGCGATGGAGAGGAACCACTATCACTGCCCGGCCATCCTGTGTTCATCAGGCCAGTCAATTTTGCATTTCTGCAAAAGAATAGCCGTAGGTGGCCACATTGCGTAAGTGGTCACATGGTGGCTCCGAGAGAGATACTCGCATAAAGTACAGAGATAGCCATTATTCCAATCGGTCCAAGTGAAAAACGAATTGTGCCGACGGATATATTATCGAATAGATATTAGAAAAACACCTTGAGGATGGATTCTAAACAACATTTGCCATGTTTCTGTCGACATTATGGATATAATTTGGAATATTTTTCACCGTTTTCATGACTGCAATATCCAGCCGATTTATCAGCCAAACGTGAAGAACAAACGGAGATATTTCGCCTACAAAAATAATAAAAAAGGAACATTTGCTATCTAACTGGGAGTCTCGTGAGTGAAAACATACGAAGCTCATCAAAGGTAAACGATTTAATTTGATTTCAAAGGTAAACGATTTAATTTGATTGCTTTTCTGATTTCCGTGACCAAGTTACCTGCTGCTAGCTGGACAAAATGCTATGTTAGAATATTGATAAACTTACACAAATGCTTGTCGAGCTTTGGCTGTAACGCATATTTTGAAAATCTGAGATGACAGGGTGATTAACAAAAGGCTAAGCTGAGTCTCAATGTATTTAATTTGTGATTTTCATGAATAGGAATATTTTCTAGGAATATTTATGTCCGTTGCGTTATGCTAATTAGTGTCAGATGATGACAATGGTCCCGTTCACGGGATGGGGTGTCACTAGAGGTTAATAATATGCATGTCAATCTCTCCTGGCTGAAAGTGGAGGAGAGATTGTCTTGATCACAAATTTGATTTATGAGAGGTATTGACATGTTGAATGCACCGAGCTGTCTGTCTGACCTGTTTGGGCTAGGGGCAGCATTTTCACATTTGGATGAAAAGCGTGCCCAGAGTAAACTGCCTCCTACTCAGTCCCAGATGATAATATATGCATATTATTATTACTATTGGATAGAAAACACTCTGAAGTTTCTAAAACTGTTTGAATGATGTCTGTGAGTATAACAGAACTCATATGGCAGGCAAAAACCTGAGAAGAAATTCAAACAGGAAGTGTGAAATTTGAGGTTTGTAGTTTTTAAACTCAGCTCCTATTGAAGATACAGTGGGATATTGGTTATGTTGCACTTCCTAAGGCTTCCACAAGATGTCAACCGTCTTTAGAAGGTTGTTTAATGCTTCTACTTTGAAGGGGGGCTGAATGAGAGGGGAATGAGTCAGAGGTCTCGAGCTCAGTCATGTGCATTCACATGAGGTAGCTCTTGTTCCATTGCTTTTCTACAGACAATGGAATTCTCCGGTTGGAACATTTGTGGCAAAGAAGGGGGTCGAGTGGTAAATGGCAGATGTGAGAGCAGAACTAATAAACGGGCTCTGCCCGATCACTAAAATGGCCACCCTTGTCAGAACTACAGATCACAAAATGGCCGACCACCAAAACTACAAGTCCCAGAAGTAAGGGGAACCCTCAGAAGGTGGAGCCAACCCACAGATAAAGGGTCAAGAAAAACCAGGAAGAGAAGAAGAGAGTGATGGAAGGATCTATGAACAATAGAGAAAGAGACAATAGAGATTGGCTGGATTTACCGTGTATGAGCTGGACTGTTTTGAACTTACCTGTTGGCGTTTGGACCTGGACCTACCGAGAACCCGATTCGTGTACCGAACCCTGCTATCCTTGACCTCGCCTACGGCCTGGGTGGACCAGGACGGAGAAACAAACACACAGGTACTGTCCTGTTCGAAAGAACTCTCATTCTTGGGTGATTTGGTGACAGTTTACCACTTAGTTTGTGACAAACGCTCCTAACCTTGAAGAGGTTTGCCACTCATTATTGAACATTTATGATAAAAACATTCAAAAAATTTATTCTATACATAGTTTGATATGTTTCTACGACCAGAAATATAACTTTTTTGAGTTTTCGTCCAACCTTTCCGCTGGAAGTTGCACAGGCGTTTCGATTTGTTTACCAAGCGCCCTAACAAACGGAGGTATATGGACATAAATTATTAACTTTATCGAACAAATCAAACATTTATTGTGGAATTGGGATTCTTGGGAGTGCATTCTGATGGAGATCATCAACGGTAAGTGAATATTTATAATGCGATTTCTGACTAATGTTGACTGCGCAACATGGCGGATATTTATTTTGGCTGGTTTTGGCTCTGAGCTCCGTACTCAGATTATTGCATGAAATGCTTTTTCCGTAAAGTCTTTTTGTCATCTGACACAGCTGTTGCATTAAGGATGAGTTTATCTAAAGTTCCATAACACACTTTCATCAACATTTATAATGAGTATTTCTGTGAATTGATGTGGCTCTCTGCAAAATTACCACATGTTTTGGAACTACTGAACATGACACGCCAATGTAAAACATTTTATAAATCAGACATTGTGGCTGGATTAATTGGAATTTTATCTTTAAAATGTTGCCTAATACTTGTATGTTTGAGAAATTTGATTTATGAGATTTCTGTTGATTTGTATTTGGTGCCCTAAAATTTCATTGGCTGTTGGCGAGGGGTTCTGCCAACGGAACGGGGAACCCCAGTCCTAGACAGGCTAAACTACTGGCACACAGCTCTGACACCCATGCATGCCCTACAAGACATGCCACAAGAGGTATCTTCACAGTCCCCAAGTCCAGAACAGACTATGGGAGGCACACAGTACTACATAGAGCCATGACTACATGGAACTCTATTCCACATCAAGTAACTGACGCAAGCAGTAAAATATGATTTAAAAAAACACCTTATGGAACAGAGGGGACTGTGAAGCAACACAAACATTGGCACAGACACATGCATGCATGCATGCATACATACACACACACACACACACACACACATATACACGATAACATACGCACTATACACACACATGGATTTAGTACTGTAGATACAGGTATGTGGTAGTGTTGGAGTAGGGGCCTGAGGGCACACAATGTGTTGTGAAATCTGTGAATGTATTTGAATGTTTTAAAATTGTATAAACTGCCTTCATTTTTCTGGACCCCAGAAAGAGTAGCTGCTGCTTAGGCAGCAGCGAATGGGGATCCATAATAAATACAAATTCAAATAATACCTAAAATAAATAATGGATTTATTGTTATGATATATATTACATTGATTCATTAGACTTGTTAAATTGTAGATGTTCCAAATGCCTGTGTGTGTGGAGGATAGGAGAAACTAAACGTGTTTATGTTAATTAACAATCTGAAATAATTTAATGACCGCCACAGCCCTGGGTACGACTCAATCTACCTAACTCTGTTCTCCCCATTGACAACCGTTGGTGAGCAGGCAATAGGTGAGGCTGGAGAGGAGGTCTTTGCCAGAGCCCCATTGATGGGCATAGCAGCGTAGATCAGCGCCTGCCCTCATCAAAGATACTGGTCGGTCACGCACAAACTCAAACACACACACACACACACACACACACACACAGATACACAGAATACTGATTACATTATCAATG
Organism: Oncorhynchus masou masou; assembly: GCF_036934945.1. Lineage (NCBI taxonomy): Eukaryota > Metazoa > Chordata > Actinopteri > Salmoniformes > Salmonidae > Oncorhynchus > Oncorhynchus masou. The sequence goes on along the minus strand of NC_088226.1, from coordinate 43,634,467 downwards.
GTGGTTATGATTAGCCTGGTGGTACCAATCTTATCACTACATTCACCTTTCTATTTCACTTCAGATATCATAAAATGTGAAGTGAAATAGAATGGTGAACCCAGCGATATTCCCTGGACATTATATGCATCCAAGAAATAGAAATAAGCAACAGAAGATGTCAGTTTCCCTAAATGATGTTTCACAATTGGTTTATCAAATCTATCAAAGTAATGAAGTTGCTTATCTTCTGTATTTGAACAAATGATGAGCCTGTGAAAGCTGTTGCCACTGACAGGTGAAGGTTGCTGGCCGGATACTTGCCAACATATAACTGACTGCTCCATTCATAGGAATGCTCACAGCGAGGGCATGTCTGCATGAAGCTGATGAAGGCTCCCTTGCGGGTCATCTCTATGCTGCATGCTCGGCTACAAACTGGACATCTCTCGAACAACTGCAGCAGGCAATCTTATGAGGGGGTGTTGACTGGGAGTGCCTGTGACAGGGTGATATAATTGACAGCCAAGTGGTAATTGCATGTTGTTCTAAAGAAAGGAAAAACTTTTTGCTAACGAACTTCACAACCAACATGACTCTACTAGTTGTACATTATTTGCTTGGCTGGGGAATTAGTCTAATAGTTTATCAAGCCAGGTATTTTTAATACAAACTTTCACATTTCAAATAACACACAACACCTGCCTTTTTGATGAAGCCATCAGTGTCTTCAGGGCAGTAACTTGGGTCACTGTCAGAGGCTTCATGATGGTGTGTATTTCTCATAGGAGTCGAGAGAGACTGGCAACAACAGTACTTTTATTCTGAGGTCTTGCCTGACAACCTGTGAAAATAGCAAGTGAATGGCGGTCACTAATTTGGCTTTTCATAAGAGCTTTTTTATTAGATTAATATTGTGCCTACCCCCGTCTGCATGTCAATGTATAGTAGGTAGGCACCAATGGGTCAGATTATTTGTTTGAAATATGAGAGGGTGAGTTCCTTCTCTTTCTGAATGCAGCTGACAATCCACTGGGGTCTGGGGGCACTGTATTAAAAAGAGATCCCAGTCTGCAGAGGAGGAGGTGACTGACCTAGGTCCAATCTGTGAAAGGTTGTTATAAATGATACAAGCACATCTCGGAGTCCCTCTGAGGCGCTTCGATCTGAGACCAGAGAGAGAGCTATGTGCCTTTGACTGCCCTCAACTCTACAAAGCTCCTCTCCTCACATATTTTCCACAAAATCTATATACCCAGGTATTCCCACCCCGACCCGTGTCCATCCCCACTTGCTAGCAAAGTGCAGCACAATACAAACAAGCCTTTGACTCAGGGAAGTAGCTGTCAAATGCAGGCCTTCTCCCATATTCCATCTTTTCACACACCCAGCCATTCTTGCAAATCCTTTCCCAAAGAGCAGCATCATCTCCTGGAATTGAAGTGTGTAGTGGCAGCCTGTTTGGAGGAGAAACTAGGTCCATCCTGGGAGCTCCCATCACTCTTAGCTCCAGTCTCAGCCACCCCAATTCCAGCAGTCAGTCAGTCAGTCGTTAGGCATGTACTTGAAATATTTACCATGGATAATCATTCATAAAGAAAACAGTACATGAGGTATAGTTTGCAAGTACTCTGCCTAAATTTCCTTCAAGACGGGCGCCAGCAGATAAAGAATTGCTTCTAACTTAGCTGCTCTTTGGCACAAAGTGCCTCGGCATTGGGAGGGTGAGGAGAGACATCGTTACCACTCCCTGGCTCGATTTGTTCATTATTGTGATGAAATATGCACGTAACACTTCTGAGTATGCCAGGAAATCTTGACACAGAGAGAAGATATTTGTGTGTGTGTATTTGTTTGGAAAGATGGCTTTGCTTTCAGTGGTCATGATAATGGAGTGTTGAATAAATATGAGTTTACCGCTCTTTTGAGATGCTTTCTCTGTGCTTGGTGGGAGCTCAGCTGTGTGCAACCTACAATCAATTCCCATACAATTTACAGTGCTTAAACACAGCATGATACTTTGCCTAAACTGTTAGACTTTTCTGTAATTAAAACACTGTAGAATTCCATAAATCCACTAAGCTCAGTATATGAAATTGTTTTAAGGTCATACCAAGGAAATGTTCTATTTAATTTTGAATGTTAAGACCCCTTGAAGTATCAAAAAATATAGAAAATGTATTTGATGAAACATTTGATTAGCCCATACAAATGCATTGAATAAAAAATTCACTACATGGAACAACATATAGCTCCCCCCCAAACAAATCTGAAGGATGTTTGTTCTGAAGTGTCAGTCCTATATCTGAGATATAAGAAAGATTAGGAAACATTATTATATATTTTTTTACATGTATTTATGCCCACAATGTGATTTATGTTTAAAATGTGGCCCGTCAATCCAAGGAAAAAATGTGCCACTGGTAATATGGGTCATATCTTTTGAACTGCTAGAAACCAGTAATTTTTTCTGTAGTAATGTTGAAACATAACGATCACGAATCTGCACTCAGTTTATTCTCTATAGCACAACAATTATTATCTGGGGGATTTTTTTTCTAGGTCGCACAGCAAGATATTTTTACGAGCAATTTAGAACAGACCGAAATGCTGGTGTCAACTTGAGCTAGCTAACTAACTAGGTAGCTAATTAAACGGCAAAGGTTAACTAGTTAGCTACATATTGTAGATTAGCTAAGAAAATGTGCAGTAATTCAACAATAGCAATACAGTTACTTATAAACAAGCTGCAAGAAGAGATTTACTAAAATAGTCTGAGCTTTGTGTCTCACAAGACATCACGAGGTTGGTACCTTAAGCTAGAGATATTTTTGCATTGGATGCATCTCAATCCACCACATCCACGTATGTCACATTTACACATCTGCAGTGAAGGTGATAGATCAAGAGAGGTGTTTGTCAGAACATGAGACATCCCGAAAATTGGTCTTCTAACAAAATTGTCTAACGTCCGAACGGTTTGGCTTACAAACTATTATGATGCCTCTATAGAAAGATGAGACTCTCACGAACACGATGGTGTTCTCCATTTTGGTTCTCATCTGAAGTCTCTATAGCCAATCTCATCTTCTGTCAGTAGCATCCGAACAGTTTGGGCTACACACTAATACCATCTGTGGAAAGGTGAGACTTTCACGAACATGTACAAATCATATGTTTTGCTTTAGGACTCCTACAGGCCTCACAACTCGTCTGAAAGTCCCCTATAACAGCTGAAAATATTTATGGAAGTATGTATGGAGACTGTAAAATAAGTGGTTAAACTACTCACAAGCTTCAGCTGCTAAAGCCGATGTGAATGACCAGTGCACTGGTGTTGTATCGATTTACCTGCTGACCTAAGGTGCTTCCACTGGGCAGCTCTATCACAGTGTCACCGGCAGTAGAGTGGACAAATCGTTTCCCTCCCAGGATTATATTTCAAGTAGGATGTCAGTTTACCCAATAAGTAACTAATATTGGTAGCCATCTATATCTCACCGTGATACAGTCTACTCACTAGGGAAAGCTTGAACGGCAACAACACCGGCACATAGTGTCCTCCTTAGCTAACCCTGTGACAGAGGCTGTATGATTCATGTCACTCGTCCCTCAGCTGCACAACATACGTCCATGTCTGTATAACCTCTCAACAACATTGTTACATAATGTTTGTGACATTCGCTAAACCTGTTCACTTGACCAGTATGCAAACATTTGGTATCACAGAAAGAAAGGACAATTTTTGTGTTATTGTGTAGTGTATAGCAATGTTTTATTGGTTAGCTAGGGTAAGTCGGTGTATTTAGTTTTTGTTTGAATTTGTTCAATGCCTCAAATGATTTCAGAAACTATATTGGATATACAGTGCATTTAGAAAGTATTCAGACCTCGACTTTTTCCAAATTTGTTACCCGTTTCAGGAAACTAGGTATATGTCGCGAGTGACTACATCACAGGATAGCCGTTTGAACTTAACTTTGTTTATTAAATCAAATGCGTTTTTGAATGCCTTCTCGAACATATGAAAAAAATGCCTTCTCGAACATGTGAACTTCCATTTGCCTTAATAACAAAATGTCTATGTCGTCTGTAAATGCAAATAAAAATGTTGAAATGTCGAGCCGAGTTGGTTTAGTCACAGAAAAAGCCAGTAACCTTCAAGCTAGCCATGATTGGCAAAGATAATGAGTGGGCTGGACATGCCGAGAGATGAGTTTGGATTGGTCTACCATATAGCTGTAACGGCGTTCTTTGTTTGTCTCAAGAAAGTCGGACCGAAATGCAGTGTGCTGGTTACTCATGTCTTTAATGAAACAAATGACGATACATTAAATAACTTATAAATACAAAAACAACAAACGGAACGTGAAAAACCTATACAGCCTGTCTGGTGAACACTAACACAGAGACAGGAACAATCACCCACGAAATACAAAGTGAAACCCAGGCTACCTAAATACGGTTCCCAATCAGAGACAACGAGAATCACCAGACTCTGATTGAGAACCGCCTCAGGCAGCCAAACCTATGCAACACCCCTACTCAGCCGTAATCCCAATAACTAAAAAACCCCACTATGAAATACAACAACATAAACCCATGTCACACCCTGGCCTGACCAACTAATTAACGAAAACACAAAATACTAAGACCAAGGCGTGACAATAGCACGCTTCTGTCTATTTGAGCTGGTCATAATTTCTAGGTAATCCTGTCTAAAGTGGATTTTTTAAAAATGTATCACGTAGTAAAACTGCATAGACCTAATATCAAGTTAAAGTGTACTGTTAGCTAGCTAACGTTAGCTGGCTGGCTCGCTAAGGAAGGACATGGTGAAAATGCCTGTCTCCAGATTACATCTTCAAACTAAGGGCAACCAGGACATCTAACAGGAGATTCGTCCAACCATGAGGTTTACGGGTATGATAGTCTAGCTAGCTTCATTTTCAGATATTACATGTTTCTAATTTTTACAAAGTATTTTCATTTCAAGTTAATTCATGTGGATGTTGATCCCCACTTGGGAACTTTCCCTAACACCCTCAGCTGGAATGTGGCGCATGGAACGCAAAAAATATTTAACCTCCACACATTAACAAGTCCAATAGCTTAAATGAAAGATAAACACCTTTATCTACCCAGCAAGTCAGATTTCTAAAATGTTTTACGGCGAAAACATAGCACATATTTATGTCAAACCACCACCGAAGACACAGCTAATTTGCATAGCCAAGTTGAACAAAATATGCAATCAACAAACGCAGGATTAAAAGAAAAATAAATCACCAACCTTTTGAAATCTTCATCAGATGACAGTAATATAACATGTTACACAGTACATTTATGTTTTTTTTCAATAATATGTTATATACATCCATAAATCTCTGTTTACAATTACGCATTGTTCAAAAAATGCTACTCAAATGTCCGGAGAAATGACGATAGCTCCGGCAGATAACGTCAGATAACAAGCAATACACATCATAAACTTTAACTAAATATGCATGTTCTACATATATATAGAAAGATACACTTCTTCTAAATGCAATCGCTGTGTTACATTTATTTTTAACGTTATAGAATTCGTTCACTAGGCTATAATATGAGTCGGCGCTCAGAAATTAGCATGATGGCTCCTCTATCTTGGAGTCCACAGAAACCCAAATTTAACACACAAATATTCCCTTACCTTTGCTGTTCTTCCATCAGAAGACCTGGAAGGAATTATACTCACCAAAAACATTGTTTAATTGTGAAGTCTGTGTCTTTCGGTTATCAAACACGGCATATTTCGGTTGAAATGCAGCCAAAAGTCAAGTGGATGCACACCAAAACGTCGAATTTACATATTATATGTCGACTAAACTTGTCAAACTATGTTCATAACCAAGCTTTAGCATGTTATAAACGTGCACAACAATTCTCAGGACGAACAGAAACACACGTGCCGTTCAATCATTCTTCAATCATTCTTGGAAAAGAGGGGACACTGAAGAAGAGCGCGCATGTATGTGACCTTTTTTTTTCGCGTGACCGAAAGGTTTCGGGCCACCAAAACTCTCGTGAGCACGCTATTCTCACAATGAGAAGCCCCATTGAAAGCAGACATCGCGCTGAAGACATAGAAACTGTTTCCAGGTCTGTAGGCGCTTGGGAAGGGTGGGGGCGATGACGTCAAAGTTGGGCCAACTTTTATGATGACAAGAGAGAGTTTGGGAGAATGACTGCCCTGAGTTCTGCTTTACATACAGACATAATTTCAACGGTTTTAGAAACTTTAGAGTTTTCTATTCAATAATATTTTTTATATGCATATATTAGCAATTTTTAAAAGATTTCTTTTCTGTTTAATATGGGCACGCAATTACTCCAAAGGGGGCAGCAGACAGCCCTATCCTTAACAGGTTTTAAAGTGGACTGAAAGCTAGCTAGCTCACGTTAGCTGGCTGGCCTGCAAACTAATGCTATGTGTATCTCAGAGCCACTAGTGTTGGGCTACTGTTAACTAGCTAAAAAAAACATGAGCTGCCGCACACCCAGAATGATAGTTGTGTGAATGCACTGACTATTTTGATAAACTAGCAAAATAAATAAAGTCGCACACTCCATGTATAATCTCCTAACAATGTAATGGGTATTTACTTGTTACCCATTAAATTGCTGGGAGATTATACATGGAGTGTGTGACTTTCTTTATTTTTATAGGTTCAACGTTAGCAAGTCAACATTATTAATGGGGAACAGACGGCACATATATACACATACTAATCAAGGGGAATGGGAACCAGGTGTGCATAATGAGACAAGACAGTCCGGTGACGTAGACCTCCGGAGCTGGTGAACGGAATGAGCAGCAGACACACAACACCAGCTTGATATGTCCCTTGTCATCTATCTTTTTAGCCACTGAGTAACAGTCCTGGTGCTCTCTGTCTGTCATTATCTTCTTTATTTTTCTATGCTTGTCCTGAGGGTGGTTGTTTCGGAGCCCCATGAGGAAACCTGATGCTGCTCTGAGTTCTCTCTCATGGATGCTCTCCTGCCCAAACTGTCCCATTGTGTTCCTCACTGCCTCTGAACCCCTTTTACAATGAATAGAGTTGCCGCTAATCATAGACCTATAATTGTATTCAAACTCAATCTCCTTCTCTTTCTTTGTCTCTCTCTCTGCCACACCCCCACACACAGGCACATAATTATCAAGGCACAAGGAGAGACCCAGATGCAGACACAGGAGGCAGATGGTTGGAGTCTTACAATGTTTTTTAATCCAAAGGGGTAGGCAAGAGAATGGTCGTGGACAGGCAAAAGGTCAAAACCAAATCAGAGTCCAAGAGGTACAGTGGCAGACAGGCTCGTGGTCAAGGCAGGCAGAATGGTCAGGCAGGCGGGTACATAGTCCAGAAACAGGCAAGGGTCAAAACCGGGAGGACTAGAGAAAGGAGAATGCAAAAACCAGGAGAACGGGAAAAATGCTGGTTGACTTGGAAACATACAAGACGAACTGGCAAAGAGAGACAGGAAACAGGTGGAGACAATCACAAGGACAGGTGAAACAGATCAGGGCGTCACACATAATATTGTTTTTAAAATAGTATGATTATTTGGTTATATCTGTATTAACTCTTGTTCCATCTTTTCTCAATTATGTTAATTTGTTGTTAATGTTACCAATTTTAAGAAATGTATTTTATGTACAAATGTATAGATTTTCTTACATTTAGATTTTAGGAAGCATTTCACTGTCACGGGATACTAGGAGTGGTGGGTTTGAATCAGGCGCAGAGAGCAGGGTTCAGTATATATGTATATATATTTTCCAGCAAACAAACCGGTCACGCCAAAATACAGGGCGCATACAATAGACCAGCCCAAACACCTGACCAAATAGTCCGGAGAATACACATACGAAAACCACCATTCGACAGAGTAACAAAAAACAATCCCGCTCAAAACAAGGGCGGGACAACCTACTATATTTTAGGGAGAGGAAACAGCTTGGTTTTGATACTTGTCATGGCAATCACAAGTCTGAATCAGTTTATTTGGGTTTGGTTGGAGTAGGTTTTCTGTACAGTTTCCTGTGGAGCTCCATAGGCCCCCTCCCTCTTTCTATCATCTTCTGAAGGTGAGCCGTCAGCACAAAACTCATTAACTATCACCCAGAACATCATAAAGTAGTTTGTTTATTATTTTATTAACCTTCTCACATCTGAGCCCCCTGCAGGCAGGCTTTTATCACACATCTAAAGACCCTGAAGATTAACCTGCATACACAATCAAAGTTAATAATAAACACTGCAAGAGTCGGGCCACACTGCAGGACTGACCTTACCTGATGGTGGGTTCAAGGACAGCCAAGAAGGAGGAAAGAGTCAACCTGCAGGCTGCAGAGATGGATGGACCAGGGAGGGATCGAGAGAGCGGAGCAGCCATGCCAAACATGTGTTTGTTTTGCACCATTATACTGACCCAACAGAAAGAGAGAGAGAGAGATGGAGAATGGAGAAGGAGAGCGGGAGCATGATGAAAGAGAGATAAAGATAGAAGGGGACAGAAATATTAAAAAAATACACTGAGAGAAGAAAATGGGGTAAAAATACTACAAATTATCCTTTTGTCTGAAGCCTTTCCTTGTCAAAAGTGATTTGGAGTCAAGGCTGAGCTCATAACAGATTTTGTCTTTAATTACAAGCAGTGTTTGAGGATACAGGGCTCATCTCGCTGGCTATTTTGTCATATTCCATCAAAACCTGTCCTTTGTTCTGGAACAGAGACTAGCGCTGAAAACAGCTTCGGTTTGCCGAGTTGCAAGTTGTCTAGTTGCATGCACAACGCCAGAGACTCAGCACAAGGCCTGTCTCATCACTGATTTCCCCCCCCCATTATGTAGAATTTAGGCTCAGGTACTGTATACATGACAGCCCTTTTATGTCCAGTTTGTTTTCTCATTGACTCAAGCTTGATGAGGGTCTTCCTTTGTTATCCTTTACATGACAGAGACATCTTCATACACTCTATGTTCAAAGATGCTCTGAATGATGTGGATGATGACTTTGTGAAATTGTTTTTCGGAATGGCATGTGTTTTGTTCTGATGTGCTACATTGAATATTGTTTTGGAGATTTGTTTACTGTAATCAATGGATTTCATTGTGTGAAGGCACATGATGGAACCTTTACCCTAACGTATAAGGAGCAGGTGTGCATGCATGTTTAGTTGTGTGTGCAACCAGCCTGTTTGTGTGGTGTTCCCTAGACACCTTAAGTGTTTTTATCAACAAACACCTGTTTGTTCATTGTTAATTAATTGTTTAACATTGTTTCACTGTATCAAACAGTATGCTCTTTTTAAAATTTGCCTGCTAGCTTGCTGGCATTAGTTAGCACTCCCCTAATCATTGTGCAGATGAATTATATGCATTGATGTAGCCAGCTGTTGTGGTAGTAGTACATTACAAATAAATAGCTAGTACAATAACCACATGCAGAAGCTGGGAAAAACTGCAGAAGTTTTGGCAATTCTGATTGTAGTGTAGTAAAATAAAACGATATAAGTATTGCTGTTTCACCATCTTACATGTAAAACAATATGTCATTACAATGTTATAACAACAAAATACAAAACAAATGCCTTCAAAATGTGCTGTATGAGCTTAAAAGGAGAGTTCGGGATTTTTATCAATGAAGCCCTATCTATTTCCCCAGAGTCAGATGAACTGAAGATAACATTTTTATGTCTCTGTGTTCAGTATGAAGAATGCTGGAGGTAGTTTCATGAGCCATTGCTAACTAGAGTTAGCACAATGACTGGAAGTCTACAGGAACAGCTAATAGTGACTGGAAGCTAGTATGCTAGCTGTTCCCATAGGCTTCTACTCATTGCGCTAACACTAGTTAGCAATTGCGGATGCTCTTTAGCAAGATCATTCAAACTGCACGCAGAGACATAAAAATGGTATCCACGAGTTCATCTGACTCCGCTGCAGAATGCAGTGGTAGCCATGCTGGTTACGTGTGCCTTGAATTCTAAATAAATCACTGACAGCATCACCAGCGGAGCACCCCCATACCATCACACCTCCTCCTCCGTACTACACGGTGGGAACCACACATGCAGAGATCATCCATTCACCTATTCTGCATCTCACAAAGACAATCAAGGATTTGTCTTTTTTTTTTACAATTTTCTACATTGTAGAATAATAGTAAAGACATCAAAACTATGAAATAACACATATGGAATCATGCAGCAACCAAAAGAGTGTTTAACAAATCAAAATACACTGCTCAACAAAATAAAGAGAACACTCAAATAACACATCCTAGATCTGAATGAATGAAATATTCTTATTAAATACTTTTTTATTTGCATAGTTGAATGTGCTGACAACAAAATCACACACAAATTATCAATGGAAATCAAATTGATCAACCCATGGAGGTCTGGATTTGGAGTCACACTCAAAATTAACTTCTTGAACTTACCCATCCCGTATCCGGGATCGTGAATACAGCCTCAGGCTCATTACCATAACGCAACGTTAACGATTTCTAAAAATCGCAAATGAAATGAAATAAATATGCCTGCTCTCAAGCTTAGCCTTTTCTTAACAACACTGTCATCTCAGATTTTCAAAATATGCTTTTGAACCATAGCAAATCAAGCATTTGTGTAAGACTATTGATAGCTAGCGTAGCATTTAGCGTAGCATTTAGCCCGCAACAAAAAACAGAAAACCAATCAAATAAAATCATTTACCTTTGAAGAACTTCGGATGTTTTCAATGAGGAGACTCTCAGTTACATAGCAAATGTTCAGTTTTTCCTGAAAGATTCTTTGTGTAGGAGAAATCGCTCCGTTTTGTACATCACATTTGGCTACCGAAACGAACCGAAAATTCAGTCACCAAAACGTAGAACTTTTTTACAAATGAACTCCATAATATCGACCGAAACATGGCAAACGTTGTTTAGAATCAATACTCAAGGTGTTTTTTCACATATCTCTTCATTGATATGCTGTTCGTGGAAGCCTGCTTTCGTCTGAGAATCCCATGGAAAAATACCAGCAGCTGCGTTTTGCACATCAATTTCCACGCAGGACACCGGGCGAACACCTGGCAAATGTAGTCTCTTATGGTCAATCTTCCAATGATATGCCTACAAATACGTCACAATGCTGCAGACACCTTGGGGAAACGATAGATAGGGCAGGCTCATTCCTTGCGCATTCACAGCCATATAAGGAGACAATGAAAAACAGAGCCTCAAAAATCCTGCTCATTTCCTGGTTGAAGTTTCATCTTGGTTTTGCCTGTAGCATCTGTTCTGGGGCACTCACAGACAATATCTTTGCAGTTCTGGAAACATCAGAGTGTTTTCTTTCCAAAGCTATCAATTATATGCGACAAAATACGTGACAAAATATTGCGCTTAAAACGGGCACGTCTTTTTATCCAAAAATGAAATAGCGCCCTCATAGATTTAACAGGTTAAAGCGGAAAACCAAACTACAGGCTGATCCAACTTTGATGTAATGTCCTTCAAACAAGTCAAAATGAGGCTCAGTCATGTGTGTGTTGCCTCCACGTGACTGTATGACCTCCCTACAACGCCTCAGCATGCTCCTGATGAGGTGGCGGATGGTCTCCTGAGGGATCTCCTCCCAGACCTGAACGAAAGCATCTGCCAACTCCTGGACAGTCTGTGGTGCAACGTGGCGTTGGTGGATGGAGCAAGACATGATGTCCCAGATGTGCTCAATTGGATTCAGGTCTGGGGACCGGGCGGGCCAGTCCATAGCATCAATGCCTTCCTCTTTCAGGAACTGCTGACACACTCCAGCCACATGAGGTCTAGCATTGTCTTGTATTGGGAGGAACCCAGGGCCAACCGCACCAGCATATGGTCTCACAAGGGGTCTGAGGATCTCATCTCGGTACCTAATGGCAGTCAGGCTACCTCTGGTGAGCACATGGAGGGCTGTGCGGCCCCCCCAAAAAATGCCACCCCACACTATGACTGACCCAACGCCAAACCGGTCATGCTGGAGGTTGTTGCAGGCAGCAGAACGTTCTCCACGGCGTCTCCAGACTCTGTCACGTCTGACACATGTGCTCAGTGTGAACCTGCTTTCACCTGTGAAGAGCAAAGGACGCCAGTGGCGGATTTGCCAATCTTGGTGTTTTCTGGCAAATGCCAAACGTCCTGCACGGTGTTGGGCTGTAAGCACAACCTCCACCTGTGGACATCGGGCCCTCATACCACCCTTATGGAGTCTGTTTCTGACCATTTGAGCAGACACATGCACATTTGTGGCCTGCTGGAGGTCATTTTGCAGGGCTCTGGCAGTGCTCCTCCTTCTCCTCCTTGCACAAAGGCGGAGGTAGCGGTCCTGATGCTGGGTTGTTGCCTTCCTACGGCCTCCCCCACGCCTGTCTCCTGGTAGTGCCTCCATGCTCTGGACACTAAGCTGACAGACACAGCAAACGTTCTTGCCACAGCTCGCATTGATGTGCCATCCTGGATGAGCTTCACTACCTGAGCAACTTGTGTGGGTTGTAGACTCCGTCTCATGCTACCACTAGAGTGAAAGCACCGCCAGCATTCAAAAGTGACCAAAACATCAGCCAGGAAGCATAGGAACTGAGAAGTGGTCTGTGGTTATCACCTGCAGAACCACTCCTTTATTGGGGGTGTCCTGCTAATTGCCTATAATTTCCACCTGTTGTCTATTCCATTTGCACAACAGCATGTGACATTTATTGTCAATCAGTGTTGTTTCCTAAGTGGACAGTTTGATTTCACAGAAGTGTGATTGATTTAGGAGTTACATTGTGTTGTTTAAGTGTTCCCTTATTTTTTTTTGAGCAGTGTACATTTATGCCATTTTAGATTCTTCAAAGTAGCCACACTTTGCACACTCTTGGCATTCTCTCAACCAGCTTCACCTGGACTGCTTTTCCAACAGTCATGAAGGAGACCCCACATATTATGTGCACTTGTTGGCTGCTTTTCCTTCACTCTGTTGTCCAAATCATCCCAAACCATCTCAATTGGGTTATGGTTAGGTGATTGTGGAGGCCAGGTCATCGGATGAAACACTCCATCACTCTCATTCTTGATCTAATAGCGTTTACTGAGCCTGGAGGTGTGCTGGGTCATTGTCCTGTTGAAAAACAAATGATAGTCCCATTAAGTGCATTAACCAGGCGGGATGGTATATCGCTGCAGAATGTAGTGGTAGTCATGCTGGTTACGTGTGCCTTGAATTCTAAATAAAACACTGACAGCATCATCAGCGAAGCACCCCCACACCATCACCCCTCCTCCTCCGTACCAAACGGTGGAAACCACACATGCAGAGATCATCCATTCACCTACTCTGCATCTCACAAAGACACGGCAGTTAGAAGCAAAAATCTCACATTTGGACTCATCAGACCAAAGGACAGATTTCCACCGGTCTAATGTCCATAGCTCATGTTTCTTTGCCCGAGTTAGTCTCTTCTTATTATTGGTGTCCTTTAGTAGTGGTTTCTTTGCAGCAATTTGACCATGAAGGCCTGATTCACGCAGTCTTCTCTGAACAGTTGATGTTGAGATGTGTCTGTTACTTGAACTCTGTGAAGCATTTATTTGGGCTGCAATTTCTGAGGCTGTTAACTCTAATGAACTTATCCTCTGGAGCAGGGTCTTCCTTTCCTGTGACGGTCCTCATGAGAGTCAGTTTCATCATAGCTCTTGATGGTTTTGGGGGTGCAAAGCTGTCATCAAGGCAAAGGGTGGCTACTTTGAAGAATCTCAAATATATTTTTATTTGTTTAACCTCTTGATACTCCCCACCCCGGATCCGGGATCGTGAATAAAGCCTCAGGCTCATTAGCATAACGCAACGTTAACGATTTCTGAAAATCGCAAATAAAATGAAAATAATGCACCTGCTCTCAAGCTTAGCCTTTTCCTAACAACACTGTCATCTCAGATTTTCAAAATATGCTTTTGAACCATAGCAATTCACTAATTTGTGTAAGAGTATGCTAAGCTAGCTTAGCATTTTGAGTAGCATTTAGCACGCAACATTTTCACAAAAACCAGATAACCAAATAAACAAAATCATTTACCTTTGAAGAGCTTCAGATGTTTTCAATGAGGAGACTCTCAGTTACATAGCAAATGTTCAGTTTTTCCTGAAAGAATCTTTGTGTAGGAGAAATCGCTCCGTTTTGTACATCACATTTGGCTACCGAAACGAACCGAAAATTCAGTCACCAAAACGTCAAACTTTTTCCAAATTAACTCCATAATATCGACCGAAACATGGCAAACGTTGTTTAGAATCAATCCTCAAGGTGTTTTTTCACATATCTCTTCATTGATATGCAGTTCGTGGAAGCCTGCTTTCCCCTCAGAATCGCATGGAAAAATACCAGCCGCTGAAAAAGACGCACCAATTTCGACGGAGGACACCGGGCGGACACCTGGAAAATGTAGTCTCTTATGGTCAATCTTCCAATGATATGCCTACAAATATGTCACAATGCTGCAGACACCTTGGGGAAACGACAGAAAGGGCAGGCTCATTCCTCTCGCATTCACAGCCATATAAGGAGACAATGGAAAACGGAGCCTCAAAAATCCTGCTGGTTTCCTGGTTGCCGTTTCATCTTGGTTTTGCCTGTAGCTCCCGTTCTAGGGCACCCACAGACAATATCTTTGCAGTTCTGGAAAATTCAGAGTGTTTTCTTTCCAAAGCTATCAATTATATGCATAGTCGAGCATCTTTTTGTGACAAAATATCTTGTTTAAAACGGGAACTTTTTTCATCCAATAATGAAATTGCGCCCCTAGAGTTTCAAGAGGTTAACACTTCTTTGGTTACTACATGATTCCATATGTGTTATTTCATAGTTTTGATGTCTTCACTATTATTCTATAATGTAGAAAATAGTACAAATAAAGAAAAACCTTGGAATGAGTAGGTGTGTTCAAACTTTTAACTACTGTACTTGCAGTCTGGGAAAAAAACAATGACATTGTACTGCCATCAAACATAAACTACAATATATGACATGGTAGGCTTTCATTCACACTGAATGAGACTAGACGATTACAGAAGGATATCTGTGTCTCATGTGTCTCAACATCTTACAGAAAAGTAGAATGCAAAAGGTAGTATGGCAGACGGCTGTGTCAAAATATTTACAGTGTTGTCCCAGAGAGGGGCACTGGAGAGATGCATACAGCTCTGTGATTGGGATTATGCTTTTCCCACGCTCAAACACACACAGCACAGTTCATAACAATATAGGCAGCATATCAATTATATGGGGATATCCACAAATACATTATTTTAACAAAATAAAAGAAGCCCAGTTGATTGTTATCCATAGTTTAGAAAAAGTAACAATAAGCAATACGTCTAAATCATTGATCTGACGGCCACATCACAGTTCCAGTGTTGGTTACCTATCACTGAGTGGAAAGGCGTCCATGCAAGGACTGGACTCATCAAAGTTAATCCTTCCATTAAATTCACAACCAGATATCACAACCTGTCTATTTCCCAGCTTCGTAACAGAGGTCTGTTGACTTCCTATGCATCTGGTTACTATTTTTATTCCTTGTTATCTGCAACATCTCTAGTGATTGCTTGACAGTAAACGCTTTTCAACGGTATCAAGTAATGCTTGTAATCAGGAGGAGTGGGTTCTTGTAATGCCACAAGGTGGGTTCCGGATTGGCTTGAATATCAAGTGGAGCAAAACATGCATGGCATGCTGTCCCTTGCATTCAGAGTACTGTAAATGACAACCATTATTCAACAGTTTTCATGTCCAGTAATTTACTATCTCTGTAAATGTTTGGATTAATGCTTTGCCTAAACACCACATACAAAGGGAGTTAGGCTGGGATTCACTCTGATTGTGGGTTATAGGCATGATAGCTTTTAAAGGATATTTCCGATTGAGCTGACATATTCAGCATTTACTGTGAATGTGATCTTCTCGAACATTGCCTTTAAAAGCTGCTATGCCTATAACCAGCAATCGGAATGAATACGGGATTTAGCTTTAGTAATAAAACATACAATTTGAAACTCATATAGAAATAACTGTATACCGTACTTATCAGCTATTACTTTCCGTGCTGCTCAAAATGCAGCTCAAAACAGCCAAATTCATATTAATAGAATAACATATTAACCATCACATGCACATCATTGTTGCCCAAGTCTACATATCCTGTTTGCCAATAAAACTAGTATCTGATATGAATTTGATTATATCTTTTTTTCAAAGTACTTATCTCTAGAGTGTTTTCTAAAGATGCACGCATTTCTAACCACAGAAACAATTTGCACTGATCATTGGGCTGAACAGCTTTGTTTGTGCCCTAGGGAATCATCCCCACTGTATTGCACATGCTAATTTTAAAACAAAATGCTGTGTCTATAAAGGTTACAAGCACACACTCTTCATGTAACCTACTGACATCTGAGTAAATCACTAAAGAGAAATACTCTTCTGATTAATGTTGCCTTTGAAAATCTAATACCATGCCATTCCCCTCCATGGAAAAGGAGTCTTGTTGTTGAAGAATGATCAAACAAATCCCCCCCCTACACACACACACTAATTCAAAAGCTATTGGTTTTACTTGTATTTGATGTGGAAACATCTATTATTCAACTTTAAAACTTTTCTCTTGCATTCATATTCTCAAAGTTGTTTATTACAAATATATTTTGTATCTTAATCTATTCCCTTGATATAATAAGATTAATCTTAAAACACCTCCCAAATAAAGCAAGTTTACATTAAGTGTTGTTTAAACTGTATGTAACAAGGACTTAGGCCGGTATTCAGTCCAATCAGTGTTAGATCCATGTTATAGCGTGCTTTACATTTAAAGATAAATACATATGCAGAGTTTACCATGAATGCAGTCTCCGCAAATGAGGGAACATTGCCTTTAAAAGGTACAAAGCGTGATCAGATTGGATCCTGGCCTCAACCCCATACTGATCAGGGTAGCTGATGCGTTGTTGAAAGGATAAACTGACCAATCATAGTCATCACCAAGCAGTGAAACAAAGCCTTCTTGTTGAACTCTTAGAATATGATGTGAGGAAAGTGATTATACTTTAGTTATTCTCCATTGATATTCAACTGAATCGTATTACACTTAAAATAAGTTGATTGTACTCCAAAATGACTGATAGCTGAATTATAGGACTGAATTTAAAAAATGCATAATATTTAACTAGGCAAGTCAGTTAAGAACAAATTCTTATTTAAAATGTTGGCCTAACACACAGGATATTGGGCCAATTGTGCACCACCCTATGGGCCTCCCAATCACAACTGGATGTGATACAGGGACTATAGTGATGACTCTGGCACTGAGATGCAGTGCGTTAGACCACTGCACCACTGTGGAATAGACAGGTTTTAAAGCCACATTCACTGTTATCAACTGTGGTACTTCTGTAGTTGGGACAGACTATTTCTTCAGTCAGATGTTATAATAGTAAAACTTTGTTCCAGTAAATTAAGTGTCTGACTCATTCCAAGTTTGAATGTAATTAATTTCAGCACTTTTGCCTCATGCTCAACTTAGCACATGCATGGAATACTGAATAATTCTGAAAAGGCTGCTCAAAGGTTAACTGAAATTCAGATTTTTCATGTCAAACCACTGATGAGTGATGAGAAATTTACATTCATATCTGCTTACCCACGCACATTTCACAGGCCGGCACAGCATGACAAAGCATGGGAAAGTCCAGAAAAAATAATACTGGCATCAGATGATGAATCTTCTCCGAGCAGTTGAGATTCAGCACATTATCGATCAACACTCTCCTGTGGGGGTCTTGAGTCATGCCGACCATGTGGACATCCCGGGCTTGGCTGAACTTCAGAGACTGCCTGCCTTCAAGCATCTCACCAAAAATACTCGAAAAATTATGGTCCAAATAGGGCAAAATTAAATACAGTCATAAAAGGCAAGACATGCAACAGAAAGTGTTTGACAGTGTTGGGAGTGTTTTATGGACACTCATAATGGATTGAAATAAATAAGGTTCAGAGTTATAAAGAGGATAATGTATAGACTCCTCTTCTCAGAATAAGCTATTTCTCAGAGCAAAGGTGCATACACTCTTAGAAAAAAGGTTGCTGTTCCCATAGAACTCATTTTGGTTCCAGGGAAAACCCTTTTTGGTTCCACGTAGAACATGTTTGGGTTCCATGTATAACCCTCCATGTATAACCCCCAAAAGGGTTAAACTTGGAACCAAAAAGGGTTTTTCTCCTTTGGGGACAGCCAAATAACCTTTTTAGGTTAGGTGCTAAGTGTGTAGATAATGACGTAATAGGGATGTTTCTGCCTGAATTATATATTACATTTTTAGACTGCTGAGCAAAGTAAAAATGTTAATTACGCTTTGTCTCACAGTTCATAGAGAATAAAGATCGTCATTTATCTTGGATGAGGCAAATTTTTGCAATTTTGTCACATTTCTTGTGTATCCTAGGCTCACATAAAAACCAAGCAGTGGTCTAATGAACCAGCACATAGGCATAATTAAAAGTGTTTCAGCCAATCATCCCACAGCTGGGTGAAAGCCAAAGGTTAGAGGTCATGTTGTTGAGCAATGATCTAATCCATGTGGTATGTTCAACATTATACCATTTAATACATGTCAGAGAAACATCTCATTACCCTTTAGGTCATTAAAACAGAACCTACCAGGTTTATTTGGTCTTTCATGTTAAGTGAAATTACAAAAGGTTTGTATAATTGCAACAACAACAAAAAAAGTCTAAATACTAATATAAAGTACCGGTAATCAAATTAGCGTTGTTTTAGATAAAGTTTAGTTGTGTACAAGTGTAATGTGACTGGTCCATAGCCTCGTTACTGGCTGACCTTGAGATCACGATGCAACAATGAACCAGCGTAATGACTGTGATTATATAAGGAAACTATTATTGTCAAAGTGCTAATGTGGCCATTAAGAGCTAACAATGCATGCCTATCCCTCCAATTCCAACTTACACAGTCATCAACAAGTCCGAGCTATATTACAAAAGTATGGCTAATTACTATACAGCAGAATCAATTACACCAACAGAATCAAGTACATCCAAGCCAGCCTTAATTGAATAAATTCTCATTTATGTCTTGGACTTCTCAAGGTGACAGAGCATGCTGTGGTGAAATTAAATATTTATTTAGGCGTGTCATTAAGTTGACAATATCACTTAGATCAGTTCATTAAACAAGATACACCAATGATGAGACAATTATAGTTGTTAAATAAATCAAGATGCAGAGAGGAGGGAGAAAAAACATCACTGCTTTGATGTCTTTTCAGACCATCATAGCTGTTACAGAGGTCATTGAACTCAGTCCCTTGGTGATCATTGAACAGTCATACTTAGACACGCCTGGAAATCAATGGCTTTCATTATTGTTATCTCTTATTCTTCAAACACTGTAATAATAGACCAGAGAGAATGTAGTACATGCTGTATTGATACAAGGTATTAAGTATAGTGTGTTACATTATACGCTCCAACGGTCACAATGTGAGCTACGGAAACACAGAGTTGAAGATCGCCTGAGGTTTTAGACATAAAGAAGAGAAGAGAGAGAGGAGGGAGAGAAGAGGGAGTGAAGAGAGGAGACTGTGAAAAGTGTTGTCCTCTCTGGTATGACCGCCATTATGTGTGAATGATTTGACAGGCATGTCATATAGATCTGCAGCAAATTCAACATTTTAAAAGGTAGTTCAAAATGACCAAGAGCTTTCACTCTGTTCTGCTGAACATGGAGAGTGCTCCATCTTTACAACGAATAGCCTAAGTGTACACATCTTACAAAAAACTTTGCACTCAGATCCCCAGTCTTCCCATATATGGGTTGAAAACGGCATATTTTGCAATTGATAAGCGCCTAAATTGGAATGCAATGGCTGTACAGTAACATGCTAAGATCTCAAAATAGCCTAGAACATACCAATGATAAAATAATAAGCACATAACACAGGATATTTAAGGACATATATTGATAATTTTACTCAAATAACACTGTTGTAAAATAGCTGTTGCAAGAATATGAGGAAGAATTATAATGAAAATGTGTGAACTAAATGACAGCAAAAGCTATTATCAAGGCAAAGGGTGGGTACTTTGAAGAATCTCAAATATAAATTATATATAGTCCATATATCCATATATGTAATTTCATCGTTTTGATGTCTTCACTATTATTCTACAATGTATAAAATAGTAAAAAAATAAAGAAAAACCATTGAATGAGTAGGTGTCCAAATTTTTGACAGGTACTGTATATTTGACCACGTCCCCAAATATTCTAATACCATACTGTTCTTTTTTGAGAGTGTGTTAATACATATTCCAAGCAATAGGTATGAATCTGGTGGTAATATAGAAACATTTACGCACTCAACCAAGAGGTTGCGCGTTTATATCCCTGCAACATTCAAGTGTTTTCTATATCAAGTGTCCTTGAGAACTACCAGTTTTACGTTGGTGGTAATAGATGGACAATTATTTATTTGATTCTGGGCAGCTTCTAGCAAAGTGTAAGAATGTGTTCTTTCCAATAAATATATTTTATGCTATATTATTTCGGCCAAACAATGCCCTGTCCTATCATCTGGTGGTGTAGCAGGACATGTACAGTGCATTCGGAAAGTATCAGACCTCTTGACTTTTTCCACATTATGTTATGTTACAGCCTAATTCTAAAACAGCTTACATTTTTTCCCCTCATCAATCAACACACAATACCCCATAATGACAAAACAAAAACATTTATCTTAGAAAAAAAAAATATTACATTTACATATGTATTCAGACCATTGCTCAGTACTATGTTGAAACAGCTTTGGCAGCGATTACAGCCTTGATTATTCTTGGGTATGACGCTACGAGCTTGGCACACCTGTATTTGGGGAGTTTCTCCCATTCTTCTCTGCAGATCTTCGCTAGGGTTCAAGTCTGGGCTCTGGCTGGGCCACTCAAAGACATTCAGAGACTTGTCCCAGAGCCACTCCTGCGTTGTCTTGGCTGTGTGCTTAGAGTCGTTGTCCTGTTGGAAGGTGAACCATCGCCTCAGTCTGAAGTCCCGAGTGCTCTGGAGCAGGTTTTCATCAAGGATTCTCTGTACTTTGCTCCATTCATCTTTCCCTCGATCCTGACTAGTCTCCCCGTCCCTGCCACTGAAAAACATAGCTATAGCATGATGCTGCCAACACCACCGTTTCTTCCAGGCGTGAAGCTTTGGCATTCAGGCCGAAGAGTTCAATCTTGGTTTCATCAGACCAGAGAATCTTGTTTCTCATGGTCTGAGAGTCCTTTAGGTGCCTTTTGGCAAACTCCAACCGGGCGATCATGTGCCTTTTACTGTGGAATGGCTTCCATCTGGCCATTCTACGGTTGTCTTGCTGGAAGGTTCTCCCATCTCCACAGAGAAACTCTGGAGCTCTGTCAGAGTGACCATTGGGTTTTTGGTCACCTCCCTGACCAAGACCCTTCTCCCCCAATTGCTCAGTTTGGCTGGTCGGCCAGCTCTAGGAAGAGTCTTGTTGGTCTCAAACTTCTTCCCTTTAACAATGATGGAGGCCACTGTGTCCTTGGGGACCTTCAATGCTGCAGAAATGTTTTGTTACCCTTCCCCAGATCTGTGCCTCGACACAATCTTGTCTCGGTGCTCTACGGACAATTCCTTTGATCTCATAGCTTGGTTTTGTTCAGACATGCACAATCAACTTTTGAATTTTCCACAGGTGGACTCCAATCAAGTTGTAGAAACATCCCAAGGATGATCAATGGAAACATGATGCAACTGAGCTCGATTTCAAGTCTCATAGCAAAGGGTATGACTACTTATGTAAATAAGGTTTTTCTGTTTTTATTTTTAATACATTTACAGAAAAATATACATATTTTAGCTTTGTCATTATGGGGTATAGTGTGTAGATTGATGAGGAAAAACATTTTTAAAATACATTTTAGAATAAGGCAGTAACGTAACAAAATGTGGAAAAAGTGAAAGGGTCTGAATACTTTCCGCATGCATTGTAGGAATATCTTTCAAGTTTCTAGGAACCAAAAGGTTTATATTTGAAATCTCAGTTAACGCTGAGTCCCAAGTGTGGACACTTTTTTTACATGATTTGAAATGAGAATACAGCAGCATACTGTCATTTTATAGAAATAACACCTTCAAGTTGTATATACTTCAGACAAATTGCAAAAATGTATTCTTGTTATTAAACTCTATGTATAGCAAATCTCTGTTAAATCCACAGACATTGTGGCGCAGAAAAAACTTCAAGTACCTAGCAATGAAGAGGTTATACATTTAAATCCCAAGTGAGGTTGAGTCCCAAGCAATCCAGGGGACCATGACACAACGCTCTAAAACAGTTCTTGGGGACCATTACTGTTTAACCCATAAGAGTGTAAGCTGGGGGGGGGTTATACTAAGATATATGGAATTGTTTTAAGAAATAAATATGTTCTACCATGTTCTACCAACTGAGCCACACAAGACCAACTGAGCTGATATGACCACTCTGTGTAAAGGCGAGAATCTCACAAATCTCTCATGGTTGTTTTACCCACAGCCCTCACTTGTCTGAAGGTCGAGTGGGGCACAAAAGTATTTAGTCAGCCACCAATTGTGCAAGTTCTCCCACTCAAAAAGATGAGAGAGGCCTGTAATTTTCATCATAGGTACACTTCAACTATGACAGACAAAATTAGAAAAAAACTTCCAGGAAATCACATTGTAGGATTTGTAATGAATTTATTTGCAAATTATGGTGGAAAATAAGTATTTGGTCACCTACAAACAAGCAAGATTTCTGGCTCTCACAGACATGTAACTTCTTCTTTAACCTCTTGAAACTCCCCATCCCGGATCCGGGATTGTGACTAAGCCTCAGGCTCATTAGCATAATGCAACGTTAACGATTTCTGAAAATCGCAAATAAAATTAAAATAATGCGTTTGCTCTCAAGCTTAGCCTTTTCTTAACAACACTGTCATCTCAGATTTTCAAAATATGCTTTTGAACCATAGAAATTGACTAATTTGTGTAAGAGTATGCTAAGCTAGCATAGCATTTTGTGTAGCATGTAGCACGCAACATTTTCACAAAATCCAGATAACCAAATAAATAAAATCATTTACCTTTGAAGAGCTTCTGATGTTTTCAATGAGGAGACTCCCAGCCACATACCAGATGCGCAGTGTTTCCTGAAAGCGTCTGTGTGTAGGAGAAATCATTCCGTTTTCTACATTGCGCCTGGCTACCGAAACAAACCGAAAATGCAGTCACCTACAACGTGAAACTTTTTCCGGATTAACTACATAATATCGACCAAAACATGGCAAACGTTGTTTGGAATCAATCCTCAAGGTGTTTTTTCACATATCTCTTCATTGATATGCAGTTCGTGGAAGCTTGCTTCTCTCTCTGTGCCCCATGGAAAAATACTGGCAGGTGACTTTTGCGCACCAATTTCGGCGCAGGACACCGGGCGGACACGTGGTAAATGTGGTCTCTTATGGTCAATCTTCCAATGATCTGCCTACAAATACGTCACAATGCTGCAGACACCTTGGGGAAACGACAGAAAGGGCAGACTCATTCCTCTTGCGTTCACAGCCATATAAGGAGATCATGAAAGACAGAGCCTCAAAAATCCTTGTCATTTCCTGGATACCAAGTCATCTTGGTTTTGCCTGAAGCTCACGTTAAAGGGCACGCACAGAGAAGATATTTGTATTTCTGGACACGTCAGAGTGTTTTCTTTCGAACAGTAGCAATTATATGCATAGTCGAGCATCTTTTTGTGACAAAATATCTTGTTTAAAACGGGAACGTTTTTCTTCCAAAAATGAAATAGCGCCACCATAGGTGTAAGAGGTTAAGAGGCTCCTCTGTCCTCCACTCGTTACCTTCTTATCAGTATAAAAGACACCTGTCCACAACCTCAAACAGTCACACTCCAAACTCCACTATGGCCAAGACCAAAGAGCTGTCAAAGAACACCAGAAACAAAATTGTAGACCTGCACCACGTTTGGATGTAAAGCGTGCCCAGTTGCTGATATATGCACACTATTAGTAGATTTGGATGGAAAACACTCTGAAGTTTCTAAAACTGTTTGAATGATGTCTGTGAGTATAACATAACTTGTTTGGCAGGCAAAAACCTGAGACAAATCCAACCAGTAAGTGGGAAATCTGAGGTTTGTAGTTATTCAACTATTTCTTTCAAATATACAGTGTCTATGGGGTCAAATTGCACTTCCTAAGGCTTCCACTAGATGACAACAGTCTTTAGAACGTTTGATGCTTCTACTGTGAAGGTGGGGGGAATGGGAGCTGAATGAGTCAGTGGTCTGTCAGAGTGCCACGAGCTGGTCACGCGCGTTCATGTGAGAGTTAGCTTGCCTTCCATTGCAATTCTGCAGACAAAGGAATTCTCCGGTTGGAACATTATTGAAGATTTATGACAAAAACATCCTAAAGATTGATTCTATTCATCGTTTGACATGTTTCTACGAACTGTAATATGACTTTTCTTCTGAACTTTCACCTGGACCTGCCCGTGCGTCGTGCATTTGGATTTGTGAACTGAATGCGCTAACAAAAGGAGGTATTTGGACGTAATGATGGACTTTATCGAATAAATCAAACATTTATTGCGGAAATGGGATTCCTGGGGGTGCATTCTGATGAAGATCATCAAAGGTAAGTGAATATTTACAATGCAATTTCTGACTTATGTTGACTCCAACATGGCGGATATCTGTATGGCTTGGTTTGTTGTCTGAGCGCCGTACTCAGATTATGGTCTGCTTTTTCAATAAAGTTTTTTTTTAAATCTGACACAGCGGTTGCATTAAGGAGAAGTATATCTCTAATTCTGTGCATAACACTTGTATCTTATATTAAAGTTTATGAAGACTATTTCTGTAAATTAATGTGGCTCTCTGCAAAATCACCGGATGTTTTGGAAGTAAAACATTACTGAACGTAACGTGTCAATGTAAGCTGAGATTTTCCAATATAAATTTGCACTTTATCGAACAAAACATACATGTATTGAAGTCCTATGAGTGTCATCTGATGAAGATCATCATTACAACACAGTGTCAATTAATCAATCAGTTTTGTTCACTTTTGATTGACTATTAAATCAACCAAATTGAAAGATTGTTGCGTGTACTTGTTTACATGTACATGGTACATTATTTAGAGGAATACCACAATGTATGAACAATGACATACTCAAGGTAATGGTGTTACAAAGATAGCTTGTAGGTAACATTGCTATTTGATGTTATCAAGGGAGTGTAGCTCTCTGTGTTTGGGGTATATAATGAAGAGTAGAATGGACAGTAGTCTCCAAAGACTGCATTTAGGTCATAGAGAATTTTAATCTAAAATGCTCATCCAGAGGCAGCGCTCCTAGTGGCTGGGGACTTTAATGCAGGGAAACTAAAATCCGTTTGACCTAATTTCTACCAGCATGTTAAATGTGCACCCAGAGGGAAAACAACTCTAGACCATCTTTACTCAACACAGAGAGACACGTGCAAAGCTCTCCCTTGCCCTCCATTTGGCAAATCTGACCATAATTCTATCCTCCTGATTCCTGCTTACAAGCACAAATTAAAGCAGGAAGCACCAGTGATGTGGGCAATAAAAAAGTGGTCAGATGAAGCAGATGCTAACAAATACAATACATGTGACAAATACAATTTGATGCGATTTGATTTAGGGATGCGTTTATAGCTGAGCAGAATCCTACTGCCTCTTAATGGGCAATCTTATACCAGAGGACGATTACTTTATTTCAGGAGATAAAAATAATTTTCTCTGACATCTAAGCTCTTCATCTCTTGGTCACAGAAGTAGGATGATTGGCATACAACGTACATCATATCAATTTACATTTCAGCCACACACAGCACCCCACCGACCCCTTAGTAAGTAGCATCCTGTTTTTAAGCCCACTAGAACTTTACAGTCAATGCAATTAATTTTGTTGTCAGTGAAAAGGCTTTCTTGTAGCATGATTGTAATATTTATATTAAGCAACCCACTCCCACCAACACCCGTTGTCTACACAGTGAGTAAAATTTCAGAGTAAAGTTTAAAGTTCCTCTGCACCCACGCTGGATAATTAGAACAGCGGGAAGTGCTAGCTAATGCGACAAGTACCTTAGCCAATAGCTTGATTAGCAGAGAAAGGTTCAGAGAGGCCATCACCGCTGTGAACTGCTCCAGTTCGCTATTCATTAACTACTTTGATCCCAGGAACTGGACCCAAGCTTATTAAAATTATCACATCAAATTGAAAAGTAAATGTATGACCATATTTCTACTATATGTCTGCTTTTTAAAGGTCTTAAAATTGACACATCCTGTCCTTGGAATCAAGGACTTATTTATTCAAGTTTGGAAAAGAGGATTGTGAGCTATTTGCATAACAGCAACATCCAAAGGTAAAATACTATGATGATATGTTGTGAGCTTTATGATCAGTTTATTATAGCGCACTGCGGTTTATTTCAGGTGACAGGTTCAGCACACATCACTGCATTATTTGTCAGATTTTTTATTTATCTTTGAAGACACGTAGGTCGATTCATTTGCTCTCTTTTTATTTATAAACCTCCCTTACAAAAACTTACGCTGTACCTAACATCATTATTAACCTTTAGACGTACGAATTACCATACCCAGTCTCAGGGATGGCCAACTCTGGAGACACCTTCAGTCTTCACAAAGTTAGGTAAATCTTATTTTCGTTTCTTTGCACTCCATGTGTGGAAACTTCTACAGAGTTCCCTGCAACTAGTTGTATTGGTGCCTCTTGGGCAGTTCAAATTGTTTATTGGGGAGCTATTTGCTGAGGAATGTGATTGTTTCTCTTGATTGTGTTTTTGTGTATCTGTATTATGTTGTATTTTTGAATTGTGTATATGCAGCACTCCCTTGTAAAATATACATTGTTCTTAATAGGACACCCTACTAAAATAAAGGTGAAATAAAAAACAAAGTCTGTGAACTCTACTGTACATAAATTCAAAGTATTCTTCAAGTATGCACTGTATATTTACGTTTGAAGATGTATATATTGGATTTGAAAGAAAGTGGCTCCCCATCATACACATCTCACCTCAAAGGCCCCATTGGCACAGTGAGAAACACATTAGCGTTATTTCACTTTATTCCTCTTCATATTCTCACTGTCCAAATGGAGTCCTGGCAGCAGAACATAGGCTGTGAACTTGTTAGCAGGCTTTGGGTCAGCAAAATACATTCTCACCTCTCATCACCAAGTCTGGGTCCTTTTGGGGGAGTGTATTATATTATACTGCTGAAAAAACTCAAGTCTTTGCCACTAAATGAAGATAGCTCAGCTCTTTGCATGCAAACTTTCAAACACATTACTCTGTCCCAATACAAGAAGATGAATCATTGTCAATTACATCCTCCGATGTGTTTCTATCAGTGTTCATTGTGTGCAACCTTAACATCGGGCTTCACTGCATGGGTCCATCAAAGTGAGCAGCGAGCTGCATCTCCCTGCTGTAGGAGCAGGAGACATGCCTTGCGGGACGCTCCCACTTCTACCTCCTCCCCCTGAATGCAATGTGACGGCCGCAGGTTCAATCACAAGTTAGTGAATGCTCGCAAAGTTAGAAAAGAGAGAGTTGTCTGGTATGTGGTAAAGCATATGGATGTGCTGCTGGTACTTCAGAGGCATCCAGACAGAAGATTGGGGAAAGAGATTATCCGCTGAAAAACAACAGGCAAAAGATGACATTCTGTTGCCAAGGCTTTGGAAGAACCCTGGTGTGACTTATTTTGATTGGAATAAAGCACTATTCTTAGTCAAAATGATATGCATTGAATCATATAATATTCTTCCGGCACAGTTCCAGTTCCAGTTATGAATGTGATTCCTTGGCAGGCACTTGGCAGGCACTTGGCAGGCCACTTGGCAGGTGGATCCATTCCTAAGGTTTAATGTTCTAACATAATGGCCCATTTAGAGTCTGTTTTACATTCCAGACACTCTTCCACCACAGCCACCACAGCAAGTTTCTTTTGAATATGTATCACGTCACACAATAAACACAACCCAGTTAGCGCATAATGTTTGAGAACCATACAGTACCAGTCAAAAGTTTGGACAGACCTACTCATTCCAGGGTTTTCCTTTATTTTACAATGTTGACAAATAGTGAAGAGATCAACACTTTAGACTTATTGCTTATTGTTACTTTTCCTAAACGATGGATGACAGTCAACTGGGCTTCTTTTATTTTGTTAATAATAATATATCTGTGGATATCCCCATATAATTGATATGCTGCCTATATTGTCGTAAACTGTGCTGTGTGTGTTTGCATGCTGCAAAAGCATAATCCCAATCACAGAGATGTGTGCATCTCTCCAGTGCCCCTCTCTGGGACAACACTGTAAATATTTTGACACAGCCGTCTCCCATACTACATTCTGTATTCTATGTTTCTGTAAGATGGAGAGACACATGACACAGAGACACAGATATCCTTCTGTAAACGTCTAATATCATTCTGCATGAATGAAAGCCTACCAAGTCATATATTTTAGTTTATGTTTGATGGCAGTACAATATCATTGTTTTTCCCAGACTGCAAGTGCAGTACCAGTCAAAAGTTTGGACACATCTACTCATTCCAAGGTTTTTCTTTTTCAAAACCATGAAATAACACATATGGAATCATGTACTAAGTAAAAAAGTGTTAAACAAATGTATATTTTCTGTTTGAGATTCTTCAAAGTAGCCACCCTTTGCCCTGATGACAGCTTTCCACAATCGTGGCACTCTCTCAACCAGCTTCATGATGTAGTCACCTGGAATGCATTTCAATTAACAGGTGTGTTAATTCTTACTGCGTTTGAGTCAATCAGTTGTGTTGTGACAAGGTAGTTGTGGTAAATAAATGCTTCACAGAGTTCAAGTACCAGACACATCTCAACATAAACTGTTCAGTGGAGACCGTGTGAACCAGGCCTTCATGGTTGAATTGCTGCAAAGAAACCACTACTAAAGGATACCAATAACAAGAAGAGACTTCTTGCTTGGGTCAAGAACCATGAGCAATGGACATTAGACCGGTGGAATGTCTTTGTGAGATGCAGAGAAGGTGAACGGATGATCTCTGCATCTGTGGTGCCCACCTTGAAGAATGGAGGAAGGGGTGTGATGGTGTGGGGGTGCTTTGCTGGTGACACTGTTGGTGATGTATTTAGATTTCAAGGCACACTTAACCATCATGGCTACCACTGCATTCTGCAGTGATACGCCATCCCATCTGCTTGGCGCTTAGCAGGACGATCATTTGATTTTCGACATCAGATGACCTGGCCTCCACAATCACTCGGCCTCAACCCAATTGAGATGGTTTGGGAAAAGCAGCCAACCAGTGCTCAGCATACATTATCAAAGGTGCTTCAACAAAGTACTGAGTAAATAGTCTGAATACTTATAGTATATCACTGTGATATTTCATTTTGTATTTGTTATAAATTTGCGACAATTTCTAAAAACCTGTTTTTCTTTGTCATTATGGGGTATTGTGTGTAGATTGGTGAGGGGGGAAAAACAAATTAATCAATTTTAGAATAATGCTGTAATGTAACAAACTTTGGGAAAAGTGAAGGGGTCTGAATACTTTCTGAATGCAACGTATGTATAGGGGTAAGGTGACTAGGCATCAGGATATATGATGAACAGAGTAGCAGCAGATGATATGATGATTGTATGTGAGTGGGTGTGCATGTGTGTAGAGTCAATATAAATGTACGTGCATATTATGTGTGTGTGAGCAAATGATGGAGTGAGTGTTTGAGTGAGTTGGAGTGTCAGTATGTGTGAATGTGTAGGGCCCTGTGAGTGTGCATAGAGACAGTGAAGTACAAAAAATACAAGGGTTAACTAAGATAGTCCGTGTAGCCAATTCTTTTTTTTATGACACATTATGCAAAATTATGTAAAGGTTAAAAAAAATGGAATTGTACACATTAACATCAATATGCTATCATTTCCATAAAAAACAAGAAAACTTTAATCATTTTCTGAGAACATTCCAAGAATGTTATTTAAGAACATAGACATTCTGTTCTCAGCATCAACAAAAGTCTTTACATCTTCTATCGCAGCCAACACACCTGATGACACTTATATACAAAAAAAATACAATTTGATTTGATTTAAATGTGTTCAGTTGTGTTAGATGCGCCCACTAATTGGCCACATCTGATCTTAATGAGTGCTTGTTTCCTTTGCAATAGGTTCTGTTTTATTAGAATAAAGTTAACAGCTTTGTATGCGTAAAAAACATGGCATACTAGCTTCATCCTGGTGGCGCAGTGGGCTAATTCCATGGATAGAGAACAGAAAATCATAGGTTTGAACCTCACTGATGCCTCAAAAGGAATTTGTTCACATAATTAATACCTAATGATTAATAATGATTAATACCTTAGGAAAATAATTGACATGTGTCCTACAGTATCTTTGCTTGTAGTTTAACCCAAAATAAGCTAGACATGTTATTAAAAGTCTCATTAAAATAGTAATTGGAACTTATTCAAAAACCTCAAAATAACCTATGATTTTCATTCTTAGAGCATTTAATAAAACCTTCCAGGAAACCCGAGTAAAAATGTTCTCAGAACTTCTCAGCAACCTAAAAATAAATGTTCCCATAACATTTAAAAAAGGTTGTTTTACTGGTCAGTAAACATATTGCATCGTTTCCACAACCAATGTCAACAAAAAATCTACGTTCCCACAACTTCCACGGAACCAAATGGGCTAACTGGGTATCCTTTCATAATAAGCTGTTTTTCCTTCTACCTCGCTTTCAAATGTGATGAGCTACAGTAATTAATTCCCCCTACATGGTGTTTAGGGGTAGATAAGACTACAGTATCCATCATTTGTCATCTGTGGTCCCGTCAGTGCCCCCAGATACAGGTTGCTGGTAGATTTCAGACTTCTGGCGCTGACAGTTATGGCCGCCTCGCTTCGCGTTCCTAGGAAACAATGCAGTATTTTGTTTTTTTACATGTTATTTCTTACATTGGTACCCCAGGTAATCTTAGGTTTCATTACATACAGTTGGAAGAAACTACTGAATATAACTCACCATCATTACGACCAGGAATATGACTTTCCTGAAGCGGATCCTGTGTTCTGCCTTCCTCCCAGGGCAATGGATCGGATCCCAGCAGGCGACCCAAAACAACAATGTTGTAAAAGGGGCAAACGAAGCGGTCTTCTGGACAGGCTCCGGAGACGGGCACATCGCGCACCGCTCTCTAGCATACTACTCGCCAATGTCCAGTCTCTTGACAACAAGGTTGATGAAATCCGAGCAAGGGTAGCCTTCCAGAGAGACATCAGAGACTGTGATGTTCTTTGCTTCACGGAAACATGGCACACTAGAGAGACTCTATCGAATCGGTGCAGCCAGCTGGTTTCTTCATGCATCGCGCCGACAGAAACAAACATCTTTCTGGTAAGAAGAGGGGCAGGAGGGGTATGCCTTATGATTAATGAGACGTGGTGTGATCATAACAACATACAGGAACTCAAGTCCTTCTGTTCACCTGACTTAGAATTCCTCACAATCAAATGTTGACCGCATTACCTACCAAGGGAATTCTCTTCGATTATAATCACAGCCGTATATATTCCCCCACAAGCAGACACATCGATGGCCCTGAACTAACTTTATTTGACTCTATGTAAACTGGAAACCACATATCATAAGGCTGCATTCATTGTAGCTGGTCATTTTAACAAGGCTAATCTGAAAACAAGACTCCCTAAATTCTATCAGCATATCGATTGCGCAACTAGGTCTGGTAAAGCCCTGGATCATTGTTAGTCTAACTTCCGTGATGCATATAAGACCCGATTTTGTTGCTTCCAGCCGACAGACAGAGACTAAAACAAGAAGCTCCCGCACTCAGGTCTGTTCAACGATAGTCCGACCAATCTGATTCCACGCTTCAAGACTGCTTAGATCACGTGGATTACGATATGTTCCGCATTTTTCCAACGACAACATTGATGAATACTCTGTTTCGGTGAGCGAGTTCATTTGAAAGTGCATTGACAATGTTATACTAACAGCAACGATTAAAACATTCCCAAACCAGAAACCGTGGATTGATGGCAGCATTCACGCAAAACTGAAAGTGCGAACCACTGCTTTGAACCAAGGCAAGGTGCCCGGAAACATGACCCATTACAAACAGTGTAGCTATTCCCTCTGCAAGGCAATCAAACAAGCTAAGCGTCAGTATAGAGACAAAGTAGAGTCGCAATTCAACGGCTCAGACACAAGAGGTATGTGGCAGGGTCTACAGTCAATCACGGATTACAAAAAAAAACCAGCCCCGTCGCGGAACAGGATGTCTTGCTCCCAGACAGACTAAATAACTGTTTTGCTCGCTTTGGGGACAATACAGTGCCACTGACAAGGCCCGCTACCAAAACCTGCGGACTCTCCTTCACTGCAGCCGATGTGAGTAAAACGTGTTAACCCTCGCAAGGCTCGCAAGGCTGCAGGCCAAGACGGCATCCCCAGCCGCGTCCTCAGAGCTTGCGCAGACATATTCACGGACATATTCAATCAAGCCTTATCCCAGTCTGCTGTTCCCACTTGCTTCAAGAGTGCCCCTATTGTTCCTGTTCACAAGAAAGCTAAGGTAACTGAGCTAAACCACTATCGCCCCGTAGCACTTACTTCCGTCATCATGGAGTGCTTTGAGAGACTAGTCAAGGACCATATCACCTCCACCCTACCTGACACCCTAGACACACTCCAATATGCTTACCGCCCCAATAGGTCCACAGACGAAGCAATTGCAACCACACTGCACACTGCCCTAACCCATCTGGAAAAGAGGAACACCTATGTGAGAATGCTGTTCATCGACTACAGCTCAGCATTTAACACCATAGTACCCTCCAAACTTGTCATTAAACTCGAGACCCAGGGTCTCGACCCCGCCCTGTGCAACTGGGTACTGGACTTCCTGATGGGCCGCCCTCAGGTGGAGAGGGTACAGTGGTAGGCCTGATTACCAACAATGACGAAATGGCCTACAGGGAGGAGGTGAGGGCCCTCGGAGTGTGGTGTCAGGAAAATAACCTCACACTCAACTTCAACAAAACAAAGGAGATTATTGTCGACTTCAGGAAACAGTAGAGGGAGTGCCCCCATATCCACATTGACGGGACAGTAGTGGAGAGGGTAGTAAGTTTTAACTTCTTGGATATAGGGGGCACTATTTTAATTTTTTGATGAAAAACGTTCCCGTTTTAAACAAGATATTTTGTCACGAAAAGATGCTCGACTATGCATATAATTGACAGCTTTGGAAAGAAAACATTCTGACGTTTCTAAAACTGCAAAGATATTGTATGTGAGTGCCACAGAACTGATGTTACAGAAAAAAAAACAGATAAGAATACAATCAGGAAGTGCCGCATTTTTTTAAACCGCCTCATGGCATTGACTCCTTATATGGCTGTGGAGGAGCTAGGAGTCAGCTTACCTTTTCCACGTTTTCCCCAAGGTGTCTGCAGCATTGTGACGTATTTGTAGGCATAAGATTTACCATAAGAGGCTGCATTTATCAGGTGGTCGCATGGTGTCCTCCGTTGCAATTATTGCGTAATCTCCAGCTGCAGTATTTTTCCGTTTGCCTCGGATGAGAAACCAGCTGCCAGGAATGACTTTCATCGAATAGAATTTTGAAAAGCACCTTGAGGATTAATTCTAAACAACGTTTGCCATGTTTCTGTCGATATTATGGAGATAATTTGGAAAATAGTTTGGCGTTGTGTTGACTGCATTTTTCGTTTTTCTTTTCTTAGCCAAACGTGATGAACAAAACGGAGCTATTTCTCTTACACAAATAATCTTTTGGGAAAAAATGAACATTTGCTATCTAACTGAGGGTCTCGTCATTAAAAACATCCGAAGTTCTTCAAACGTAAATTATTTTATTTGAATGCTTTTCTTGTTTTTGGGAAAATGTTGCATGCTGAATGCTAGGCTTAATGCTATGCTAGGCTATCAATACTCTTACACAAATGCTTGTGTTGCTTTGGTTAAAGCATATTTTGAAAATCTGAGATGAAAGTGTTGTTAACCTCTAGCGTCGAGCAATCCCGTATCCGGGAGCGTAATTATAGCCTCAAGCTCATTAGCATAACGCAACGTTAACTATTCATGAAAATCGCAAATGAAATGAAAGATATATATTCACTCACAAGCTTAGCCTTTTGTTAACAACACTGTCATATCATATTTACATACAATATCAACCACTTAAATTCAATTGAATAATCCCGTGGGTGACGATCAGTGGTACTTAAGTAAAAATACTTGAAAGTACTACTTAAGTCGTTTTTTAGCGTATCTGTACATTACTATTTGTATTTTTATTTATTTTTACTTTACTACACTCTTTAAGAAAATATTGTACTTTTTACTCCGTACATTTACCTTGATACCCAAAGTACTTGCTACATTTTGAATGCTTAGCAGGACAGGAAAATGATCCAATTCACACAATTACACAGAACATACCTGCTCATACCTACTGCCTCTGATCTGGTGGACTCACTAAACACACAGGCTTCGTTTTATAAATAATGTCTGAATGTTGGAGTGCGCCCCTGGCTATCTGTAAATTTTAAAAACAAGAAAATGTTGCCATCTGGTTTGCTTAATTAATATGAGGAATTTGAAATGATTTATACTTTTACTTTTGATACTTAAGTATATTATAAACCAACTACTTTTAGACTTTTACTCAAATAGAATTTTACTGGGTGACTTTTACTTTTACTTTTGTCATTTAAGGTATCTTTACTTTTACTCAACTATGAAATTTGGTTACTTTTTCCACCACTGGTGAAAATCAATCAGATGCCACTAGGCATTCTCATTTAGCCTTTATGATGAATGAATCTGAGGCACAACATTCCATAGCTTCTGGGATAAAGTTGTTGCATTTATCCTCTGATTTCAAATACATTGCTTGGGTCATCTGTGATGTGTTTTAATATTAGTCTGCTTTAATTTCCATGAAAACAAAGAATGCAATAAGCCTCTTTTCTATGGTCCAATTTCTGTGTGAGAGCTAAATTAGCAGTATTTTACAAGAACAGTCTAAATTGAATCAGCTTAAGGGGACACGAAGACAAGTAGCTATGATTACTAAGGGGATAACTAATCCAGTGTCCACATAATCAAAGTAAGCTTGAGTATAAGATTTAAGCCAAATAGAGAACTTCCTCACTACAAAAACTTTAGTTCAAGTTTATAGCTGGCTAAATATTGGCATCAACTAACTGCATTTTCGGTTCGTTTTGGTAGCCAGGCGCAATGTAGAAAACGGAACGATTTCTCCTACACACACTTTCAGGAAACACTGCGCATCTGGTATGTGGCTGGGAGTCTCCTCATTGAAAACATCAGAAGCTCTTCAAAGGTAAATTATTTTATTTATTTGGTTATCTGGCTTTTGTGAAAATGTTGCGTGCTACATGCTACACAAAATGCTATGCTAGCTTAGCATACTCTTACACAAATTAGTCAATTTCTATGGTTCAAAAGCATATTTTGAAAATCTGAGATGACAGTGTTGTTAAGAAAAGGCTAAGCTTGAGAGCAAACGCATTATTTTAATTTTATTTGCGATTTTCAGAAATCGTTAACGTTGCGTTATGCTAATGAGCCTGAGGCTTAGTCACAATCCCGGATCCGGGATGGGGAGTTTCAAGAGGTTAATTTGATTGCTTTTCTGATTTCCGTGACAGGTTTGCCTGCTGCTAGCAAGGCATAATGCTATGCTAGGCTATGATAAACTTACACAAATGCTTGTCTAGCATTGGCTGTAAAGCATATTTAGACCATCTGAGATGACAGGGTGATTAACAAAAGGCTAAGCCGTGTTCCAATATATTTCACTTGTGATTTTCATGAATAGGAATATTTTCTAGGAAGATTTATGTCCGTTGCGTTATGCTAATTAGTGTCAGATGATGATAACTGTCCCGTTCACAGGTTGGGCGTCACTACAGGTTAATACTGTTTGATTTAATGTTTGGGGTCTTTTTATTTTTGTTTTAGTGTGTTTCTCACAGTGAAGAAATTATGCAACTTAAAGGATACACAAATCACATTTTCTAAAGTTTCTGTTGTCAGAGTTTTGGTTGCACACATGTAAATTCTCTTGATAAGAAATGTACTAAAAAACCCAATGTAAACTTGATACACAAAATGTTTTAAATGTTTCAAATATCTTTAAATAATGTCAGAGGTACAGGGAGACAAACACTCACTTACTTAATAGGGCTGACTGAACTCTGACCTCTGTTTTGAGTGAGTGCCTTGCTTGTTTACCTTTATTTACCAACGTTATTGTCCAGTTGAAATATTATCGATTATTTAGGCTAAAACCAACCTGAGGATTGAATATAAACATTGTTTGACATGTTTCTATGAACTTTACGGATACAATGTGGATTTGTTTGTCTGCCTGTTGGGACTGCATTTGAGCCTGTGGATTACTGAAGAAAACACACAGACAAAACGTAGGTTTTTGGATATAAAGAGAGACTTTATTGAACAAAAGAATGTCTTCTGAGTGCAACCATATGAAGATCATTAAAGGTAAGTGATTAATTTTATCTTCTACTTGGCTGGTTACTGTTTGTAATGATTTGTCTGCTGGGCTATGTTCTCAAATAATCGTAAGGTATGCTTTCGCAGTAAAGCATCTTTGAAATCTGACACCGTTGTTGGATTCACAGGAAATTAATCTTTAAACCGATGTAAAATAGTTCTTACTTTTCAAAATTTTTATAATGAGTATTTCTGTAATTGAATTTGGCGCTCTGCAATTTCACTGGATGTTGGCCAGATGGGCCAGATGGGACGCTACTCCCCCCCTTAAATGATTTAGATGCACTATTGTAAAGTGGCTGTTCCACTGATGTCAGAAGGTGAATTCACCAATTTGTAAGTCGCTCTGGATAAGAGCGTCTGCTAAATGACTTAAATGTAAATGTATGTAAAGTGGCTAGAGATTTGAGTCAGTATGTTGGCAGCAGCCACTCAATGTTAGTGATGGCTGTTTAGCAGTCTGATGGCCTTGAGATAGAAGCTGTTTTTCAGTCTCTCGGTCCCAGCATTGATGCACCTGTACTGACCTCGCCTTCTAGATGAAAGTGGGGTGAACAGGCAGTGGCACGGGTGGTTGTTGTCTTTGATGATCTTTTTGGCCTTCCTGTGACATCGGGTGGTGTAGGTGTCCTGGAGGGCAGGTAGTTTGCCCCCTGTGATGCATTGTGCAGACCTCACTATCCTCTGGTGAGTCTTACGGTTGTGGGCGGAGCAGTTGCCGTACCAAACGGTGATACATCCTGACAGGATGCTCTTGATTGTGCATCTGTAAAAGTTTGTGAGTGCTTTTGTTGACAAGCGAAATTTCTTCAGCCTCCAGAGGTTGAAGAGGCACTGTTGCGCCTTCTTCACCACGCTATCTGTGTGGGTGGACCATTTCAGTTTGTTCGTGATGTGTATGCCGAGGAACTTTTCACCTTCTCTACTACTGTCCCGTCGATGTGGATGGGGGGTGCTCCCTCTGCTGTT
Organism: Oncorhynchus masou masou; assembly: GCF_036934945.1. NCBI lineage: Eukaryota > Metazoa > Chordata > Actinopteri > Salmoniformes > Salmonidae > Oncorhynchus > Oncorhynchus masou. The sequence continues at coordinate 43,596,682 of NC_088226.1, read as the reverse complement.
TCCAGAAGTCCACGATCATCTCCTTTGTTTTGTTGACATTGAGAGTGAGGTTATTTTCCTGACACCACACTCCGAGGCTCTCACCTCCTCCTTGTAGGCCGTCTCGTCGTTGTTGGTAATCAAGCCTACCACTGTAGTGTTGTCTGCAAACTTGATGATTGAGTTGGATGCGTGCATGGCCACGCAGTCATATGTGAACAAGGAGCACAGAAGAGGGCTGAGAACACACAAATGTGTGGCCCCAGTGTAGAGGATTAGTGGGGTGTAGATCTTGTTTCCTACCCTCACCACCTGGGGGTGGCCCGTCAGAAAGTCCAGGAGCCAGTTGCACAGGGCGGTGGTCGGGACCTAGTGTCTCGAGCTTAATGACTAGTTTGGAGGGTACTATGGTGTTAAATGCTGAACTGTAATCGTTGAACAGCATTCTTACATAGGTTTTCCTCTTGTCCAGATGGGTTAGGTCAGTGTGCAGTGTGATTGCGATTGCGTCGTCTGTGGACCTATTGGGGCGGTAAGCAAATTGGAGTGGGTCTACAGTGTCAGGTAAGGTGGAGGTGATATGAGCCTTGACTAGTCTCTCAAAGCACTTCATGATGACAGAAGTGAGTGCTACATGGCGATAGTCAATTAGCTCAGTTACCTTAGCTTTCTTGGGAACAGGAACAATGGTGGCCCTCTTGAAGCATGTGGGAACAGCAGACTGAGAATGGGTTTGATTGAATATGTCCGAAAACACACCAGCCAGCTGGTGTACGCAGGCTCTGAGGACGCGGCTTGGGATGTCGTCTGGGCCGGCAGCCTTGTGAGGGTTAACAAGTTTAAATGTGTCATGATGTTGCCCACTTTGGGTACAGCGAGCACCATCCCCCTCTCTTTGTCTCTTACACTCAGGCTGCTGCGACCTCAGGTCATAACTTCCTGGAGGAGATGGTCTCCTTATGGCACAGTATAGAGAGAGAGTGAGTTTTCATAGAGAGAACAAAGGAATTTCTTCCACCTCACAGATCTTGAGTCTGAACAACATTTATGTTCTGGAGAAGGTATAAAAGATCCTCCCCGCACTCGCCCTGAGGTGCGTGTCAACAGCCCAGTACCACCAGTGCCAACACCACGCACCAGGCCTATAGTGCGCCTCGGCAGTCCAGTAAACCCTGTTCATCCTCCCCACACTCGCCCTGAGGTGCATGTTCCCAGCCCGGTATCACCAGTGCTGGCACCACGCACCAGGCCTATAGTGTGTCTCGGCAGTCCAGTACACCCTGTTCATTACATTTACATTACATTACATTTAAGTCATTTAGCAGACGCTCTTATCCAGAGCGACTTACAAATTGGTGAATTCACCCCACACTCGCCCTGAGGTGCGTGTTCCCAGCCCGGTACCACCAGTGCCGGCACCAGGCCTCCAGGGCGCCTCCAGGGTCCAGTATGCCCTGTTCCTGCTCCTCGCACTTGCGCGTGTCCCCAGCCCGGTACCACCAGTGCCGGCACCACGCACCAGGCCTACAGTGCGCCTCTGCAGTCCAGTGCGTTCGGTGACAGTACCCAGTCCAGAGCGTCCGGCGACAGTACCCAGTCCAGAGCGTCCGGCGACAGTTCACAACCCGTAATCTCCAACGACGGGCCACAGTCCGGAACCTCAAACGTTGGGCCACAGTCCGGAACCTCCAGCGACGGTCCCCAGTCCGGGGTTTCCAGCGACGGTCCACAGCCCGGGGCTTCCAGCGACGGTCCCCAGCCCGGGGTCTCCAGCGACAGTTCCCAGGCCGGGGGTTTCCAGCGACGGTCCCCAGCCCGGGTCTTCCAGCGATGGTCCCCAGCCCGGGGTCCCCAGCCCGGGGTCCCCAGCCCGGATCTCCAGCGACGATCCCCAGCCCGGGGCTTCCAGCAATCAGAGGCAGCTGTTTATCGTTGTCTCTGATTGGGGACCATATTTAGGTGGCCATATTCATTGGGTATTTTGTGGGTTATTGTCTATGTGTAGTTGCATGTCAGCACTCAGTCAGTTGTTATTATTAGCTTCACATTCATTTTGTTATTTTGTAATACAGTAAATAGCCTAAACATAAGGCTATCTTACAAACTAATTTAGCATTCAACCTTAACATGAGTAAAACATCCATGGCCACATTTTGAGGTTAATATAACTGTACATGTGTTCTTATGTAATCATATAAAGTGTGCATGTTCAAGATAGCATGAATAGGTTGTTGCAGGTCTGTGGAGAGCCCAAACTGCATTGATCACTTGCACCATGTGTTTTCAATGTAATCTCAACTGCAATCCAGATAACTTTATTATACTATTTAGATGAAGTAGAGTGATAAGTAACACCTTAATCTGTTGTATAAATTAACAAAATATCTGACATATTCCAATTTGAACTTTACTGTGCTTTTACACGTTTGAACGCAACGTGATAGATATTTGGGTGACAACTAATCCCAAAATGTGACATTGTTTTCAAGTTGAATTTAGCTTTCTCAACCTCCATTTCTTAATTTTATTGAAATATATCTTACAAATGCATGAGATCACCAGCCACTAGAGACTGTCCACAGTGTGGTTATTTAACAATTAGTTTTCTGCTTCAGCGGGACATGCTTTATTGAGCTTGATACATTTTTCTTAAAGGCTACCCTGTTCCCTGTTCTCGCTGTCCACCTTGGCCTGATTGTTTCTCAGCTCTGGAACATGCAAACGATTTTCAGCAAATTAAACTGTTCCTCATCTGCAGAATCATGTGTAATTATATTTATATTCGACAACACTGAAAATGTGAACTTTTAATCAACATAATGTGTTGTTATTTGGTGCCACCAATCTAAAGCATCCTCCACAAACAAGGCCGCCAAGGTGATGCATGGCAGCATTTTCTAATTTCAAGTTAATACCAGACCTCCAGAAAACCCTTTGCTTCTATAAGCACATATCGAATATCAGCCTGTGCTACCAGGTAAAACACAAAACTCAACATAAAAAACACATTTTACCAACACTTCTATAAACCGAAAATCTAATTTAAAAAATACAACGATCCTCCAGCTGTGACGCCAAGTCTTATCTATCAGCCGCAGAAAACTTATCACGCAATTACAGCCTGTCTAATCAAAGAACTCGAGAGGCTTTTTCTGCTCTGTGCTCGTTCATTTTCACCTTCCTGCTGAGCACCATGGAGAGAACACACAGTGTTGATACACTCCAGATGATTACACCTTTAAGTTGAATTAGGGAAACCCAGTGATTGGGGCAAAATTGTCCCCCCCCCCCATGTTGTTTATCGTGAAGTATTTGTTTGATAGGAAAAGCTTAGTCCTACAGTACAAATATTTATGTTGGAGGTCAATCAGAGGGATATCACACCACAGATGAATTGGTGTTTTCTTCTTACTAGGTATGTGTCTTCAGAGTAATGTAAACAAAAACAAGCTTTATGTTGAATTAAGGAACCTCTGTGGTGACTAAAGGATGTTTGAATGGTGTTTGTTTGTGTGTGTGTGTTTTCTGTGTATAAAATAGGGAACAAGCTTGGATCAAACAAGCTGTGTGGGCCTGATTGTAATTTCACAGTGTTACAATGGGTGGTACTAGGGGTTCCACTTCTAACTAGTGTTCCACTTCTAAACTAGTGTGTAGTTGATGTGAGGTCATGGAGATGGGGGGCTTATTGGAGTCCAGGCCTGATACCAGGATGTTCCACGCAAATTACTAGAACCCCAAAGAGGAAATAGTCAGGTCCAAAAATTATTGGCACCCTTGAAGTGACAAAAATACTGTATAATACAAATACTGAGCCATATAGTATTCTTAAAAATATATATATTTAGTCTATTTTATGCTAAAACAATTGTTCAGGGAAAAACATGTTTAACAAGTGATATTTATTTATCTCAAATTATAGGCACCCGTTTATATGGTTATATGTCACATGCACCGAATAAAACAGGGGTAGACCTTACCGTGAAATGTTTACAAGCCCTTAACCAACAATGCAGTTTTAAGAAAATGAAGTTGAGAATATAGTTACAAAATAAACTGAAGTAAAAACTATGCAAACAGTCCGGGTGGCCATTTGATTAATTGTTCAGCAGTCTCATGGCTTGCAGGTAGAAGCTGTTAAGGAGCCTTTTGGACCTTGACTTGTCGCTCTGGTACCACTTGCCTTGTGACAACAGAGAGAAGAGTTTATTACTTGTGTGACTATGACTTGTTATCCTCACTTTATGAAATTGGAGAATACATTGGGAGGGATGTTAGACCATGCATTTACCATACAGAATCTTCCCAGACCCTTGATATTCAAATCACAGGTTTTCAATGGGGTTCATGTCTGGAAAATGTAGATTTTGTGGTCAATTTGTAGTTTTTGAGATGTGCTTGGGGTTATTGTCTTGATGGAAGATCCACTTGCAGCCAAGTTTCAGCAATGGCAACCAGGTTTTTGGCTAACATGTCCTGGCATTGGGTAAGGTTCATGATGTTGCTGGCCTTAACAAAGGCCCGAGGACTAGTGGAAGCAAAATAGCCCCATAACATCAAAGATCCACCACCATATTTTACAGTAAGTATATTTTCTGCTTATGCATCCTTATTTCAACTCCAAAACCACCACGATATGCGTGCCCAAAGAGCTCTATTGTCAAAATAAGAATGCATAAGCAGACAATAACCCCATACCTACTGTAAAATATGGTAGTGGATGTTTGATGTTTGATGTTATGGGGCTATTTTGCTTCCACTGGTCCTAGGGCCCTTGAAAAAACATATGACATTAAAATGGTACTATGCTACAGTATGAAATGCTGCATTTATCACATACAAAGTCAGTTCTTAACACACAGGATGTTCACATAATGATTTATTGTCACCTCAAAATTAGCCTTGCCCCGACTGCTACTCACCACCGGCCCAGCCCAGTCTGTTCATTAAAACAGCGATAATAACTTCTGTTTGAAATTAAATTCAAGACATTAAAAAGTTCTCTGACATGGATGAGTTTGTGTCATTTGCAATGACCCAAATTAAATTGAATTGTGGCGGTGGCAGCAGCAGCCTCAGTAACGGGTGGAGCAGCTCTGATGAGGGAGGTGATTAGGAGCTTTTTACTGATGAGCCGCGCTATTATAGATCTCACTACTGAGGATGACTTACAGTTTTGGTCTCCAGCGTTCATTTTGATCTCCAATTTCAGTCTGCCATAACACTGTATCAGTCATGGAGATGGGGGAAATCTGCCACGTTGAAAATGGCTGACTGAAAAAAATATATTGTAGCTGTTCAAATGTTTTACTGTAGTTGCATGATTATTTGAAATATTTGAATATGAATATTTATTTGAATATGGAGGTGCATACGTACATTTTCACTTTTGTTAGTGTAATGGATTACCCTACACACACACACACACACACACACACACACACACACACACACACAGGTGTCACGAGGTACGTGCCCTCCCTAGATTTGTCCTGTTGTTTTAAAGCTCACATTACATCACATTTATTTATAAAAAAGCTGTATTTTGCAGCGGGGGCAAACTAACTAGACCAGGCAAAGAGCCCACGCCCCCATTCTCCCTAGTAAGTGTCACACCCTGGTCTGTTTCACCAGTGTGCTTGTCACCACCTCTCCACCCCCCTCCAGGTGTCACCCAACTTCGCATTACAATTGTCAGGACCCGGTTACGAACCTGGGTCTCCGGAGTGAGAAACAGTCACTTAACCAACTGAGCCACGAATAGTCAGCAGAACCCAGAAGATGAGGCAGACACAGCAGTACTTAAGACGGAGTATTTAATAAAGTAAAAAAGGAGAAGTCCTTCAATACAAAAATGGCAAATCCAAAAGGTGGTAGGAATAGCACAAAAAAGCCTCGAGATACTCAAAAACAAAAACAGAATTCCACAAGAGCATCCACCGGAATCGACAAGAATACACAGAACACTAGGGCTGGGTGCTAACATACAAACACAGAGCACAGAACTGAGGGAAACTAAGGGTTTAAATACAATCAGGGGAAACGAGGCACAGGTGCAAATAATAATGGGGAACAAGGGAAAAAACATAAGGTCAAAAAGCACAATGGGGGCATCTAGTGACCAAAACCCGGAACAACCCTGGCCAAATCCTGACATCAATCTGTGTATTTATACACGTGTTCTCTGTTTGTCTGTTGACAATTTGTTTTGTCAGGTCTTACCAGTGTTCGTTCCCACCTTCCTGTTTCTCTAGTTCTGTTTCCTAGTTTTTCCCAGTTCTGACCATTCTGCTTGCCCTGACCCCGAGCCTGCCTGCCGTCCTGTACTTGCCTGACTCTGACCTGATCACGAACCTCTGCCTGCCCTCGACCTGCCCTTTGCCCGACCCATGTTTTCTAATAAATCATCTGAGAACTGTACTATGTACCTCCCGTGTCTGCATCTGGGTCATATCCTGAGTCGTGATAGTAAATGGTTCATTCAAAAGGTGCATGGAGGAAAGAGATGCCTAGGCAGGACACTAGATACTATAGTGTGTCCAGTACCGTCAGTGGAGAGTGGAGAGAGACAAACACAGCATTTTATTTTATATTAGCTGCCAGTGATGGTGAAGGTATGCTTAGATAACCTATGCAGATAATATACATATGTCTTTTTGAGAATTAGGCATTATGATTATGGCTTCAGGTGTTTCAGGTGTGTTTTTTTATAACAAAGCGTGAGAGAAAGACAGAACATTGGGTGGAGAAGGAGAGAGGATAATGTGATTAATGTTAATGGAGTTCAGGTGGTCTGTCGGCCTACCCTGCTAGGATTTAATAACTGCAGGGAGAATCTGTGAATTAATCTGAATATTTACAACTAATATTGGTGAACTATTATAGCTCACTATTTAACCCAATATAGTTTGAAGATGACCAGTACTGTATTTGTCGTCAGATATCTACACTACCGTTCAAAAGTTTGGGGTCACTTAGAAATGCCCTTGTTTTTGAAAGAAAGGCAAAACAAATTGTCCGTTAAAATAACAAAATTGATCAGAAATACAGTGTAGACATTATTAATGTTGTAAATGACTATTGTCGCTGGAAACGCCTAATTGTTAATGGAACATCTACATAGGCGTACAGAAGCCACATTGTCAGCAACCAGCACTCCTGTGTTCTAATGGCACGTTGTGTTAGACTTTTCCAAGTGTATCATTTTAAAAGGCTAATTGATCATTATAAAACCCTTTTTTAATTATGTTAACACAGCTGAGAACTGTTGTTCTGATTAAAGAAGCAATTAAATTGGCCTTTTTTAGACTAGTTGAGAATCTGGAGCATCACCATTTGTGGGTTCGATTACAGGCTCAAAATGGCAAGACACAAAGAACGTTCTCCTGAAACTCGTCAGTCTATTCTTGTTCTGAGAAATGATGCTATTCCATGTGAGAAATTGCCAAGAAACTGAAGATCTCATACAAGGCTGTGTCCTATTCCCTTCACAGAACAGAGTAAACTGGCTCTAACCAGAATAGAAAGAGGAGTGGGAGGCCCTGGTGCACAACTGAGCAAGAGAACAAGTACATTAGAGTGTCTAGTTTGAGAAACAGACACCTCACAAGTCCTCAACTGGCAGCTTCATTAAATAGTACCCAACACCAACAGTGAAGAGGCGACTCCGGGATGCTGGCCATCTAGGCAGAGAAGAAAAAAAGAAAAACATTCTTAAAATTGTTAAGACATCTACTCTTACACCCACTCCCTTTCACTTATTAATCACAGCTAAACTAATAATTAATCAATAACATCCTCTGATCTGATAACAGGTAGCTTTTTACTTGCACACGTGATATATCAAGAGTTAGACTTAGTTAGACTTGCCTTGTAATTTACAGCACATCAGTAATGATATATGCGTGCCATAAAGAGTGAAGGGAGTCCATGGCAGTGTCCCTCAGCAGCGCTTTGCTGATGCCGGAGAGGATTAATCCTGGTGACGGTGTGTATGCCAGTTGAGGTAATGAGATGGTTATGCCTTGAGGCGGAGGATATGCCTGTGTGTCACTGCTGGTTAGGGGGGCAATACATTCAGCTGGGAATAGGAGAGGCTCATTAATTGACACCAATATAAGTTCATCAGGACTAATTAGAGACTGGAGTACATGAGGAAAGAAGTTCATACATGTATTCATCAGAGTGACAATACTGTATGTATCTCATGCTGAGAGAGCACCTAGAAAAACCTATTTCAAGCCAAAACAAGTTTCACAGTTGTTTGTATGTTGTATATTGACAGCAGAGATCTAACTTGATAAAACCTCTGATTATTTGCTATTACAGTATATGATACTTGAAAGGATTTCATAAACACCTTTCAAACTACCACACTGAAAGTGGTTGGCTCACAATATCAGAGACATTCATACAACTCTGTTCTATAAATAGGAACAAAGCTCCTGCAATTACACAATCAAATTTGTAAGGACAAAGAGATCTACAGGTGGAAACAATTTATTTCCTAAAGCATACCCAAAGCCAAACACATTACATTGTAAAACACATTATTCAGTATCAAAAGGATACATTCAGCCATAGCTATCTCCTGAGGACAATGTGAAGGGCTGGTTATTACAATGTGTAGACAAAACAACTCTCTGTAGAAAGACAACAACACTTGAGTTTCACTGTCTTGAATTGTGTTATGACCTAAAGCATCTTTGTAACTCTGTAAAGAATATCCCTTAAGGTCTGTCTACTGAGTAGACGTTGATGGGTCTGGTACATGGCTGGTGTTCTGCTGGGACCCTGTCTCTCGAGAAAGGCACCATACAGTATAGACCTATAGAGTAAAGTATATTCAGGCTGTTCTTGGTCACTCAATGACAATGATTAAGAAGGGTATGAAACTAACCTCATCTCTCAGTGTGATTAATGTCCATGAAATGTAATTAAAGACTTTTAGTTAATTCCCCTGTCTTTGGTCGTTGGGACCTGTTTTTAATCATCTCTGGTGGATGGCCATGCATGTTGAAGGATATGGAGTCATCATAACTGAGATTATATATAGACCTGTTTCAATTAACTATTTATGTTTAGCAAAGCCTACGAGCCATGACCCAATGTTGGGACCCTCTGCAATTGTGACGGGGCTCCCATTGGCTGAGTTGTATCACGCAATTCAGCGGGTATGGGCACTGGTGCGGAGGGCACTGCATGTCAATTACCCGGAGTATTTGGCACTCAGGCGCTTCCCCCTGTTTTTGTCGGGCGATCTTGTGTTGGTCAGAACTGACAATGGTATCAGCGATGGCATGCATGAACAGGTAGGGTGCAGAGGGGGCTGATGACTTGAAAAATGTAGCAGGATGTGAGACCCACGGTATAGGTGCTGAACGCACAGAGATGTCAAGTGTGTTTCAAAAATCGTCAAATAGTAATTACTTTAACCTAATCCATTTAATAAAGACATTTCTAGTACAATATTATGGGGATGGGAGTGAGAGGGCTACATACACAATGTTTGGAAGGGATCACAGCAGTGACTGAATGAGGGATGAGTTGAGGTGTTCAAAGGCTTGACTTCAGTGCAGGACAGGATTTGTCTGGGATGACAAAAAACAATAACACACTACGCAGTTTGACCAAATAGCTAAGAATGAGTTAGTCCAAACAAGGAGTAAAATCATTTATGTGTAGTAATGTAATTGTGTTTGTGTATGTGATTGATTCTACATAGAGTAAAGGGAGAAAATTGAAAGGGGTACTCACAGTGCTAACAGAGGAAACATTCAATGTGCCAGTGGATGAGCGGGCACATGAGACGTGGCTTCAGTTCATGTCAGGACGGAGTTAACAATGGTAGTGGAATGGAGTGCGCATCACCTCTTAATCAGGGAACAGGAGGGGACTTAGCTGGAAATACAAATATCAGATACATTCCATTGCAGCTGCGCCATCCAAGGTTTGGACAAGTTTCTTTGTGAAGTTAAACACAGACTTGGCATCTCGCCCACTATACACATTAAAATATCCCAAGACAAATTTGTGAATAATGCCCTGACCATCCACATACCTGATGATAGCAGACAGGTGGCACCATAGGTCGCAGAGTGGGGGACAATATTTACCCCCTGGGATCCGGAGTTTTTCCTGACATGTTATCCTAACCAGGAAAACGCCGGATCCTATAATGTATGACAGTGATTAATCAGTTATAATTTTTTTTAAAGATATACTTCTCCTTAATGCAGCAGATGTGTCAGATTTCAAAAAGCTTTACGGAAAAAGCACACCGTGCAATAATCTGAGTACAGTGCTCACGCACCAAAACAAGCCATTCAGATACCCGCCATGTTGTGGAGTCAATAGAAGTCAGAAATAGTATTAGAAATATTAATTTACCTTTGATGATCTTCATCGGAATGCACTCCCAGGAATCCCAGTTCCACAATAAATGTTTGTTTTGTTCGATAAAGTCCATCATTTATGTCCAAATACCTCCTTTTTGTTTGCGCGTTTAGTTCACAAATCAAAATTCACGAGGCGCAGGCACTTAGTCCAGACGAAAAGTCAAAAATGTTATATTACAGTTCGTAGGAACATGTCAAACGATGTATAGAATCAATCTTTGGGATGTTTTTAACATAAATCTTCAATAATGTTTCAACCGAACAATTCCTTTGTCTTTAGAAATGATTTAGCTCATGGCATTCTGCCAGACCTCTTAGTCAAACAGCTCTTATTCGCTCTCCCTTCACAGTAGAAGCATGTAACAAGGTTCTAAAGACTGACATCTAGTGGAAGCCTTAGGTAGTGCATTTGAACCAAATCTACACTGAAAACCTACAAACCTCAGATTTCCTACTTCCTGGTTGGATTTTTTTCTCATGTTCTTGCCTGCCATATGAGTTCTTTTATACACCCAGACATCATTCAAACAGTTTTATAAACTTCAGAGTGTTTTCTATCCAAATATACTACTGATATGCATATCTTAACTTCTCGGCCTGAGTAGCAGGCAGTTTACTCTGGGCACCTTATTCATCCAAGCTACTCAATACCGCCCCCCATCCATAAGAAGATAAGGACTATGATGGGACCAGTTTCTCCTCATCAGGTCACATGGTTTTAAAACACTGAACAAAAAATCTTGGCCCTGGGGATGATAACCCTGTCAAACTGCAGCAACCCTAAACTTGTTCATATTAATTACACTGTTCAAAAAAATTAAGGGAACACTAAAATAACACATCCTAGTTCTGAATGAATTAAATATTCTTATTAAATATTTTTTTCTTTACATAGTTGAATGGGCTGACAACAAAATCACACAAATTATCAATGGAAATCAAATTGATCAACTCATGGAGGTCTGGATTTGGATTCACACTCAAAATTCAAGTGGAAAACCACACTACAGGCTGATCCAACGTTGATGTAATGTCCTTAAAACAAGTCAAAATGAGGCTCAGTAGTGTGTGTGGCCTCCACGTGCCTGTATGACCTCCCTAAAATGCCTGGGCATGCTCCTGATGAGGTGGTGGATGGTCTCCTGAGGGATCAGACCTGCAATAAAGCATCCGCCAACTCCTGGACAGTCTGTGGTACAAAGTGGCGTTGGTGGATGGAGCGAGACATGAACTCCCAAATGTGCTCAATTGGATTCAGGTCTGGGGAATGGGCGGGCCAGTCCATAGCATCAATGCCTTCCTCTTGCAGGAACTGCTGACACACTCCAGCCATATGAGGTCTAGCATTGCCTTGCATTAGGAGGAACCCAGGGCCAACCGCACCAGCATATGGTCTCACAACGGGTCTGAGAATCTCATCTCGGTACCAAATGGCAGTGAGGCTACCTCTGGCGAGCACAAGGAGGGCTGTGCGGCCCCCCAAAGAAATGCCACCCCACACCATGACTGACCCACCTCCAAAACGGTCATGCTGGAGGATGTTGCAGGCAGCAGAACGTTCTCCACGGCGTCTCCAGACTCTGTCACGTCTGTCACATGTGCTCAGTGTGAACCTGCTTTCATCTGTGAAGAGCACAGGGCGCCAGTGGCAAATTTGCCAATCTTGGTGTTCTCTGGAAAATGCCAAACGTCCTGCACAGTGGACGTCGGGCCCTCATACCACCCTCATGGAGTCTGTTTCTGACCGTTTGAGCAGACACATACACATTTGTGGCCTGCTGGAGGTCATTTTGCAGGGCTCTGGCAGTGCTCATCCTGCTCCTCCTTGCACAAAGGTGGAGGTAGCGGTTCTGCTGCTGGGTTGTTGCCCTCCTACGGCCGACTCCACGTCCGTCTCCTGATGTACTGGCCTGGCTCCTGGGAGCACCTCCATGCTATGGACACTACGCTGACAGACAGCAAACCTTCTTGCCACAACTCGCTCATTGTAGTTTCCCTTGTTGGCAGAACTTTCCCTCTCATAGTGTCTTCTAAAAGTAAATTCTTGCATACCCAAAAATGCAGTAGTGTTGATAAGCCGCTTGAGAAAATCCCTGTTTCTTCTAACTTTCTCGTTGTGTCGCGCAGTGTGAATACGCAGACCTTCGCCATGATCGATGCAGCTTTTTCTCAGAATTTTGAATCTGATGTGGGCATGTATATGTTGCCTGCTCAACATTCTTCAGGTCACTGTACCCACTTTCACCCAAGGCTCAGACTTTCCAAAAATAAGACAAGGGCAGCAATACAGGCAGCTTGATGAAAGGCTCCTTGTTAAACAGCTATACTTTTGCAGTTGGTATTACAGCCTCACCTTTTCGTCGTTCTTCAAGAAACTGTTCTCAGGCAGAGGTCGACCCTCACTTTTAATTCGCACCATGCATCACCAGAGAATGAAAGTGGTTCTCCAACAAAAAGTCCACATAATTTTCAGCAGCGTCGCCCATTCTGCGGAGAAAACTGCATACACACAACTTTATTTTTTTGTCCAGTTATTGCGCTGGCAGCTAGCTAGCTACTGAGGTTAGCAAGGCAAATTGAAATTAATTGCAATAACTGTACACAAAAATAAAGCACCAAAACAAAAAAAAAACTATTTATAATATTGTCAGGCATAGGTGTATAGGTGGCAGGGAAGTCAGGCGCAGGAGAGTCAAACAGAGTGTAAAATGGAGTCTTTTAATAAAATCCACGTAACATGCTCCATAACACTAAAAGGTACATACATACATAAACAAACAAACATGGGTACGAGGACTCGACACACACCTATACAACAAAAACTACACTGACAATAAAACAATCTCTGACAAAGACATGAGGGGAAACAGAGGGTTAAATACACAACAGGTAATGAATGGGATTGAAAACAGGTGTGTGGGAAGACAAGACAAAACCAATGGAAAATGAAAAATGGATCAATGATGGCTAGAAGACCGGTGACGTCGAACGCCGAGCACCGCCCGAACAAGGAGAGGCAACGACTTCGGCAGAAGTCGTGACAATTACTCTGGCAAGCAAGCGACAATGTGTACCCATTAGAAACCTTTATTGCATTGGAGATGGAAATCATTTGAAAGATAATCAGTCTATGCTATGTTTATCACCAGAAGTCAAATTAAAATCTTTTCATCTGTCATTCCAATATCACATAAAGATCAGCATCCAAATAAAAATGTTGAAAAGCGTTTGAATCATAACATGTTGTGTTCTCTCTTATGATAATCATCCACATTCCATGACCAATGCTATTTCAAGTTCATTTGAGAGAAATATTGTAATGATATGGATTAACGGTTGATTATAATGCAAAATGTCCTCATTAAACAAAGTACCTGAGGCAGTTTTGTGCGAAGGTGGGCATTTATTGGGATGACTCATGTTCTGGAGGCAGCTCATCAGTCATAAAATCTGATTTTAAACTAAAGCCTAACCTTAAACCTAACATTAAGCACATTGCTAGCCATATGTCTAACCTTAATAATTATGAGTTTACAAAATGCACCTGTGTATCAATCTAAGTAACATAATAAAAAGATCCCCATAAAAAGCTAGAAATAACAGGGTTTTTTGCTTGGGCTGAATCTCAATCCACCATATCTGCAGTGGAAGGTGGCAGAGCTACAGCACTGTTTGTCAGACCCGCAAAAGCGACTCCGGGATGCTGGCCATCTAGGCAAGGTTGCAAATAAAAAGACAAGAATAAGATGGGCAAAAAAACACAGACACTGGACAGAGGAACTCTGCATAGAAGGCTAGCATCCCGGAGTTGCCTCTTCACTGTTGACATTGAGACTGGTGTTTTGTGGGTACAATTTAATGAAGCTGCCAGTTGAGGACTTGTGAGACGTCTGTTTCTCAAACTAGACACTCTAATGTACTTGTTCTAGTGTATTACATTTAGTCAAAAGTCAAAAGTTTAGTATTTGGTCCTATAGCACACAATGACTACATCAAGCTTGTGACTCTACATAATTGTTGCATGCATTTGCCATTTGTTTTGGATGATGTTGTATCCAATATAAATGAATGGTACTGTGAGCTCAATGATGAAGACCTTATTGAGTGAACGGGACCAGAGCACCATGTCTTAGGGTGGTGGTTGCGATCTCCGGAGGAAACACAAGTTGCCGGCCAATGTCAGCTAGCATTTTCCAGTCGGGAGCCAAGCGCAGCTGGTCTCGCTCTAATGGTGTAGAGCCGCTCTTCGGTGGTTTAGCCCCTTCGCGGACAAAGCTTGTCCGTAAGGAGTGTGATGCTGCTGTGGGTGGTAGGGAGTTGGTGGCAGCTCGCTTGTCCTCCAGGGCGGACGCAAGGTTTTTAAGGACTTGGTTGTCACGCCAAGTGTAGCGTCCTTGGGTGAGGCTTGTTGTACACCCTGTGAGAATGTGCCTGAGGTTGGCTGGCATGGAACAGAGGGCACAGTCCGGATCTTCACCATACCATTGGTGAAGATTAACTGGTGTTGGAAGGACGTCATATGTTGCTCTGATTGAAAAGCTCAACCGCCTCGCTTCCATGGCCCACAGATCCTTCCAGCTGATCTTCCTCTTCTCCACACTGTCCCATCGAGTCCACTGTCCCTGTTTGGCAAGAGAGAATGCCTTGGCCCTCCTTGCAGCCTCCTCCTGATGGCGTACTTCCTGCACTACCATCTTCCGCCGCTCTGGTGCAGTGGCCTTACTCCAAGCAGCACGTCTAGTTAGCCCAAGGCCTCCTCTCCCTTGCTGAACATGACCCACAATGTCAGCATGTCTGAGGGCTGCTGTTGCCTCCTGGACTGCTTTTCCTGGCCTCCATTTGCGCCCAGTGGCCAAGGTCGGCGCGTTGTTGCTCACCACTGGGTCTCGAGATTCATTCAGTGTCATCTGGAGCCTGGTTTTTGCACACTTGAATTCCTCTGTTAGACTGGTGAGGGGCAGCTTGAGGACACCATCTCCATAGAGGCCTATGGTGGTAAGGCATCGTGGAACTCCGAGCCACTTCTTTAAGTAGCCTGTGACTCCTCTTTCCATCTTCTCCACTGTTGAGATTGGAACCTCATACAGTGCTAAGGGCCACAACACCCGGGGTAGGAGACCAAACTGCAGACACCAGGCCTTTAACTTTCCAGGTAGCTGGGTGTTGTCGATGGACTGTAGGCTACTACTGATGTCTTTGCACAGCTGTTGCACCTGGTCTTTGTCCTTCAGGCTTGCATCATACCACCTTCCAAGGCTTTTTACCGGCTGCTCAGACACTGTCGGGATTTGGTCATCTCCGATGAAGAATTTCAGGTCAGAGAGTACTCCCTTCACAATCGAGATGCTGCGTGACTTGGATGGTTTAATCTTCATACGGGCCCAGCTGATGTTCTCCTCGAGTTTTCTGAGCAGTCTCCTGGTGCATGGGACAGTGGTGGTCAATGTTGTAATGTCGTCCATGTAGGTTCTGAGTGGAGGGAGGCGGAAACCAGAGTCGACTCGCTGTCCACCAGCAACCCATTTTGAGGATCTGATGATAACCTCCATTGCCATTGTGAATGCCAACGGAGAAATGGTACATCCTGCCATTATACCTACATTCAGGCACTGCCATCAGGTGGTGAACTCTGAGGTGGTGAAGCAGAACTGCAGATCCTGGAAGTACGACTTCACCAGGTTTGTGATGGTGTCCGTTGTTTTTGAAAAATCTGAAGGCATACCACCAGAGTTCATGGGGCACAGAGTCAAATGCATTGGTGAGGTCGAGGAAGACTACATGGAGGTCCCTTTTCTCCACCTTGGCCATTTATTGGGATGACTCATGTTCTGGAGGCAGCTCATCAGTCGTAAAATCTGATTTTAAACTAAAGCCTAACCTTAAACCTAACATTAAGCACATTGCTAGCCATATGTCTAACCTTAATAATTATGAGTTTACAAAATGCACCTGTGTATCAATCTAAGTAACATAATAAAAAGATCCCCATAAAAAGCTAGAAATAACAGGGTTTTTTGCTTGGGCTGCGTCTCAATCCACCATATCTGCAGTGGAAAGTGGCAGAGCTACAGCACTGTTTGTCAGACCCGCAAAAGCGACTCTGGGATGCTGGCCATCTAGGCAAGGTTGCAAATAAAAAGACAAGAATAAGATGGGCAAAAAAACACAGACACTGGACAGAGGAACTCTGCATAGAAGGCTAGCATCCCGGAGTTGCCTCTTCACTGTTGACGTTGAGACTGGTGTTTTGTGGGTACTATTTAATGAAGCTGCCAGTTGAGGACTTGTGAGACGTCTGTTTCTCAAACTAGACACTCTAATGCACTTGTTCTAGTGTATTACATTTAGTCAAAAGTCAAAAGTTTAGTATTTGGTCCTATAGCACACAATGACTACATCAAGCTTGTGACTGTCATGTCTTGTTATGTCTGTTCCTGTCCTTTCTCTTCACTCTGTCTCTCTCTGCTGGTCTTTTTAGGTTACCTTCTCTGTCTCTCATTCTTCAGCTGTTCTACATCTCCCCTAACTAGCTCATTCACTCTTTCACACCTGTTCTCTCTTCCCCCTCTGATTAGGTCTCTATTTCTCTCTCTGTTCCTGCTACTTTCAGTGTCTGATTCTTGTTTGTGTTTTTGATGCCAGAAGCAAGCTGTCGTCTCGTTTGCTTCCACCTTGTCCTATCCTGTCGGAGTCTGCCTGGCAGGTGCATCCTGCACTATACTACGTTCTTTTTGTTCCATTGTCAACGTTGGAAGAGGATTTATGCCATTCCTGTTTTTCATTAAAGAACTCTGTTTTCTGTTAAAACCGCTTTTGGGTCTTCACTCAAGTACATAACAGTGACTCTACATAATTGTTGAATGCATTTGCCATTTGTTTTGGATGGGTTTCGGATGATGTTGTATCCAATATAAATGAATGGTAAATAATCTATTGTGTCATTTTGGAGTCACTTTTATTGTAAATAAGAATATTTTATGTTTCTGAATATTTCTACATTAACCTTTTACTGCAGTGGGATAAATCAGGGTCATGCAGTGTTTCTTGGTAGTCTTAAACAAATCCACTTTGAAACAAAGTAGACACACACATGGTTATGAGCTTTAAAAAAAGAAAACACCTGTATCTGTATTCATTCCCATATTACACTTTATACACGTCACAAAATAATCTAAGGGGTTTTAAACAGCATGTTCCAAAAGATCTTCCACTTAGTAATGATAACTACTGTGCAGGGAAAGATGTGATTTGTATGGCATAGTTCTGCAGTTTGATGATTTCGTAAATTACACTTTAGACACAAAACTGGATTTAGAGACTAAGTATTAAAGATGCACTGTCATGTTCTGACCTTTATTTCCTTTGTTTTGTCATTATTTAGTATGGTCAGGGCGTGAGTTGGGGTGGGCAGTATGTTTGTTTTTCTATGATTTTGGTATTTCTATGTTTCGGCCTAGTATGGTTCTGAATCAGAGGCAGGTGTCATTAGTTGTCTCTGATTGAGAATCATACTTAGGTAGCCTGGGTATCACTGTGTGTTGGTGGGTGATTGTTCCTGTCTCTGTGTTTGCACCAGATAGGGATGTGTTGGGTTTTCACGTTTCTTGTTTTGTTTTGTTTTTTGTTTTGTTTGTCTGTTCATGTGTAGAGTCTTTATTGAAGAACCATGAATAGAAACCACGCTGCATTTTGGTCCGCCTCTCCTTCACCGCAAGAAAACCGTTACCTACACTCTCAAACTTTTGTATCACTTTAGTAAGTCGTTTTGAAAGTGGTGCTCACTAGCCAAAAGTAATCCCCTTTTTTTGTGTACTATGTAATCCAATTGTGTACTGTCATCCATTTCATATATGTTACGAATCAGATGTGTGCGAATCTTTGTTGTGCTTAAGATCCCGGAGTGCATCTTTAAGATATAGTGTAGATTACAAAAGAGATGTAATTGAATAATGATTCATAAATGCCTCCGCTTTCTACAGAGTTTAAATGGGTTATGTAGCCACAGCTAAAACCAATTAGCTGTGAAAAGCATGAAATACAAGGTCCATCCCCATCCAAGGTCTATAATCACCACACACTTCTCTGAGTGTGTTAGTCAGGATGAATTATTCTCTGGTTTATCTTAGCTGTCAAACCATTGCAATTGCCATTGAGTTCACTCAGCATTGTGTTGCTATTTGACAAAAAGGTCAATCTTGTATAAGCCTGGTTTATATCTGGTGCATCCTTTTTCCTGATTGCGTTCACATCCTGATTGTGCCCACATTTGTAGACAGGTGTAGTAGACCAAAAAACACATTGTGATCTAATTGTGATTGATCTTCCTGACCACCTCTGGAGGTAGACAGGCACGCATTGTGTCTGGACATCTTACATATGTAGACGGATCTGGACAGTGGAAACATTTAAATCATCATTATCCCACCTTCTAAAATCATTGACAGGGGGCACCATTGACTTATGACATCAATATGCTGTCTTAAAATAAATATTATTTTGAAAGAATATCTGTCAAATAATTTTAATAAAAGGATGGACCAGGAAATCTGGTCACAAAATGGACACAGTGGATGAGTAAGAGACATTTTAATATCATGTGTAGAAGCATATCTGTAAATGAGGGGCACAATCAGAATGTGGACAAGATCAAGACCAAAGATGCTTGTTTTCGCCATGTATAAACTACACTAAAGACACCGGACTAATTGAAGTGAAATTGGTCAGATAATAGCTTTTAAAACATTTCATCCATTTAATGAGTTTATTATTTACTATAGAAAGGGACGTAGCATCTTACTTCTGGTCTCTCTCTATCTCTAATTCCTTCCCACTCAGAGTCGCCCTGCATGCAGCCATGAATTTGAAAGACTAAAGAAATATTATCACTGCTAATGAAATAATACTTAGCCCACTCAAATGCTCAGATGGCCCCTCAGGGCACAACGTTTCAAATCACTCTGGAAGATGACAATTAAAAGCCAAAC
Organism: Oncorhynchus masou masou; assembly: GCF_036934945.1. Classification (NCBI taxonomy): domain Eukaryota; kingdom Metazoa; phylum Chordata; class Actinopteri; order Salmoniformes; family Salmonidae; genus Oncorhynchus; species Oncorhynchus masou. The sequence continues at coordinate 43,577,322 of NC_088226.1, read as the reverse complement.
TATACTATCATGTCATGATGGAAATTATAATTCACAGTGCAGAGGTCCTATACAGAATACAAATGAACTTTTGAACCATTTTGTCTCAAGACACTTACACAATAATAGCCAACTAACGAGTTAGTGATGTCATTACAGTTTCTCACATGACAGTCCTTGATATTAGGAAATACATTACAGTCAGTGCTTGAAGTGCTCTTTTAATGTCAATGGCTGAATTAAGAACAGAATAGGACAATGATATGACTCATTCTATTAAAGGGTAGAATCTTGATAAGAGATCTAAAGTAGCTGCTTCTTCGTTAATACTGGAGCTCTGTGTGATATTTCAAATGCCTACTGAACGTGTTATCTAAAGATGACAATACATAAAATAGCCATTATGCCGTAACAGGTTATTTCCTTGACCCCATAACTTAGTATGGACTACCACAGTCACCTCTCTGTCTTGTTTGTCAACAATTGGCTGTTGAATGATGATTGAATATTTCACCCCTTTGAATTGGTGATCACTCTAGTTGATTGACCATGCTTGTTAGCAATCAATTCCCCTCAACTCAATTGAAGGTTATTATGAATAAAACTTTTATGGCTAAGGTCTACTTTATTCACTTTACCCAAACCAGTCTTTCTACATCCATATGCTCACACTCTCCTGTGAATGTAACCAATAATGTGACCAGCAGCAGCTCTAATTTCCCCCAGTAGAGCGGTGCGGTGGATGATGTCCCTGCCTTACTAATGAGGTGGTTCTGCTCATTCTGAACACAGTTAGGCCTCAGAGGGAACCGTGCGTTTCGTGCAGCTAGAGACTTTTTAGATGATTTTTTTTACTAGAAAGAGCCAATTAGCAGAGAGCAAACTGGAAATATTATAGACTAGATGACAAGGCGAGGGCAAAGGTAGCCAACAGTGGGCTGGACTGTTGGCTCCATCAGTCAAGCACAGATCTCAGTCCCAGTATGATTTAAACCATCACCATGACTGACTGCCACACCAGCCCCACAAGAAGTGGGTCATGTGATGGATAAATGTGTGTCTGGGTGGTTGGTGATGAGCCTCATGTCTGGCCTCTACTGAAAAAATAGTTACTGCTGCTACTGTGCTGCATTGTTACGTTGTTGACATTTCAGGTTGTGGCAATTAGTTCACGATAATAAAAAAAAAGTAAGCTGAGAGATTTGAGATTGAAATCAGATGAGGTTTCTGTGTCCAATTGATTGCATTGACACAAAACTAGAAAGAGCCTGATAATCCACTCCTTCTTGACCTTAATTAACATCCATAGTCTAACCCCACATAGTTCTCCCTACCAACTAAGCTAACATATGGAATTATTTTAAAATGATTATACCATGGATTATTTAGCCATTGATTTGAATTTTAGGACCTCTTTAGGTATAAAAACAATATATATTGAATTTGGCCTTTACTGCTATAGCCTATAGAAACATTGAATAGACATTCATAAATCACAAAGAAATCATGAGTATTAAGGTTTTGAAGCATCTGTCCTATATCTAGGAGATATAAGAACACCGGAAATATGAACGTTTTTGGACAGATATTTAACCCCTTATTTTTATTGGCACAACTACCGGTGATGGCCAAACCGTTCCTACAATTCCTATACTATAGATGTTTTTGTGAGAAGACCTGAATTTTCAGGATGTCTCATGGTCTGACAAACACTGCTGTAGCTCGGCCACCTTCCACTGCAGATATGGAAGGCTGACATAGGAAGAAAACTGATATCTCCAGCTTATACTGACAGATTTTGATAGGGATGTTTTATTATGTTCAATAGATTGATGCACAGGAATTTATTCATGTTATCTAGAGTGCTGAGAATACATTATAGTTACAGGCAACCTCCCCTACATAATATAATCTAAATAAATATGAGTAAATAGGTATGCAGTGAAAGACAACAGAGAAACCAGGCCAGTGGCCAAGCCTGGAGATGTGGCAGCCTGGGCCGGGTGGCCGGATGACAGTTTATTGCAGATTAGAGCTCGTCTTGCACATTCTGGGCCACTTCCTCCTGTTTCAGCTCTAACCTCACACAACTTATTCATTTTTATTTATCCTCTGGCACTTATTACAGGTTTTCCTTTCCCGCTCTAACACAAAAACACTGTCTGCTTGGGAGCAATTATTGCTGGATTGTTGTTCGCCTCTTTTCTCTGCCTCTGGTGTATGCATACATAAAGGTCAGGGAAGGCGTTTATGGTCTTGTTCCTCCATTACTCATCGTAAGTGTGCTGTTTGACAATGGTGTCCCTCAAGGCCCCAGGGGAAAAAATTTTCCTCAGAAGAGAAGAGATGCATGGATGCAAACCTGCCTTTTCACTCACCGCAGAGCAATAGGCTGACTGCAGAACAAATGGTTCCATTGCATCCAGACCGTTGGTGGTGGTGCTAGCCTCTAGCATGCTAGCATGTGTGGGCATCAATGTCATTTTTAATGGATGTATTTTTGGGGGAAAGGAAGGTAAGTGGTAACTAGCTGTTGTTTATTGCTGATTTAAAAAATGTAAAATGTCTGGCCTACAGAGATTCAACAGCCTCCACACCACCAGGATAATGAAGATGTTTTTCAACTTGTCTGTTGAAACTTGAAGTTGTTTATGAAAAGTATATATGAACATTCATGACCTCCATTGTCTTTGCACTGATGACAGCATAGTGTATTGTTTGTGCCAAGGGATTAATTAATGTAGCATTATATGGTACACTATAGGAGAAGTATACATATTGTATTACAGAAGATGTACATTTATAATTGCAACAACACAGAATATGTGCTTGATATAATTAGTCACAAATACAATGTCCATTGAGTGTTGTGATGCCCAAATAATTAAATTTCCCTATTATAAGCAATCAAATCACATACTCACTCACTGTAATGGTAAGCAGCAGATTTTACATGCTGCATTGCATTATTCATTTATAACATCATGAATCAAAACAGTGTTTCTCTCCTGTCTCTACCCTGTTGAGTCATATCTAGATCCAGAGAGATAAAACAACACTAATAATAGGGTATCCAAAGTTTTCAAAAAGCCTGAGTCCTCTCAATCGCGTCAGCGCATTGCAATGACGTCCTTTGAAAATGGTCTGTGTGGTATCGATATGAGTCAGAAACAGTTTTAGACTACAAAGTGTAAATAAGAAAATTTCGGTCATGAAGTCAGTCTCGACTAAAAAACGGAGTTTGGAACATCCATGAGTCACAACCTGTAAATGAAGGTTGGGTTATGATTTGACAATGTCCATTTGCCCACTAACATGGGGTGAACAGCTGCAGTGATTGCTCTCTAGCCAATAACATAGACACTGCGACAGACCTGCTCATCAGCTCCAACTGTTAATAAAATATATATTTTTACTTGAGAAATACTGCACCAAATACCGTAGTTAAATGTGAAATTGAGCAACTAAAACATCCTCTGAAAAAACTTGAACATGAATTACAGATTTCTCGAGTTATCTTAGATTCATTCTGGAAAATGTGAGGAAGTGAAATTGTCTTTGCTTCTACATTGTCTCATAGGGGTATAAGAACGTTTTGAAGATAAATACACAATGCAGAGGACAAGAGGACTAGAATTAATGGTCAATAGAGAATTTTCAATTGAAATAGTTGGTTTTCAGTTCAACAGCTGTTTAGAATCTGTGGAATGTCAGTCCTGAACTCAGAGCTACGTGTGCCACGTTTTCATTGGTCTGTACGTTGAGTCTGGAGCAGGATACTTGTTATTTGGCCATTGGCCCAGTTGTACTGCAAGGACTTCTGATTGGTCAACCCCAGGCTAGGGTGGGGGGTTATAATTGGGGGGGGGGGTTATAAGATTCGTCCTTTCAAATAAATCTATTTTCTCCCCATGATTTGCTTTGGCGTCTGTGTTATTGAAGAATAACATAAACTGCTAACAGGGGACAAACATCATTAAGGGATGGATCAAAATGTACAAAACGGTTACCAGGAAGAAAATGGAGGACGGTCATGCTTTTTCAATTTCAGTCAAGGAGAGGGTTTTGGTTTGTTTTTACATGTACATTCTACACAAATTGTACAAACATTTCACTTTCCTTTTAATTTTTTTTACAGTAGTTACATAAAGAATAAAGTAATTTGATAAACATTACATCTAGATACATAGTACGTATACATTAGAATCGTGTTTTCAGTCATAATTATTATAGAACCTCAGCTACTCTCAGTCCATCCCAGCCATCTGTTAACCACCCTATTATGACTGTGCTGTGATGTTTGACATAAATTATGAACCTGTTTAATTGCATGGTATCTACAGATTGTAAGTTTAAGATAAATAGTTGTACTAAAAGTATTCATCTATTGTTGATTGATTGACCCTGGTTTTCCAAATCTCACAATAATGCTGTTTGTAGGGTCATTTTTTATTATATATTATATATTTTTTATTATTATTTATTATATACACTCGCAATTTTTCAGTTTTTGATTTGTTAAAAAAGTTTGAAATATCCAATAAATGTCGTTCCACTTCATGATTGTGTCCCACTTGTTGTTGATTCTTCACAAAAAAATACAGTTTTATATCTTTATGTTTGAAGTCTGAAATGTGGCAAAAGGTTGCAAAGTTCAAGGGGGCCGAATTCTTTCGCAAGGCACTGTATGTTGTGATTTTTCAGCCATTCTTGAACCTGTGACCAAAAACAACCTACATACAGTAGGAGCAATACCAACATATGTGATCTAATGATTCTCTTCATAAAAAAATGCCCCATATACATAACATTCTGTTAGTGGCAAGAATTTTGTCAAAACATTTAAATAGAAAATATCTAAGTTTTGAATCAAGCGTTGTTTTGCATCTCAGGGTCATGTAATTTGTAACTGACTAAATTTCAATATTTCTTAGTGTTTTAAAATGAGTTGCGTACAAGCCTATACAGTGCATTCGGAAAGTATTCAGAAACTTTTACTTTTTCCACATTTTGTTACTTTACAGCACAGTTCTAAAATATATATTTTTTTAATCATTGTCAATCTACCCCAGAAATGTTTGCAAATTTATACAAAATTTATACAAAATAGTATAATAGTCGGAAGTTTACATACACCTCAGCCAACTACATTTCGACTCAGTTTTTCACGATTCCTGACATTTAATCCTAGTACAAATTCCCTGTCTTAGGTCGGTTAGGATCACCACTTTATTTTAATTAAGAATGTGAAATGTGAGAATAATAGTAGAGAGTTGTAACGGCATTCTTCCTCCTCTTCTGAGAAGGAGTAGCGAGAAGGATCGGAGGGCCAATGCGCAGTGTGGAAAGTGTCCATAACATTTATTTAAAGACATAAACTGAACACTAAAAAACAATCAATGTGAAACGAACAAAACCAAAACTGTACCGTGTGGCAACAAGCACTCACAAGTAAACAAACACCCACAACTCAAAAGTGAAACTCAGGCTACCTACGTATGATTCTCAATCAGAGACAACTAGCGACACCTGCCTCTGATTGAGAACCATACCAGGCTGAACTCAACACCCCAACATAGAAAAACACACATAGACTGCCCACCCCAACTCACGCCCTGACCATACTAAATAAAGACAAAACAAAGGAAATAAAGGTCAGAACGTGACAAGAGTGATTCATTTCCTCTTTTATTTGTTTCATCACATTCCCATTGGGACAGAAGTTTACATACAAATTGAGTGTATTTGCTAGCATTGCCTTTAAGTAGTTTAACTTGTGTCAAATGTTTTGGGTAGCCTTCCACAAGCTTCCCACAGTAATTTGGGTGAATTTTGGCCCATTCCTCCTGACAGAGCTGGTGTAACTGAGTCAAGTTTGTAGGCTTCCTTGCTTGCTCATGCTTTTTCAGTTCTACCCACAAATTTTCTCTACGGACAATTCCTTCGACCTCATGGCTTGGTTTTTGCTCTGACATGCACGGTCAACTGTGCGACCTTATATAGACAGGTGTGTGCCTTTCCAAATCATGTCCAATCAATTTAATTTATCACAGATGGACTTCAGTCAAGTTGTAGAAAGGATGATCAATGGAAACAGGACGCACCTGAGCTCAATTTCGAGTTTCAAAGCAAAGGGTCTGAATACTTATGTAAATACTTATGTATTTTGAAATACCTGATTTTGTTTTTGTCATTAATAAGAGGTATTGTGTGTATATTGATGCAGATTGTTTTTCAATCAATTTTAGAATAATGCTGTAATGTAACAAAATGTGGAAAAAGGCAAAGGGTCCTAATACTTTCCGAATGCACCGTATATTGATGTGTGCCTGATGCCGCCCCTCATCTCTGATTTTACACTTTACACCCAATATCACGTGCGTCTATGGGCTATTTAGTGTGGTCTCAGTCAAATGATCCATAGCCTATAGGCTATAGGCTACAAAGAGCATGCTCGTAGAAGCACAGGGCAAAGTTATTTTTCTAAGATAGCTGCTGGGATGGTGTATATACAACTACTATAGGCTGCATTACACTGCAATGGATCTGAGCAGGCAAAATGAAATTCAACGTCATTAAATGAATTAGACTGGCAACAATAGGGCTTCGTGTTGGAGCCTATTTCTTCCTATTTATGAAATAAGAGGTAGGCTTACCTGTTTGACAGATTAAATTAGGCTATAGGTTGCTATATCCATAGATTTTTCAGTCAGTTCATCCACCCACCATGCACTCTTTAACAACCCTTCTCTGACACTGAGGTAGGTTATTTAAATTCAAACCAAAACTTCTATTGAAGGGCTATGAGAGGTTATGCCATAGGCCGACCTTTTATTTAAGAAAATGGCAACAAGCATAGGCCTACGCCTTGTTAGCTTAAGCTTTAGAAGAAAATAAAACAGAACCAATTATATCAAGTGATCTATGAGAGCGCTTTGGCCCGCAATGCTTTATGCTAGAAACAACCTGTAAAATACCTGGGAAAGACATGACTCAGATGCATATGGGAATATCATTGTTTCTTTTCTTTGACATTCAGAGGCTGAGCTACTACCTTCTATAGCCGAGCAGACCAAAAAATGTACTTTGCTTGGAATGTAATTTAATTCTGTCACTATCAATTGATTAAGCTATTGACTTTCTGTACAAAACAAGATGTTTGCATCCAGACAGGGAAACACATGTGACCTTCTCTCATTGGGTAAAAAAAAGCCAAGGAAGAAGAGTAGCCAGCAGTTAAAATGTACATTTTTCTGCGTCGGTAGGCCTACTCTGTCTGGGGTGGAAAAGAAGGCCTAACTTTCGAAAGTAACATTATCAGATTTCTAATGACGTCTCTGTGTAACGGCGTTCTTCGTTTGTCGCAAGAAAGTCGGACCGAAATGCAGCGTGTTGGTTACTCATGTTTATTAATGAAACAAATAACGGAACTATACATGAAATAACTAATAAATACAAAACGGAACGTGAAACCTATTACAGCCTATCTGGTGAACACTACACAGAGACAGGAACAATCACCCACGAAATACAAAGTGAAACCCAGGCTAACAAAATATGGTTCCCAATCAGAGACAACGAGAATCACCTGACTCTGATTGAGAACCGCCTCAGGCAGCCAAACCTATGTAACACACACCCCTAATCAGCTACAATCCCAATAACTAAAAAACCCCACTAAGAATTACAACAAACAATAAACCCATGTCACACCCTGGCCTGACCAACTAATTAACTAAAACACAAAATACTAAGACCAAGGCGTGACACTCTGTAAGGTTCTGTATTTATTTTCTTAGTCAACCTGGTGTTCATGAACATAGCCCTATTTCTTTGTGTTCTTGAACGTAGCCCTGTCTTTCATTTTTGTTCATTGATTTAACCTGTGTTTGTTACTCACCTGGTCTCATCAGCTTATTTAGCCTTTTATTTAGCCTTTCCCAGGTCGTTTGTAAGAACCACTTATAGCCTTCAGTCCTATTTTTTATCATGTAGAATTGCATGATATTTTTATAAAAGGCTATTTCTTTATCAGCCCTGTAACTATTATCATAGATTCATGCAATGCTTTTACTATAAATGAGATGTTTTCACTCCTACTCATGTCCACGGTGGTCTGCAAACCCACAACCTTTTGGAGTGCAGCTATGTGAGCTAAAATTCCTGCGTTGCCATTTAAGACTTCAAGGAAGAAGAACTGTTTCTAAAACAGCATATCTAACATGCTGACCACACTGCTCGCATTGAAAAATAAATGTACAGGTAGCCTAGTGGATAGAGTGTTGGTCTAGTAACCGCAAGCTTGCAGGATTGAATCCCTGAGCTGACAAGGTAAAAATCTGTTGTTCTGCCCCTGAACAAGGCAGTTAACCCACTGTTCCTAGGGGTTTTCATTGAAAATAAGAATTTGCTCTTAACTGACTTGCCTAGTTAAAAAAAGGTTAAAGAAATAAATATGCATATTATTCAATCATTTCATCCAAGCTGCTCACATGTGTCTGCGTAGGCAGGGAAAATAACAACTCAATGTTTATGCCAGTGCAAGATAGCTAGCTAAATGGCCATGAATGTTTCATGTGTTTCAACCTGACACAAATTAATATTGTTGGTTCAGAGTTCGTTTTGATATTTCTGATCGCGTCTGGACAAAATCATCATGTGTGCAATGGCGCACACGGACGCACGCACCCGGTATACCTCCATTGGGGTGCTAGGACAGAAAATAGCTTGGACTGGGTTGAGCGGGAGGGCAGCTCCCGAGCTGCAATACCAGTTTAGTGTACACTGAACATGTTCATGTGTTGAGGCAGCCTGGCAGGTCTATCAGCCTTGAAAACAAAGCACTAGAAAATCTGATAATTGGTCATCAGTGTCTTATCTGAATTATGTTTACGGTTTACAATCCCTTACTTTAATCTCATAACAAGGCACCTATTGAGTTGTATTATTGCTGCTGTATTTCACCAGTGTGACTCCCTTATGTGCACTGAATACATTTAATTAAACCACTGAAAACCCTCCCACTTGCTGGCCAACAGACCCATGGAGTTGGCATTCAATAGCGGTTTTTAATTGTTAACCAAAAAAATTGGGCTCCCAAGTGGCACAGCGGTCTAAGGCACTGCATCTCAGTGTCAGAGACATCAAATCTGACCCTGGTTTGATTTCAGGCTGTGTCACAACCGGCTGTGATTGGGAGTCCCATAGGGCAGCACACAATTAGCCCATCGTCGTTGGTTTAGAGTTTGGCCGGGGTATGCCGTCATTGTAAACAAGAATTTGTTCTTAACTGACTTGCCTAGTAAAATAAAGAAAATTGTGTGAGTTTTGACTGACAGACATTCTGAACTTGATCACCGTGCCCAACAAGAAGTTGTCCCCATCCCACCTGCTAATTGGGCAACTTTTGCACATTTTTGGATGTCTGAGTGAGGGAAATGCTTTAAATTACAAGGACTCAATGTATTTTAAAAGATGAGACATTGGGGAGTATAAATAAATACCATGTTGATGTCATACAAGCAAGCCAAACACCCGTGAGCCCAAATGTGCACTTCACAATTCCATATCATAAATCTCATATAATATACAGTGCCAATGTTTATGATGACTATGCTAGTTGTACAGTTACAAGATGACATGGCGTTATACCCTGGGTTTTCCTGAGCAGAATCAGCCTGTTTGTTGTATTGTGCAGTACATTTGAATGAACTCATGACTCCATTCAATGCGCACCAAAATTATGATCTGCTCCTCTGAATTGCCTTGTGAAAGCCTACCACTGCAAGATTATATTTTTCTAATTTAGCTAGTCATGTTGGCAATAAAACAAGCAGGGATGTAGGGTGCTGTTCCTAGCAAAACAACAACAAGTATGCTTGCTCTAGTTCCTCCATGGCACAGCTCGAAGAGCTAAAAAAAGCACCTTATAGTTGAAGACTCTTCTTTGAGTCATAAAAGTGCATTGAAATTACTTAAGAACTGTGCACATCTTGGAGAGGTGAGTGGCCACTTGGAAACACCAATTCAAGTCAAATGTATTAATAAAGCCCTTTTTACATCAGCAGATGTCACAAAGTGCTTTTACAGAAACCCAGCCTAAAACCCCAACAGCAAGCAATGCAGATGTAGAAGCACAGTGGCTAGGAAAAACTCCCTAGAAAGCAGGAACCTAGGAAGAAACCTAGAGAGGAACCAGGCTCTGAGGGGTGACCAGTCCTCTTCTGGCTGTGCCTGGTGGAGGTAAGAGTACATGGCCATTAAGGCCAGATCGTTCTTCAAGATGTTCAAATGTTCATTGATGATCAGCAGGGTCAAATAATAATCACAGTGGTGAACAGGTCAGGGTTCCATAGCTGCATGCAGAACAGCCGCATGCAGAACAGCAATAGAGAGAGAGACACGGGGGGGGCACTGTGGCCCCCAGACAGGGCCAACCACGCAGTTAGACATTTCACTCAAACCCTTGTAATTTTGTTTGTTTTAGGGTGTACAAACTCCAAATTTTAAAATAATATTCTTATCATTTTACTGACTATTTTCAGATTTTGTTATCCACAAATGCGAAAATTGTAGTAAATGTAAAATGCACAGAACATTAAAAGCGTAATGATTGGATTAATTCTTGTATCAGGTGAATTGTTGACTGTGTCTGAATACCCACACTCGCGTGCTACATACTTAAACTGCATGGGATGTACTCATCAACCCATACTATTTAGCACGTACTGTTCAGTAAAAAGTATACACTATGCCACTGCCACAACGTACTACTTTTTATGCGTTCATGACAACTGGGAAGTTGGAAACAAAACAAGCTCAGACTGGGAAAATTAGTGATGTGAGTGATCTTCAGGTTGAAGAAGTCGGAGCTCTAGGATGATGCCCGAGTTTCCGACTTCCAAGTTCCGTAATTTCGAGTTGGATGACTGTTCAAAAGACAAATCCCAGTCAAAGCACATTTTTTCCAAGTTCCTGTTGTCTTGAACGCAGTTCATCAGTTGTGGTTTCGCAAGTTGTGGTTTCGCAAGTTATGGTTTCGCAAATGAACCAGTGGTATCGAACGTAGCCCCACCCAGTGACATTTCACTATAGTGTTGTTATTTTTGGCTAACGTTAGCTAGATAAGTAGCTAGCATTTGGAAGGACTTATTTGGAGTGAACTTGAGTTAACCGTAGGCCTAAACATGTATCAATTGAAGAGTCATCTGAAGCTTGCAATGAATGGGAGATGCAGTAGAGGAATGCAGTGCTGAGGCAGATGGTTCATAATGAGGACAACGGGCTAGCTACAACTCTGAGTGGTGAGCTTTCTGGCACCCAGAGCTGCTGAGGCATCACTCAAGTAGGTGCCATATATTGTGAAGGAGAACTCCAGTGGCTACACGGCTTAGGCTGATTCCCAGAGCAGCTAGCCCTCTACAAGATCGTCACCAGACTACATCTTCACCAACCATCTCCCTGACCACCTTCCTCTGATCAAGTCATGAACTGTCCTTCTCCATCTTTGGAGGATTCAAAGACTTGGCCTCTATTGGTTGACCTGGCCAACTATAGCTAGGCTACCCATGACAATGTATTGCTTGTTTTTTTTTTGCTTTTAATGTGCTTTGAGATTGTTATGAAAAGAGCTATATACATTTAATGTATTCTTATTATTAATAAGAGTGTCAGTCCCCCAGCACCTCTTTCATCACCGCATGTCAGTTCCAGGATATGGCTGTGGCCTCCCCATCATACCACTCCCAGGATGTGGCTGTGGCTTCCCCTCCCTCTGTGGTGACTCCGGTGGAGGGAGCATTAAACTCCTGAAAAATATGGAAAAGGACACTTTCAGCAACCAACATACTACATGTAAAGCCCTGTAAAAGGTATAATGGCAATTGCAGTACATTTCTCTGGAATACTTGCACCTTTCTACCATGTATATCTGTACTTTTACGTGAATCTGCCGGTGTAGCATAGGAAATAGATGGAAAAGTGTTATTGCTCTCAGAGAAAAAGGGTACTTTGTTAGCCAAGTACAGCACAGCTATAAATGTCCAGATAACATGCAGTGCTGTACCACCCTGCATACCACTGCTGACTTGCTTCTGAAGCTAAGCAGGGTTGGTACTGATAAGTCCCTGGATGGGAGACCAGATGCTGCTGGAAGTGGTGTTTGTGGGCCAGTAGGAGGCACTCTTTCCTCTGGTCTAGAATAAATATCCCAATTCCCCAGGGCCGTGTTTGGGGACACAGCCCTGCGTAGGGTGCTGATTTTCAGATGGGACATTAAACAGGTGTCCTGACTCTCTTAGGTCATTAAAGATCCCATGGCACTTATTGTAAGAGTAGGGGTGTTAACCCTGGTGTCCTGGCTAAATTCCCAATCTGGCCCTCAAAACCATCACGGTCACCTAATAATCCCCAGTTTACAAATTGGCTCATTCATCCCCTTCCTCTCCTATGAAACTATTCCCCAGGTTGTTGCTGAGAATGAGTTCTCAGTCAACGTACCTGATAAATAAAATACATTTAAAAAATGTTTCTCACACTTATTTTTCACCCATGCAGGTGACAGCTGCCTCTCCAGCTCACACTCCATAAGATGAAGCACAACATTAACCAAAACATGAGCGAAGTAGAGTTGTTGTGCCACATAATTTATCAAATTGGAGTGCCAAGGTGAAACAGTAGTGAATGTATCTTACCATTACTTTCACCATAACCGGTTATCCTTTTACTGCAGTGGGCTGAATCAGGGTCACACAATCTACTTTGAAAAACAAGTATACACTACAACAAATAGCTAGCTAGCTAACTAAGCTAATGTCAAATATGAAGTTGTTGCGCAACAGCAAACAAGTAATCCTGTAGCTAACGTTACAGTTCGAACAGTTATAACTTATATTCTACTAAAACATGTACCAAGCTAAAGGCACGGCAGGCTGCAGATGTGTTTTCGAAGATGTATCTTTATGATGAAACATTTGTGATAATTTTAAGGAGAACAGCACTGCAGAATCTTTGCTCCCAAGTGGTTTTGTTTACTTGAAGAAATCTAGTTATCAAAACACACAGCCCCCCTCTTCCAATGCATTGTGGCTGTGAATTTCCCAAAAAGTGTGCAGGGAATTCTATTAGATGAAAAACCAAAATGAGTGTAACATCTTGGCATTTAATCAAATCAAAGTTTATTTGTCACGTGCGCTGAATACAACAGGTGTAGACCTTACAGTGAAATGCTTACTTACAGGATCTAAACAATAGTGCAAAAAAGGTATTAGGTGAACAATAGGTAGATAAAGAAATGAAACAACAGTAAAAAGACAGGCTATATACAGTAGCAAGGCTATAAAAGTAGCGAGGCTACATACAGACATCAGTTAGTCAGGCTGATTGAGGTAGTATGTACATGTAGATAGGGTTAAAGTGACTATGCATATATGATGAACAGAGAGTAGCAGTAGTGTAAAAGAGGGGTTGGCGGGTGGGGCACAATGTAGATAGCCTTTTTGTCCTAGACTTGGCACTCCGGTACCGCTTGCCATGCGGTAGTAGAGAGAACAGTCTATGACTGGGGTGGCTGGGGCCTTCCTCTGACACAGCCTGGTGTAGAGGTCCTGGATGGCAGGCAGCTTAGCCCCAGTGATGTACTGGGCCGTACGCACTACCCTCTGTAGTGCCTTGCGATCAGAGGCCGAGAAGTTGCCGTACCAGGCAGGGAGGCAACCGGTCAGGATGCTCTCGATGTTGTACCTGTAGAACCTTTTGAGGATCTCAGGACCCATGCCAAATCTTTTTAGTTTCCTGAGGGGGAATAGGCTTTGTTGTGCCCTCTTCACGCATGTCTCGGTGTGTTTGGACCATTCTAGTTTGTTGTTGATGTGGACACCAAGGAACTTGAAGCTCTCAACCTGCTCCACTATAGTCCCGTCGATGAGAATGGGGGCGTGCTCGGTGCTCCTTTTCCTGTAGTCCACAATAATCTCATTAGTCTTGGTTATGTTGAGGGATAGGTTGTTATTCTGGCACCACCCGGCCAGGTCTCTGACTTCCTCCCTAAAGGCTTTCTCATCATTGTCGGTGATCAGGCCTACCACTGTTGTGTCGTTTGCAAACTTAATGATGGTGTTGGAGTTGTGTTTGGCCATGCAGTCGTGGGTGAACAGGGAGTACAGGAGGGGACTGAGCACGCATCCCTGGGGAGCTCCAGTGTTGAGGATCAGCGTGGCAGATGTATTGCTACCTACCCTCACCACCTGGGGGCGGCCCGTCAGGAAGTCCAGGATCCAGTTTTAGAGAGAGGTGTTTAGTCCCAGGATCCTTAGCTTAGTGATGAGCTTTGAGGGTACTATGGTGTTGAACGCTGAGCTGTAGTCAATGAATAGCATTCTCATGTAAGTGTTCCTTTTGTCCAGGTAGGAAAGGGCAGTGTGGAATGCAAATTGGAGTGGGTCTAGGGTTTCTGGGATAATAGTGTTGATGTGAGCCATTACCAACCTTTCAAAGCACTTCATGACTACAGAAGCATACTAGATTTGAGGAAATTCACATACTATAACACGTCATATTTTCACATACTGAAAATGTGTGATGCCTGATTGCGTTGCTTCCCCCTATTTGTTGATTTCAGTAGCGAATCCCCATATCTAATTGATCAGTAGTTGTCAAAGCCAAGTATGATATCCTGGCATTTAAAGTATACTAGACTTTCGAAATGTCACATATTATAAAACAAAAATATTTCACATACTGAAACATCCTACTATTTAGGTGTCCTCACCTTTGGTCTAATAATTTCCCATAATCTCCAAACTGTTACCTTTGAATTGCTACCATGGTTATGCATATGCTTTCCATATTTCTTCTGTAAAAATCATTGAAATGTAACCCTATCCCTATAGGCAATTTCCCATGAGTGTAAGTGGGTAAATATGGTAGAATATAGCGAGAACGGGTTCTGAATATTAGTGTTCAATGAAAGAAAGGCATCAAGGTATGCATAACCGTCTCCGTTTGATAAATTGAAAAACCTTGTGGATTATTTAGAGTTAGGAAAGTATTTATGAACGTACCTAATTCCTTAAAAATAATACCCACAAAATACTGTAGTGAATAAAAAATGCAGTGGATTCTCCACTTAGAGCGGACCCAATTCATTACTATTTCAATTCCTCCTCAGCAAAACAAATGAACAGTGTTTGAGATATTATTCAATTAATTGCTGTTGTGCAGGGCAGGCTTGGCTGCTGTCACAGTGGTAATGTGTTTTTTACAGTGTACATTAAGAAAGTACCGTATCATAATTTTAATGCTCAGCTGGGCAAAGAGCATGTTGTACTCACAGCAATCTTATATTTTGACACTAGTACTTTTCAGAATGTTTGTTTTGCATTGTGTGAGCAAGTTCATAGTTTAAAGAGCCACTGAACACGGCAACTGTTTCTCATCAGAAAAATTTGATTTCAGTTTCGGAGGTGCGTTTCCTGAGGGAGTGAACGTTATTTATATTAATGGTTACATGGAGAAAGTCAGACCTCTTTGAAATTAAAATGGATGGCCCTACCTTCAGCAAAATATATTTGACCTAATGTCACACCTTGACCTTAGAGAGCCGTTTTATTTCTCTATTTGGTTAGGTCAGGGTGTGATGTGGGGTGGGCATTCTATTTTTTGTATTTTTCTTTATTTCTATGTTTTGGACGGGCATGGTTCTCAATCAGGGACAGCTGTCTATTGTTGTCTCTAATTGGGAATCATACTTATGTAACGGATGTGAAACGGCTAGCTTAGTTAGCGGTGCGCGCTAAATAGCGTTTCATTCGGTGACGTCACTTGCACTGAGACCTTGAAGTAGTAGTTCCCCTTGCTGTACAAGGGCCGCGGCTTTTGTGGAGCGATGGGTAACGATGCCTCGATTGTGACTGTTTTTGATGTGTGCAGGCTCCCTGGTTCGCGAGGGGACGGTCTAAAGTTATACTGTTACACTCAGGTAGCTCTTTTTTCCACCTTTCAGTGTGGGTAAATTATCTTTGTTAGTGGCACTATAGCCCTGTAAGCTTCACGGTTGTTTTTTATTTGCTGATTTGTTGGCGACATTTTAAATAAAAAGAGAAATGTACGCTCAACACGCTGTACCGTGGTCTACTTCTTTCGACGACTGTGACACTTAAACCCTCCCTGAAAGCCACATTTTTTTATGGGAACTTCCCCTAAACCCAAAATAATAATGAAACTAAGTAGATAGCAGAGAACATGTCTAACATTTACCCTCAGTTCCTGAACAGAGCAGAGCCTTAGATTTGCAGTTTTAGAAACTGTTCTTTGTCCTGTAAGCATTATACGGCAATGCAGGAATTTTGACAGCACACAGGGCTGAGGGCCAGAAGGATATGGGTTCGCAGACCACTGTGGACAAGAGTAGGGGTGGAAAGATCTCCTTTATAGTATAAGCCTAATCTAACATCATATTTGCAGGTCTGGGAAAAAATTGCCTTTTATAAAAATGTCATGCAATTCTATATCATTATACATTTTTTGATACCACACAAATTACTGAAATTACAGGCTAAAAATGGACAGAGAGATAGGCCTACGTGTTCATCTTAACTTCTTATGGTATAGGGGACGGTTGCGTCCCACTTGGGCAAAAAACAGGGAAAATATAGCACGGCAAAATAAAAAAAATTGTATCAAACTTTCATTAAATCACACGTAAGATACTCAAGTAAAGCTACACTCATTGTGAATCCAACCAACATTTCAGATTTTAAAAAGGCTTTTCGGCGAAAGCATAAGAAGCTATTATCTGATGATATCACAACAGTAAACAAAGAGGGTAACATATTTCAACACTGCAGGCGCTACACAAAACGCAGAAATAAAATATAAAAATGCATTACCTTTGACGAGCTTCTTTTGTTGGCACTCCAATATATCCCATAAACATCACAATTGGTCCTTTTGTTCGATTAATTCCGTCCATATATATCCAAATGTCAATTTATAAAGCGCGTTTGATCCAGAAAAACACAGCTTTCAAAATGCGCAACGTCACTACAAAATATTTAAAAAGTTGCATATAAACTTTGACAACATTTTCAAACTACTTTTGTAATACAACTTTAGGCATTTTTAAACGTTAATAATCGATCAAACTGAAAACCAGCTCCTAAGAAATATTGTTTGCCAACGAGAACTCACTGTACAGACAGACCTAAAAAAAACTATTCTGAACGGTTAGTCCTCGGGGTTTTGCCTGCAACATAAGTTCTGTTATATTCACAGACATTATTCAAACAGTTTTAGAAACTTCAGAGTGTTTTTCATCCAAATCTACTAATAATATGCTGTCTGGGTTTGAACATATTCTATTGTACAGATAGTGAATAGCTTAACCTCTTGCTTAATTAGCAAGCAAGCTAACTGATAGTGACAGAATTAGACTACAAAGTCAATTTGTGGTCTCCTCGGCTATAAAAGATTGTAGCTCAGCCTCTAAATGACAAAGAAACAAAAGAAAGATATTCACATATGCATCATGTCTTTCCCGTTTTTTTACAGCTTGTTTCTAGTACAGTGGCTTGCAAAAGTATTCCCCCCTAGTGTTTTTCCTAATTTGTTGACTTACAACAACACAACATGCCTACCACTTTGAAGATGAAAAATGTGTTTTTTTGCGAAACAAACAAGTAAGACGAAAAAACAGAAAACTTGAGAGTGCATTACTATTCACCCCCCAAAGTCATAACTTTTTAGAGCCACCTTTTGCATCAATTACAGCTGCAAGTCTCTTGGGGTATGTCTCAAAAGCTTGGCACATCTGGCCATTGGGATTTTTTACCATTCTTCAAGGCAAAACTTCTCCAGCTCCTTCAAGTTGACTTCTCCAGCTCCTTCAAGTTGGATGGGTTCCGATGGTGGACAGCAATATTTAAGTCATACCACAGATTCTCAATTGGATTGAGGTCTGGGCTTTGACTAGGCCATTCCAAGACATTTAAATGTTTCCCCTTAAACCACTCGGGTGTTGCTTTAGCAGTAGGCTTAGGGTCATTGTCCTGCTGGAAGGTGAACCTCCGTTCCATTCTCAAATCTCTGGAAGACTGAATCAGGTTTCCCTCAAGAATTTCCCTGTATTTCATGCCATCCATCATTCCTTCAATGACTAGTTTCACAGTGCATGCCGATTTTACCTTTATTTAACTAGGCAAGTCAGTTAAGAACAAATTCTTATTTTCAATGACGGCCTAGGAACAGTGGGTTAACTGCCTGTTCAGGGGCAGAACGACAGATTTGTACCTTGTCAGCTCGGGGATTTGAACTTGCAACCTTCCGGTTACTAGTCCAAAAACATCCCCACAACATGATGCTGCCACCACCATGTTTCACTGTGTGGATGGTGTTCTCGGGTGATGAGAGGTGTTGGGTTTGCCCCAGACATAGTGTTTTCCTTGATGGCCAAAAAGCTCAATTTTAGTCTCATCTGACCAGAGTACCTTCTTGGGGAGTCTCTCACATGCCTTTTGGCGAACACCAAACATGTTTGCTTATTTTTTTTAAGCAATGGCTTTTTTCTGGCCACTCTTTCGTAAAGCCTAGCTCTGTGGAGTGTACAGTTTAAAAGTCGTCCTATGTACAGATACTCCTGCAGCTCCTTCAGAGTTATCTTTGGTCTCTTTGTTGCTTCTCTGATTAATGGCCTCCTTGCCTGGTCTGTGAGTTTTGTTGGACGGCCCTCTCTTGGCAGGTTTGTTGTGGTGCCATATTCTTTCCATTTTCTTACAATGGATTTAATGGTGCTCCATGGGATGTTTAAAGTTTCAGACATTTTTTTAGAACCCAACCCTGGGTTGTAGTTCTCCACACCTTTGTCCCTGACCTGTTGGAGAGCTCCTTGGTCTTCATGGTGCAGCTTGCTTGGTGTTTCCCCTTGCTTAGTGGTTTTGCAGACTCTGGGGCCTTTCAGAACAGGTGTATATATACTGAGATCCTGTGACACTTTGATTGCACCCAAGTCAACTTTATTTAACCAATTATGTGACTTCTGAAGGTAATTGGCTGCACCAGATCTTATATAGGGGCTTCATAGCAAAGGGGGTGAATACAAATGCAAGCATTAGTTTTCTGTGTTTTATTGTTAGAGTTTTGTGAAACATGTCCTTTTTTTCATTTCACTTCACCAATTTGGACTATTTTCCGTATGTCCATTACATGAAATCCAAAGAAAAATCCACTTAAATTACAGGTTGTAATGCAACAAAATAATAACAATTCCAAGGGGGATAAATAGTTTTGGAAGGCACTGTATAAAGCATTGTGGGCCAAAGCGTTGTTTCAGATCACTTTATATAATCAGATGCATTTTATTTTCTTTAAAATCTTTAGCTAACAAGGCACAGGCCTAATAAAATGTAGGCCTATGCCATACCCCCTCATTTTGAGTCTTGGTTTTATCATAACAGCCCTTCACTGACACGGAGGTAAGCTATTTAAAGAGTGTAAAGTCTAATTCAAATGAAGAAGTTGAAATTAATTATGCCTACTCGAATGTGACTACTTTCAGCACCGTGAGCTGTCCATTTCCAATTTTATATGCCACGGCTGCTGCTTCAAGTTTCAATGCCACAACGTAAGTTAATCGAATCTGGCTTATTTTGTGAGGTCAATAAACTCTGATAAATACATCACTGGCAAGAAACATATAATTTTTTATAAAATCAATTATAGTAGTAGCAAGTTATGAAATTTGACCTCCGGTCCTCATTCTCATCTTCCCCTTCTCCTTCTCAAACTAAACAGAACATAGCCTATAGGCTAGTCCACACGTAAGAGAGTGCGATTTTTGGACCAGGCCTAATCACCAGCAACAAAAAAATCAGAAGAAGCCTACACAGTACAGACGTTTTTGATCAGCAAGAACAGAGCAGGCCAGGGTTCAGGGTTGGAATGTCCATCGTAGTGTGTAACGCAGCCTAGTTGTATTTACACCATCCCAGCATCTATCTTAGAATAATATCTTTGTCCTGTACTTCTCAGAGCATGCACTTCATAGCCTATAGCCTATAGGCTATGGATCATTTGATTAAGACCACACTAAATAGCCTATAGGCGCACTTGATTTTGGGCACCAAGCAGAGAATGAGAGGCAGCATTGGGCACACCGATATATAACCTAATAAGCTACTAATTCTAAAACACTGAGAAATATTGACATTTCATCAATTACAAATGACAAATCCCTCCCCTGGAACTCTGTAAATTCCGATCCTTGACTAAAATGTAAATGCAATAAATAAGCTGAGCAATCAGCTGTCAAGTTGTCACGTCATTAGATTACATGGTTTTTGTTGTTGCTTGTTTTTCCCCATGAGATGCTTCACTGAGTAAAGTTTAGGAGAAGTCAGATCGGTGAAGGAGAGAGGATAAGGGCAGAAGTCAGTGAGCATATTTCTGGAATGAAACACAGCCCAATTCTGCCATGGATGGATGGCAGAGACAGTGTGTCCAGGTGCTGAGGTGGGCTAGCTTGCAGATACTGTCTGTATTTATTTTATTTATTTTATTTTTTATTTCACCTTTATTTAACCAGGTAGGCTAGTTGAGAACAAGTTCTCATTTGCAACTGCGACCTGGCCAAGATAAAGCATAGCAGTGTGAACAGACAACACAGAGTTACACATGGAGTAAACAATTAACAAGTCAATAACACAGTAGAAAAAAAGGGGAGTCTATATACATTGTGTGCAAAAGGCATGAGGAGGTAGGCAAATAATTACAATTTTGCAGATTAACACTGGAGTGATAAATGATCAGATGGTCATGTACAGGTAGAGATACTGGTGTGCAAAAGAGCAGAAAAGTAAATAAATAAAAACAGCATGGGGATGAGGTAGGTGAAAAATGGTGGGCTATTTACCAATAGACTATGTACAGCTGCAGCGATCGGTTAGCTGCTCAGATAGCACATGTTTGAAGTTAGTGAGGGAGATAAAAGTCTCCAACTTCAGGGATTTTTGCAATTCGTTCCAGTCACAGGCAGCAGAGTACTGGAACGAAAGGCGGCCAAATGAGGTGTTGGCTTTAGGGATGATCAGTGAGATACACCTGCTGGAGCGCGTGCTACAGATGGGTGTTGCCATCGTGACCAGTGAACTGAGATAAGGCGGAGCTTTACCTAGCATGGACTTGTAGATGACCATACTGTCTGTATGCCATCCACATGGCAGTGTTTCAGAAAAGAATGCCTCAAGGTGAGAAATGAAAGGACTCAAATTCAATTCCAGGTAGCATGAAAAAACACCCCCCTCATAATTGACTCTGATTGGTTTGAAGTTGTGAACATGCCCAGGCAATGTTTCCTTTGGGATTGTATCACTGTGTTGGACAGGAGGGCAGGGGAACCCAGGAGAACTTCTGACAACAGAGTTCCTCATCGCCTAGGAGCACCTATTCTATATATATTAAGATACTTTTTCGATTGTCTCATTCATGGCCTCTGACCAACAGAAACGTGTTATTGTTGTGTGGAAACCTTTCTATTTGTATTGCAAAAATGGTAAGCAAAGGCAGTAGACAGGCAGCAATTGTGACACAGCTTGTAGCTAGTGTATTTTAATTTGCCATCCTCAAATTCAGTCTAATTTTCCTCATTGTATTTTCCTTTACGCTAGGTTCAAGTTGCTTGTCATATTTTGGGTTGTTTAAAGATCACTGCATTAGCCCTTTGATTAAGACAAACAGTCAAACAAACACTCTGGCTCCCTCTATGGGCCTCCTGTAAACATGTGAATGCTAAGAGTGCCGTGAATGCTTGTAGTCCTATTCAGAGAACTGAATTCTCGGAGTGCAATCTACAGCTGCTGGGGCGATTAGCTTCCCAGCCAGAGAAATCTTAGGCCATCATGACGCCGGCAGAAACACACTGTCAAAGGCCACCGTCAGATAGAGGCTTGGGTAATTGTATCTGCTGTGAAGTTAATGACTTTTAAGGTGTGTGGGTTTCTTCTTTTTGTCTTTTTCTAATGACTTTTAAGGTGAAATGGCCCTCATTGTTCTTTACTCTGCCAGAGATATGTAAATGATCTTGTCCCACACACTAATTGGTGAGTGACATTGTGCCATCTTTGTGGCTAAACAACGTCCCCTGAGGATCTCTTAAGGAGAATGTGATGCCTTTGTGATGTTTTGATGTCATAAATGAAGCAGAATGCTGAATGCTAATGGTTTGTGACAGCAGCAGTGACAATCATCGCAACTAGCATTAATGGTCTCGCAGAACCTCCTTAGTTTAGCTTTTCTTCTGATATGTTAATCTGTAGCTCAACATTAGAATGATGTTGCTCTCTCTCTATGCACAGTATGCTGCCATAATATTCACTTTCTCCTTTTGTCAACAGCTCTTTTTTCTCTTGAAATGAGTTCCATATTTTCGTTCTAAGAATGTACTTGTCATCCCATGTGCTTGCCTGAGCAGATGAATGGGCCTGACTCAACCTGGAACCTACGCTGAACCAATATCCGATAAGCTCCCTTCTCCCCCGTCACCACACTGATGACTCTGTGAGGCAAATATGCTTTCGCCCACCTGCGACGGGGAGACAAAGGTTAGTTGCAACTTATTTTATTACGGGCACCATTTTAGCAATTATGTTGCATTCGAGAGTGCGGTCATCATTGCCAGCGCCTGTGAAAATGTCATCTGTCATTAGGATATACCCCGTGAAATGAGACACTCTGCTTTAGCTTGACTGTTTCCTTCGGGGAGTCTCTGGGATCATTCAAGTTGACTGGGTCTGTAGGAAAACAGTAAAGTGTTTGTGCTGAGAATGTTTTTGGCAGGGGCTGGATGTGCTGGAGGTGCTATGCCTGATTTTCCCCTTCAAATAGAATGTGTGAGAAACATGTCACCCACAGCTCTTTGCTTTCCATCTTGAAGGAACCAGATTATTTAGTAAACAATAGATTCGAAAATCCATCGGGGTTGAAATCCATTATATTACCACACAATTGTTATGGGTTATGGATTAGTTCTATAGGGAGTTGCCTGTACGGCCAGTAAGGAAGGGGCTAGGGGCCAGTATTTTCATTTTTTGAAAAATGACGTTCCCGTAGTAAACAGGATATTTTGTCAGGACAAGATGCTAGAATATGCATATAATTTACAGCTTAGGATAGAAAACACTCTAAAGTTTCCTAAACTTTAAAAATATTGTCTGTGAGTATAACAGAACTAATATTGCAGGCGAAAGCCTGAGAAAAATCCAATCCGGAAGTGACTCATCCTTTGAAAGCTCTGCGTTCCAATGCGTCCCTATTGAGCAGTGAATGGGTTATCAACCAGATAATTTTTTCTCCGTATACCCCAAGGTGTCTACAGCATTGTGACGTAGTTTTACGCATTTATGTTGAAGAATACCCGTAAGCGGCTACATTGTGCAACTGGTCACCTGATGGCTCCCAGAGTGATTCTTGCGTAAAATACAGAGGTAGCCATTATTCCAATCGGTCCTACTGAAAAACCAACTGTCCCGGTGGATATATTATCGAATAGATATTTGAAAAACAACTTGAGGATTGATTATAAACAACGTATGCCATGTTTCTGTCGATATTATGGAGCTAATTTGGAATATTTTTTGGCATTTTTGTGACTGCAATTCCGGGCGTTTTCTCAGCCAAACATGAAGAACAAACGGAGCTATTTCGCCTACAAAAATAATATTTTGGGAAAAAAGGAACATTGGCTATCTAACTGGGAGTCTCGTGAGTGAAAACATCCGAAGCTCATCAAAGGTAAACTATTTAATTTGATTGCTTTTCTGATTTCCGTGACCAAGTTACCTGCTGCTAGCTGGACAAAATGCTATGCTAGGCTATTGATAAACCTACACAAATGCTTGTCTAGCTTTGGCTATAAAGCATATTTTGAAAATCTGAGATGACAGGGTGATTAACAAAAGGCTAAGCTGTGTCCCAATATATTTCACTTGTGATTTTCATGAATAGGAACATTTTCTTGGAATATTTATGCACGTTGCGTTATGATAATTTGTGTCAGTCGATGATTACGCTCCCGCACGCGGGATGGGGAGTCACTAGAGGTTAATCAAACTAAGAGTCATGGTTTAGCTCTTATTTACAAGGAAGAAAACAGATGGTGGATGGGACCCCGTCTAAACCCAAAATCTTGAACTGCAGAGTACCCCAAGGGAGTGTGCTGGGTTTCTTTCTATTGTATATAAATGATCTAAAACCTGCCTGTACATGTGAACATTTCTCTCTCTTTGTGGTTTCCCACAAAGACAAAAATGTGGTTGAGAAAGTGAAACTGAGGAAATCCCCTGATTTTAAGGTGGTAGTAGGTGACATAGTAGTCACAGCAAAAGACTGTTAATTATCTTGAATGTGTGCTAGATAACCATCTGACAGGGGAGAGCATCACACAAAACTTTACTTCTAAAGTGAACCATCAAATTAGGTTTCTGGCAAGAACCTCCAAATATCTGGATAAGAATGCAATGGGGGCATTGGCAGGGGTTCTACTTTAGGGCCACTTCGACTATGTCAGTACTTCCTGGTACAATACTGCCCCCAAGATAATACAACATTTATTTCAAAATCTCAGAAGAAATTTGTCAAGATTATTCTTAGACTTCCAGCACGTATGCATCAACACTATTCCCACTTTGAAGGCCTTAGGTGTCTCAAAGTGGAGGAGAGTCTCTCAGATTAAATTGTTTTCTATGTAAGATTGTCCACAGAATGTTCCCCAGGTACCTATAGTATGTAACTACTTGAACTTTTCTAGTGCAGGCGTTCCGCTAGCGGAACCCTTCGACAACATTCCGCTGAAAAGGCATTAACAAGTCCAATACAGCAAATGAAAGATAAACATCTGTCACGATCGTCGTAATAACATTCGAACCAAAGCGCAGCGTGATATCGGTTCGGCATAATTTATTGAAGTGAACCGCACAAAAGCAATAAAGAATACACGAAACGTGACGTTCTGGAGTGTCACAGGCAACTACATATAAACAAGATCCCACAAAACACAGTGGGAAAATGGCTGCATAAATATGATCCCCAATCAGAGACAACGATAAACAGCTGCCTCTAATTGGGAACCATACCAGGCCAACATAGAAACAAAACAACCTAGCTTACCCAACCTAGTCACACCCCGACCTAACCAAAATAGAGAATAAAAAGGCTCTATATGGTCAGGGCATGACACATAGCCACAGTATCAGTCAAATGGTTGGACACACCGACTCATTCAACGTCTTTTCTTTATTTTTACTATTTTCTACATAATATTTTACTATTTTCAACAAGTAGTGAAGACATCAAAACTAAGAAACACATAAGGAATCATGTAGTATCCAAAAAAGTGAAAAACAAATCAAAATATATTTGAGATTTTAGATTCTTCAAAGTAGCCACCCTTTGCACTCTCGTCCTTCTCTCAACCAGCTTCACCTGGAAAGCTTTTCCAACCGTCTTGAAGGAGTTTCCACATTAGCTGAGCACTTGTTGGCTGCTTTTCCTTCACTATGCATTCCAACTCATCCCAAACCATCTCAATTCGGTTGATATCAGGTGATTGTGGAGGCCAAGTCATCTGATGCAGCACTTCATCACTCTCTTTATTGGTCAAATAGCCCTTACACAGCCTGGAGGTTTCTTGTGTCATTTCCTGTTGAAAAACAAATGATAGTACCACGAAACACAAACCAGATAGGATGGCGTATCGCTGCAGAATTCTGTGGTAGCCATGCTGGTTAAGTGTGCATTGAATTCTAAATAAATCACCAACAGTGTCACCAGCAAAGCATCCCCACAACATCACAACTTCTCCTCCATGCTTCAAGGTGGGAACCATACATGTGGAGATCATCCGTTCAACTACTCCGTGACTCACAAAGACACGACGGTTGGAACCAAAAAACTCAAATTTGGACTCATCAGACCAAAGGACAGATTTCCACCGGTCTAATGCCCATTGCTCATGTTTTTTGACCCATGCAAGTCTCTTATTATTATTGGTGTCCTTTAGTAGTGGTTTCTTTTCAGGAATTCGACCATGAAGTCCTGATTCTTGCCGTCTCCTCTGAAAAGTTGATGTTCAAATGTGTCTGTTACTTGAACTCTGTGAAGTATTTATTTGGGCTCCAATCTGAGGTCCAGTTAAGTGTCGATTTCTGAGGCTGGTAACTCTAATGAACTTGTCCTCTGCAGCAGAGGTAACTCTGGGTCTTCCTTTCCCGTGTAGGTCCTCATGAGAGCCAGTTTCATCATAGAGCTTGATGGGTTTTGCGACTGCACTTGAAGAAACTTTCAAAGTTCTTGAAATGTCCCCAATTGACTGACCTTCATGTCTTAAATTAATGATGGGCTGTTGTTTCTATTTGTTTATTTGAGCTGTTCTTGCCATGATATGGACTTGATCTTTTACCAAATAGGGCTATCTTTTTATACCACCCCTATACTATGACAGCACAAAAAAGATTATCTCAATCTCAATAAGATGGAAGGAAATTCCACAAATTAACTTTTAATAAGAAGGCACACCTTTTAATTGAAATGTATTCCAGGTGACTACCTCGCAAAGTTGGTTGCGAGAATGCCAAGACGCAATGTAGAAAACGGAACGATTTCTCCTACACACAGATGCTTTCAGGAAAAACTGTGCATTTGGTATGTAACTGAGAGTCTCCTCATTGAAAACATCAGAAGCTCTTCAAAGGTAAATGATTTTATTTATTTGGTTATCTGGTTTTTGTGAAAATGTTGCGTGCTAAATGCTACTCAAAATGCTATGCTAGCTTTGCATACTCTTACACAAATTAGTCAATTTCTATGGTTCAAAAGCATATTTTGAAAATCTGAGATGACAGTGTTGTTAAGAAAAGGCTAAGCTTGAGAGCAGACGCATTATTTTCATTTTATTTGCGATTTTCAGAAATCGTTAACGTTGCGTTATGCTAATGAGCCTGAGGCTTTAGTCACGATCCCGGATCCGGGATGGGGAGTTCCAAGAGTTAAGGTCCTGGAGTGTCCTAGCCAGTCTCCAGACCTTAATCCCACAGAAAATCTGTGGAGGGAGCTGAAGGTTTGAGTTTCCAAACGTTAGCCTCAAAACCTTAATGACTTGGAGAAGATCTGCATAGAGGAGTGGGACAAAATCCCTCCTGAGAGATGTGCAAACCTGGTGGCCAACTACAAGAAACATCTGACCTCTTTGATTGCCATTAAGGGTTTTGCCACCAAGTACTAAGTCATGTTTTGCAGAAGGGTCAAATACTTAATTATCTCATTATAATGCAAATCATTTTATTACATTTTTGACATGCGTTTTTCTGGATTTATAGGTTGTTATTCTGTCTCTCACTGTTCAAATAAACCTACCATTAAAATTATAGACTGATCATTTCTTTGTCCGTGGGCAAATGTACAAAATCAGCAGGGGATCAAATACTTTTATCCCTCACTGTAACTGAATGCCTTCAACTGAAATGTTTCTTCTGCATTTAACCCAACTCCACTGACTCAGAGAGGTGTGGCTGGGCTGCCTTAATCAACATCCACGTTTTTGGCACCCGGGGAACAGTGGGTGACCTGATGGGGCTCGGGGAAATACTGCCCCCTTTGGATGAATTGTGTTCCCAAAGTAAACTTTAAAAAAAACTGTCAAAAATTGCTAATATATGCATATAATAATTATTATTGAATAGAAAACACTCTAAAGCTTCTAAAACCGTTAAAATTATGTCTGTATGTAAAGCAGAACTCACAGGGCAGCCATTCTCCCAAACTCTCTCTCTCTCCTAAGAAAGTTGCTCCAACTTTGACGTCATCGCCCCCACCCTTCCCAACCAGCTACGGATCTGGGAACAGTTTCTATTTCTTCAGCGCGCTCTCGTCTTTCAATGAAAATAGCACGAGCTTTGACTGCTTGGCGGGCAAAATACTGAGGTGTCACGAGTTTTCAGGTGCGCGCTCTGTGAAAAGGGTCTTTTTTCCGGCTTGGCTGAAGAGAGTTCGTTATGTTTGATTTAATCGCCAATTGTTTTGTACGTTAAAAACATCCTAAAGCTTGATTCTGCACTTAGTTTGACCAGTTTAGTCGACATATAATATGTAAATTTGAAGTTTTGATGCACAATTTTCGTGATCAGAAGTCCTTTTTGGGGTAATTCACCTGAAGATGTTAGCTTTTGCTAATACAAAGACACACCAACAGCAACCAAACGTTATATTAGGTAAGTATAACTCCTTCCACGACATTCTTGTCGAAGACCATCAAAGGTAAGGGAATATTTATGTTATAAAATTGTATTTTTGTCGAATCCAACATAGTAGAGAAATAATGCTAATGGCTGAGCGCCGTCTCAGATTATTGAATAGTGAACGAATTCTGTAACGTTAAAAATAAATGTAACACAGCGTTTGCATTAAGAAGAAGTGTATCTTTCTAAATATATGTAGAACATGTATATTTAGTCAAAGTTTATGATATTTATTGCTGTTATCTGGCGTTAGCTGCCGGAGATATTTATAATTCCTCCGGTCATTTCTGCTGCATTTTTTGAACATGGCTCAATGTAAATGGAGATTTATGGATATAAATTGCATATTATTGAAAAAAACATAAATGTACTGTGTAACATGTGCTATTACTGTCATCTGATGAAGATTTTCAAAAGGTTAGTGAATTATTTTTCTTTTAATCCTGCATTTGTGATTGTGCTATTTTGCATAGCCATGTGGCTACATATTGTATGTTTTCCTAGTGGTGGTTTAACGTAAATATGTGCTATGTTTTCGCTGTAAAACATTTTAAAATTCTGACATGCTGGGTAGATGAACAAGGTGTTTATCTTTCATTTAAGCTATTGGACTTGTTAATGTGTGGAGGTTAAATATTTTTAAGAATATTTTTGCTTTCCCTGCGCCACCGTTTGGGCTGAAGGGGGGGGGGGTGTTCCTAGTTGGGAACCTGTAGCCCCATCAGGTTTTAACTGCCTTGCTCAGGGGCAGAACTACAGATTTTTACCTTTTCAGGTCGGGGATTCTATGTAGCAACCTTTACAGTTACTGGGCGAACACTCTAACCACTAGGCTACCTGCCGCCAGTGTCTCAAAGGTGAGTCGTAAGCTTATAGTTCGTGGCAGAGAAGGAAAATGCCCAGGATGGCATATGGTCTGCCTTTTGGTGCCTGTTGTTTATCATACTTGTGATTTGTCTTGTATATATTAGGGATTGATTGTTTTATACAGTATATTAAGGGTAAGTGAAACAAGGGAGATGTAGCTGTCCGTAGCTGTTTATTAGGAAAGGGAATTGTATTAATTATCTTGTGTTATGAAACAACCAATTTTGTCTGTCATTATCGCGTAATCTTGCTGCACTCCCACTTCCCTCTTGAAAAGGACCACAATGGAAATACATTTTTATGCTTTTTTGCGTTATCCTTGTTGATTTTCTTAAATTGTATGTTGAGGCGTCACCGGCTGGAGTGCCATTATGTATGTACTTTAAAAAATGGTCTAATAAATTAAATCGATCAATCTTCAGGTCGGTGCTCTAGAAAGAGGCTTGAGTTTGAATTCCGAGTTGGATGACCATTCAAAACTATTTTCCAGAGTCAGAGCTATTTTCTTCCCAGGTTCTGAGTGTGGGACACAACCAAAACAAAGAGCAAATGCATCCAAAAAGTGTCACGCGGAGAAGGTGAACCCAAGAGCAGACTCAGACGAGGAGAATGGGATAAGGTAACCAAGGTTTTATTGAAAAACGGGGAAGATATGGTGCAGGCCAGGGCAAGCTCAGGTGCAGGGAGCCAGGTGCTGAGACTGAGATTGAGGCTGGAGCGAGGGGAATTGGAGCTGGGTAAGTAGATCCAGAGAGGAATCCAAGGAAGCAGTAGTGTTGGGTGTCCAGGACAGGGTAGCAGGACTGACGAGACGTGGGACTGGAGACAGGGACTAGAGTCAGAGCGGATAGAACTGTAGTAGAGAGGAAAACAGCATCAGGCAAGGGAAAATAGGCACAACACAAAAACAGGATCTATGCAGGCACAAACGGCTAAAACCACAGATGGACAGAGCAGAGATTACGATCTGGCGGCAGGTCTGAGTATTTGTAGAGGTCTTGATTATGTAACAGGTTGCAGCTGGTGGGGATCTGCACACCTGTCCCCTCCCCTGTCCCCTCCCACACAATCACACACACACAGATAAAGAGGGAGAGAGCGCTGGGGGAGTGGCGGCAGGTTAGGGAGACACAGGATGAGCAGTAGAGGGCGTGGCAGGCCCAGATGTAACAATAAGTTTGTAGAGTCACAAGCTTCATGTAATCATTGCCTGCTAGGAATATGGGAATAAATGCTAAACTTTTTACAACTTTAATGAACATTTCAGTGAATTTGTCTCAATACATTTGATCACCTAAAATGTCTGGACTATAAACCAAAGGTGCTGTAATTTCTAAACGGTTTCCCCAGTATGGATGAAAGTACCCTCAAATTATAGCTGACTTTCACTTTAACCTCATAGTTGTTGCATCATTTCAAATCCAAAGTGCTGGTGTACAGCGCCAAAACAACAACATATTTTTAGTCCCAATAATTACTGTGGGCACTGTCGTTATTTACAGATCAATGTACTTCTGCCCAATTCCTGTATTATTGCCAGAACTGGTTAGTTCCTCCCTTTTGACTCTGACTAGTGAAAAAAGATATTCCTCCCCGCCTGTTTTATGTTTCTTTGGGCTCCGTTAAGTATGTTCGGATAATGGATGGAAGGATGTGGTAGCCTGAGTTATGGGTAACCTGCCTCACCCAATGTGATACGGAATCGCTATTATTTTCAATTTTAAAACACATTCAAGAATCTCCAGAAACTAACCAGCTAATTAGCTACAAGCTATTTAGTCATTGTTAGCCACTGCTAGCGGCTTTTACCTTCTTCACAGATACCAGCCCTGTTTTTAGCCTGGATAATACTCGCCTGTCTACCAATATCGCTTGTCTACCAATATCGGACTGTATCTCCACAACAACGCCGGATTCCTGCCGTAATCCCTGGACCACTACTTCTGATCTTCACAGCTAGCTTGCAGCTAGCTAGCTAGCTCACAGCTTGCAGCTAGCTAGCTCACAGCTTGCAGCTAGCTAGCTCACAGCTTGCAGTTAGCTAGCTCATAGCTGTTGTTGTCTCACCTGTTGTTTTAGCTAGCTCTCCCAATCAACACCTGTGATTACTTTATGCCTCGCTGTATGTCTCTCTCAAATGTCAATATGCCTTGTATATGGTTGTCCAGGTTAGTTCTCATTGTTTTAGTTTACAATGAACCCCCTAGTTCCACTCTTCATACCTCTGATACCTCCTTTGTCCCACCTCCCACACATGCGGTGTGCTCACCCATTACAACCAGCATGTCCTAAGATACAACCTCTCTTATCATCACCCAGTGCCTGGACTTACCTCCGCTGTACCCGCACCCCACCATACCCCTGCCTGCGCATTATCCTGTTGAAACTCTGGGGGCGCTATATCATTTTTGGATAAAAAGACGTGCCCGTTTTAAGCGAATTATTTTCATTTTATTTGCGATTTTCAGAAATTGCGTTATGCTAATGAGCCTGAGGCTTTAGTCACGATCCCGGATCCGGGATGGGGAGTTTCAACAGGTTAAAGAAAACCAAAGTTTTGGAAATACCTAACGCCATCTAACCAAATATCAAAGAATGTCAACTACTGGATATGCAGTAATCTTAACCAGCAAGCTAGCCAGCCAGCAACAAAAATAAAATTAAAATAATAATCTAGCCAACCAGCTAACGTTAGCTATTTAGCCAACTAACGTAAGCTATTAGCCTAGACAGCCTAGCCAACCAGCTCGGCTATGGTCGGCATGCTAGAGCACAACATAACCGTAGATCAAAAGAGCAGAGACTTACAGATTGATGGCTGGGGCCCATCCGATGGTAAGATTCAGGGAAAATCCAATAGCTATAGAGAGAAAAATCCAAAATAGATCTCCAGATGTCAGTCAGCTAGCACGCTAGCACTAAGCCAAGGTGGGAAATGTTACAAAACTCTGTAGCCTACTTCACAGAGAACATGCCGAAAAGTTGACAAAACAAAAAGGAGAATAGACAAGGTACCACCATTAGAGCAAGCGGGTATGAATTCCTCTTTAGTTTTGAGCCCATTGCAAGAAGGCACCAGAGACTGCAGTGCTAACAGGTTCCCACTAGATAACACAGCCACAAAGTACATGAACTGCACAAGGTGTGGCAAACGTTACCCAGCTTGAGCTAGCTACTGAGCTAGAATGCAAACTCGGTAGCACAGAGTAGATCCTCCATATAACGTTAAGAAATAGTGCATTGTGTGTAGTTCCGAAAATAGGTTTATAATAAATATGTAAAAACACCAAAACATAACTATGTTTCTAGTTAAAGGTAACCAGATCGTTACTACAACTAAGTTACTAAGTCTTTGACCACACTGTGTTGTTTTGTGTTGGTGCATAAAAACCTGCACTTCCTACCCTTTAAAGACACAGTACATTGATTTAAGAATCAAAAACTACTCTAGTTTCGAAAAGGCTGCTAACAACATACACACTGTTTCCTAGCCAGTAAAAACACCAAGCCACATGGATGGATGCTCAGCACTTTGATGTAAACCTCCATTGCACACCCACCACCCGTAACAGCCTGGCTGAAGTCATGGGCTTGCCTGTATGTTAGAACTCGGGTGTCTGAGTGTTATATGATTAGTGCCATCTCGGCACCTTCAAGCCAAGGTCCTGCCAAGGTCACTTGGCCTGAGTCACGGTTGTCGACTCCCCCCCAACCACAACCAGATGGTCCCTCCTCTCCACACATTACCTTCCACCGATGCCACTCTGAAGGTGAGAACATTGGAAGTGACATTCAGATGCTGAGTGCCTCAGCTGTCGATGAGGTACTTGTGAAATGCAACGACAGCCATTAATACAGAGAATAGTGAAGAATATTAACATGCCACTTCAGTTACTACCTGCCTGCAGTACACAGGCTTTTAGATGCCCTCTCCTTGCTCCATTTCATTCCTCCAGGGCCGGAGTGGAAGCAGATTGATCCATGCTTGATTGATGACGCCTGAAAGTCAGTGTGAGGAACGATCTTTGGCCTGGTGCTGAGTTATGTCCTGTGTAGAGGAAATTAAAGGCTAATTGCAGTGCATTATCATTAGCTGTTAAAAGAACAGAATATTAGTGGTCCAGAGAAGCAGGCCTATTATCAAGACTCTGAAAAGTGCTTTCCAATGAAGATCTTTATCATGTCTAACAATCATAAATTAATCGAATTTCAAATAATAAGATATACATTCACAGCCATACCAGTTGGGATTATGTTCAATACTCCATACAGTATGTATGTCCAATGTCAATTCTGAGGTAACAGTTATAATGTCATTAATAATGACACTGATATCCCTTTCGGGTTCAACTTCTTCTCAATACAAAAGCTTTAAACATTGAAATAGAGTTTTTCCATTTAAATAATTATAAAACGTTCTTGCAACCAATAGAATGTTATGTTTATGGGGGATATAACCATCCCAGCTCTGCAGTTTTTGCTACGAAGAGACATAATCATTAGATTAATTGTTTTGTTCTGCCCATGTGAAGCTTGCTTCTGGTCACATGTTCAGGAATGGCTGAAGAACTGCATCATTTACCTGGAGCTAATTCTGCAAATAGCTCTGCTGGGTGACTTGAAATGCCATAGTCAATTGATCAATAATATTATAACAATCTTAGTCAAATGTTCATATTTAATTTACAATCTGTAGAAACTATGAGTGAGAATAGAAAGGTTCAGAACTTTTGTGAAACATTACAACAGAGTTGAAAAATGTATAGCAATTAGAAATCAAAACTGGATAGATTTTAGAGATAGATGGGAGGAGTTGAGGGGGTAGCTGAAGGGTGGGAATAAAAACAAATGTTAAAAATATAACTAATGTAAAATGTACCGTGTCCGTAAATTGTGTATAGTGATTATTATTTGAAGTAGAAGCCTAAGTATTGTTGTTCATTAATTTACTCCAATTAGGGGAGAAGTACTAGGGTTAGGGGGAAAATAGTTAAGAAGGAAAACATATATTTTTCAATATGTAATAAATATATGGGGGATTGGAAATGATGCAGACAATTACATTGATAGAACCCACACGCTATCTACCCCCTAAAAAAAAGTTCTGAAAAAGTGCTTTAAACACAAAAGTTATCATAAACATAGCGTGAGGTTCTTACAGAGTTGGTTTGTTAACTGTACTCTGGAACTGAGAGTGTTGTGATAGAACAGCTTATTATTTGCATTGAGCAGATGTAGCGGTGTGGTAGTCATGACATTTTGTCAGCTGGTGATTGTCATGCAAATAACTGCCGGTCTCAAGGTAATTGACCAACAATTAATATAAATATGTTCATTATCTCCGGCTTCCACTCATAGCTTACAAGCCACTGATGCAGACCTTTGAACATCTACATTTTGTTTTTAAATAAGAAGAATAAATCAATGTAATATAGCATACACAATCACACAATAAATCCATTATTTATTTTAGGCAGGTCTAAAGAAACATTATGATATGAAGAAAATATAGCCTATTTTAGAAGAACAGAATAGCATATTCTGAGTCTTCCTTATGTTAGGCTATGCCATATGGCTGTGGCCTACACTAGTTAATTTAGCAGACAATAGTAAGAACAATACAATTCAACATAGCTGAATGAACTAGAAAGGATATTTTTCCCAAAAGATTTCTGAGGTAATGTGCACATGTGGCAATACCGTGTTGAGCAGTTAACAAAGAAACAGGTCCTCCTATATGCTTAATTATTTACTCAACTTTAGTTGTGATACAACATTAGGCTATGTGTTTAGGTTTTTAATACCTCGAAGGCTGCATGGTGCAACTCTAATGATGATTATTTTTTGTTGAAGCATTTTCATCAGTCTCAAGCACTTGATAATATTGTCATCCATCAGACTATTCTAATGTAATTTAAGTATGGAATTATTTTTTTATTTAGAATGGCCCAACAAAAAACAAAATAATATATGTGCTTCATTTTAAGAATAAAATGTTTTGCAATAAATATAGCAGCACGAGAAAGCTGGGATCCTCTTTTAATCTTTTAAATAGTGGCCAGTCAAAACTGTTTTTACACACATTGACTAGGCTTTGTAGGCTATGGGCTCTCCAATTATGTTCCAGGGGTATTGGGCCTAAAGGCTACATTTGGAGTTATTTGGCCACTTTAGCTGTGATACAAACCTTATCAAAACATATAGGCCTAGTGGTTAGGCTACTGTACATGATGTATGCGACTATGATTTGAAAAAGTGACCGTAAAATGCAAGCGCTGTTGGTTGCCTAAGACTGCACAGGCTGGGCATTATTCATACCTGATAATATTCTCACCCATCAGACTATTCTCAATTTAATCTTGTCTTAACATATATTTTTGAAATTAGTTTTGATTTAGAGTGGGACATTATCATGCACCTGTCGTAACAGGGGTGGTGTAACAAAAGACGTCATCCGTATGCACTTGAATAGCAAATGGGGGACGCTTTTCCCACAGTTCATTTTCATGCTCGCCAGGTAGGTGACTCCGGTTGTAAAGCAAAGCAATGTACTATGCATATTCATGCCATGAGGCTGACAGCCCACGGTACAGCTTTGTGGACAACTACTCCCCATCAGTGGAGGCTGCTGAGGGGAGAACAACTCATAATAATGTCCGGAACGGAGCAAATGGAATGGCATCAAACACCTGGAAACCATGTGCTTGATGTATTTGATACCGTTCCACTGATTCTGCTTCAGTCATAACCACAAGCCTGTTCTCCCCAATTAAGGTGCCACCAACGTCCTGTGACTCCCATTGTTAGTGGCGAAGAGACACGTATCTTGTCAGTAGCCTATATCTATAATATTTGGTATTAGGAAAGTTGATAAATAAATATAGTAGCCTAGCCTACAGGAAGCTGATGGGATCTTCCTTTTTTAAAAAGAGGCCATCTCACGCAATTGCATAGCATTGCCTATGGAAATGAAGGATCACTTATTTATTTTCAGCTATGAAGAGCTGGCTATCACTGCACAACAGGTGATCCTATTATGGTCAAGCTCTCATGAATTGTTTTATTTGAATTTTGATTGCATTTGCATCAATGTCAGATTGAATAGAGGGACAATAGCGCCATGAGTATCGGCCATGAGCAACTGTTTTGGAGAAGGGACTCAACTGTCACGTGAAATTTGACTGCGGTAATGACTCGTGACTGCTGGTGTGGCCTCTTACACTGAGCTTGTTCCAGTTGGCATTATGGGTGACAGGAAGAGAGATATGAGCTAGTGTGACAGGACCCGCTGATTATAGGAATTAATATGAGTAAGGATTGTGTTGGGATTGTTTACCTTTGCAAATCCATACAGTAAATTGTATGTACATTAGGAGAAAGTCTACAAAATTAGCACATCTGTGTATCTCAATGTCCAGATCTGTTCTGGAATAGAGAAGAGGAGAGGAGGAGTCTTTAGACTACTGCACCTAAATATAGAATCTGAGCCGTCATACATTTATTGTCTGAAATCTACAGAAATCTACAGTACAGACAAAGGCTCGCACCTGTGTTCACCCCGGGCAATGACCACAGTCCCCCTCCTCTCCTCTGGCCAGGGGAAGGAAGTTGAAATGCGTCTTTCAAAAGTTACCTAATTACGGTTGAATTATCCACCCATTCAACAGTCGGTCTGTTTTGTTAAACATGAACAGAGGGTTAAAGCAGCTAATTGAGTGAAAGGGCTAACCATTTAAATAAGTGGACAATCCACTATTCTGGGTATAGTACAAGAACAAATGGTGTAGCCATGGACAGAAAAGGGTTTTTAATATATGGAGATACAATGGATTATGTTCTGTTACTATATAATTGTCAGATTACATTGAGACTACTTTTAGTTTCTGGATGGGGACTAGAGAAAAGAAAACCTGGTTGAGCGCTGCTCTCTGCGTACCTGTGGCACTTTGTGAGAGAGACTGCCTGCAGTTGAAGATAAAACGACTGGAGGTCACAAATTCATAACGGCTTTGGGTTCTTACAATTCAGGTTCCAGTCAGACTGCTTTGTGAGTATATTGTAAGGCTGATTAGGCAAAAATATCAGGCTTACAGGGTTATGTGATGAGCCCTAAACAGAATGAACCTTCACAGCACCTTGTAGATCACACAAATACTTGCATGCATGAATAGTGAACACCAAGTACAACTCCAAAAAGTAGAGAAACATTCAGGATTGTGTTTATGAACCTTACAATACTACACTGGTACAGTATTACAACATTTGTAAAATAAAAAGATAATTATTATGTGTGTGGGAGAAGGTATTTGCATATTCTAAAAATTCATACTCAACCATTTTTAGCTCTACCTATGAGCACCTGGTTAATCATAAAGGCCCAGTGCTGAAAAAAAAGTGATTTACGGTTTGTTTGATATTTTCACACTATGTCTACATAACACTCTGAAATTGAAGAAAAAAAAACACATCCTTCCCTAGGCTACTAGCTAGCCAGCTAACATTACCATGTGGATATTATAATAATGACACGTCTTAGGATCACTAATATTTTCATCACGGAGAACATGCAAAGTGAAGCTTTTAATAATGTGTTTCCCTGAATTCACCTGGTGCCATCAACGACACAGCGCTCATGATGCTGTTGGAGGTGGCTGCTGCAAATACCAAGCTAGTGTCGCAGGTCGCAGAAATGCTCTAGCCTGGCCCCAGATCTGTTTATGCTGTCTTGCTAACTCTTAATGTATGATAGTTGTCATTCCATGTTACCATAGGTGATGGCTATACTTAGGAGTTGGTTATATAGCACAAACAGATCAAAGCCGAATTTGGCAGATTTTCAGAACAGAAAGAGTGAAACTTGAGTGTGATTGGGATTACTCTAGAAATTGTTTACTTTGTGGTCAGGAAAGATGGAATGAAAGGGCAAGCATTTGTGTATGATGGTATGGTTATGATAGTGATGTAAACCCTAACCTGCACTTTTTTTCAAGTTTGAATGAGACAATGTATTCCCTAACCTTTTTATTTCAACAAAATGATTATATATGTGTATGTCTTTCCTTATTATAGAAAGACTCAATGATTTCTGTAATTTGTTTTGGTGCAGAAATGTGTTTAAAGAACATTTGGTGTTCGCAAAAAGACATGTGGGAGACTCTCCAAACATATAGAAGAAGGTCCTCTGGTCAGATGAGACAAAAATGTTGCTTTTTGGCCAAAAAATGAAACCCAACACATCTCATCACCCGAGAACACAATCCACATATTGAAGCATGATGGTGGCGGCATCATGCCGTAGGGATGTTTTTCACTGGCAGGGACTGGGAAACTGGTCAGAATTGAAGGAATGGTGGATGGCATTAAATACAGGGAAATTCTTGAGGGAAACCTGTTTCAGTCTTCCATAGATTTGAGAATGGGACGGAGGTTCACATTCCAGCAGGACAATGATCCTAAGCATAGTGCTAAAGCAACACTCGAGTGGTTTAAGGGGAAACATTTAAATGTATTGAATGGCCTAGTCAAAGCCCAGACCTCAATCCAATTGAGAATCCGTGGTATGACTTAAAGATTGCTGTACACCAGCGGAACCAATCCAACTTGAAGGTACATGGTACTTTTCTAACATTTAAACATTTAATTTCCTGTGATCAGACACTTTCTTATCCAGATTAAGCAATGGCTTTTCTTCTGGCCACTCTTCCATAAAGCCCAGCTCTGTGGAGTGTGCGGCTTAAAAATCTAAATGAAAATTATTCATATCTAAAAGATAAGATTCAACGAGATAGTGCCCTTAGATCATGGGAAAGGTCCGCACTTGACCATTGCACTTGAATCAATCCCATGATGAATGGCTAGGCCCGCTACACTATGAAGCCACACACTACTGCAGATACTTTGATATTACGGTCCGCAATTGATATGAGGAAAACAATGTGTGGGGAGTCAAAGGCACAGAAAGTCACATCAATATCTTTGTTAGATAACATGGTTAAAATGAAGAATTTATGCTCTTGACTGAACAACTCAAAAACTCAAAAACTCCACCAAAGGGATGTTAGCTGTGAAGGCCGATATGCCCATGCCTTGACTTTTGTTTGCTATATACGTCAGGGGATGCTATTCACAAGGACATATTGTTCTGTATCATGATTACCAAACATGAAACAGCATAGGGGATGTTCAGTGTGCTGCGTAGCTATATTGTTGAAAAACTGATTTCATATGGGATTGAATGGTGGGCTTTTGCACAGATGGGGCTCCAACTATGATGGGACGGTGGGCAGGTCTCTGCATTCTAGTTATGAATGTGTCTCCCTCTACCATATGGACTCATTGTATGATACACCGAGAACAAATGGCAGCAGAAGAGCTGAGGACACAACTCAGAGATACAGTGCCTTCCCGAAAATATTCAGACCTTTTAACTTTTTCCACATTTTGTTACGTTAAATAAATTAAACACAATTAAATCATCACATTAAAAAAATCATCAGCAATCTACACACAACACCCCAAAGTGAAAACATGTTTTTTGAAATGTTTGCTAATTTAAAGTCTCTAGTACAGCCAATATTAAATACAGTCAAATACATTCGTGAATTCAATCGCTTTAGCCAACATGTTGTGGTTTATTAATTGTTTAATTATTCAAGGCTCCCTTTGTTATTTTGTTTTATAACCAAATCTGCTTGACTGTATATAAAGACATTGATGACTTGTATGCTTTATGTTGGCCTATAATGCCAATAAGTATGTTACGCTAGAACAGCTACAGTAAACAGGACTCTTAGGCCTACAGCACAATATCAAACTTAGCTTCTCAGAGATGCCCTCTGGTGGTCAAACTAGCATTAACTAGCTTTAATGGCAACAATGGCTGACAGTTAAATAACGTGACATAGAATTCTGCGACACCCGCAAGCTGTGATGCAGTATGACTCAACTTTGAAAGGAATAACCACTGTACTTTGGCTGATGGTACTTCGCAAACCAATCGCAGAATGTGACGACAGAACTGAAGCAAATCATAGAATCTGGCCAGATTGATATTAATGTTTTTAATTTGGTAACATCTCATAGTGATAATCATAAAAGACTGAATCCAACTTAGTCTACGAAGGCCATTAGCATCACTGAGATAGAACTGTACCATAGCATGAAAGACAGACCTCTATTCTGCCTTGCTGTACATCTTTCTTCAATTGTTTTTCTTTCTTTTCTAGTGCCCACTCCTGAAGAGAGTTTTCGTTAGACTCCATTGAACCACAAGGCAGACCAGTCCATTATATTACCCTCCAGCAGTCTCTAATGGTCACATTGTTGGACCATACACTAATATTATACAGTCTGCTACTGTACATTAGTTTGTAACACTATTCACTACATTAGGCAGACTCTGACATTGACAAAGGGGCAGAAGTCTACAACATCCCATATTACAGTACACTCCAATAGACCCCCCATGTGCTGTATTTTCAAATGTGTTGGCGGATTACAGGTGGATATCCTTGATCTAGATAAAAAAAGTTTTTATGTCATATCAAGTATGGTATGACTGCCAGAAACAAATAATGCATTGTAAAGTATAGACATATACTCATAGGACTAGATGGTTTTAAATAATAATATTAATTAGCTACTTATCAAGGCCTTTAAAAATAGGATGTCAAAGCCGATGTTTATAACTAGCATTAGACAACTAGCTAGAAATCATAGCTAGGTAAGACCTGAATGTTTCTCTGGTTGATACCGTAAACTTGCTAGCTATTTAGGTCAAAGCAATGCATAGCCAGATATGAGTATTTCTGGCATAGTCATAAATACCTAGCAAGCTAAAGAACTGGGTAGATATCTAACGTCATAACTTTTAGAACCTAAATGTGTTTGCTGACAGGAAAAAAAATATTATTGGTAACATCAGCTAACAGGATAGTGTGTTCGCTCCGGGAACTAGCTACTTATCAATGTTCAAATGTTACCTAACCTGGCAAACTATCTAGCTAATGTAGCTAGCTAAGTGGCTAGCTAGTACCTATTTTCAACGTAGACACAAACAAAACAATGAATAATTTGTAGAAAAAGGCACAAGTTAACGTTAACCAAAGTCCTGTTTTGGCTGTTTAAACTAATGTTAGCTAGCACTCTAACTTTGACTAGTAAGCAAAAATTAGCTAGCTATCAATGTCACTGCCCAGGAACAGTTTCAAGAAACAAAGCAACAACTTTTACATACAAAAATTCCTTACATTAAAATAATAGCTATATAGCTATTTCAGTCTGGACATTCATCACAGTACAATAATCCATTCTCTTATGATGATGTCCCTTCTGGAAGGTTCTAACATCTCCACAGAAGAACTCTGGAGCTCTGTCAGAGTGACCATCGGGTTCTTGGTCACCTCCCTTACCAAGGCCCGTCTCCCCCGAATGCTCAGTTTGGCGAGGCGGCCAGCTCTAGGAAGAGTGTTGGTGGGGTCAAATTTCTTCTATTTAGGAATGATGGAGGCCACTGTGTTCCTTCAGTGCTGCAGTACTCTTCCCCAGTACTCTACCTCGACATTAAGATGTCTCAGAGCTCTACGGACAATTCCTTCGACCCCATTACTTGAATTTT
Organism: Oncorhynchus masou masou; assembly: GCF_036934945.1. Classification (NCBI taxonomy): domain Eukaryota; kingdom Metazoa; phylum Chordata; class Actinopteri; order Salmoniformes; family Salmonidae; genus Oncorhynchus; species Oncorhynchus masou. Next base: position 43,535,583 of record NC_088226.1, on the reverse strand, counting down.
ACTCTGACATGCACTGTCAACTGTGGGACCTTATATATAAGCCATTTCTAATCAATTTAATTTACCACAGATGGACTCCAATCAAGTTGTAGAAACATCAAGGATGGTCAATGGAAACAGGACGCACCTGAGCTTAATTCTGAGTCTAATAGCAAAGGGTCTGAATACTTATGTAAATAAGGTATTTACATTTTTTACTTTAAAGCATTTTTTTGGAACAGACTACACGGGATTGATTATTATTTATTTTCACAGTATTTTATCATAATTTTATTAACGAAATCATAATGATGTTGATGAACAAATACTTTCTATGCATCTATATCCTTGTTACAGGGTCCAGTTACAGCTTCTTTTGACAAAGTAGAAAAAAAGTGTATTTTTCGTGAGAAATTGCTTTATCTAACAGTTTGCGGTTGCATGAGGCTTGGTGATCAGAAGCAGGAACAGGATACGACTGAGTGACTCACTCATTCCTGGCTTTCATTCAAAATAAGTTATGTTATTTAAACAGAGTCTGGTGCTCTCTAACGTGTGGATAGGCCACTGGGAGTAAACGGATACTGTACTGCACTCTGGTCAAAGAGTGATGACAGACACAGAAGACCAGTCTAGGACTTTAATGATGAACCAGAGTATACATGTGGCCTGTGTACAGAGGGAAACAGGATAAAATAAATAGAAAATTACTACAATGTAAATCCAATAAGCAATATTAAATTAAACAGTAATGTCAACAATCTCTACATACAAATGACAATAAGAGAAACATAACACACCATAATTCCTCTCAAGAGAAATAACATTAGGTTACACCAACTGGTAGGCTTATCACACAATTGCACAAAATGGTAAGAGAATTGGTTAAGAAAGTTACCCCTCTACATAAACATTTCTTGTATTTACATGTAGCAATAGCAACATGAATATTATAAAATTGAAATAAGTCTTTGTTTTGACCTACATTTTGTCAAATACGCACAAATACCTCTGGAAATGAAAATGGTCTGATCTCCAAGAAAGCCAAATGAACTGAGAAATACGTTTCGTTGTTCTATTAACAAGTGGTTGCCATAATAATAATTGGTAATAATTGGTAAGACACATAAAAGGAAACATCAACGAGTTTACCAGAATCTCTAAATGAAAATACTGGCATATCAATAAAATGTCCTTGTAGATGTAATTAAATTTAGAGGATTTGAAAGTAATATATAATGGGCTTTTATACAACAGTAATGCAGGGTTAATAATACATTAATATATTTGTAGGGGTTGATGCATTTTTGGTTAGGGCAAATCTTGTCTGTGATATTGTCACGCCCTGACCTTAGAGACCCTTTTTATGTCTTTATTTGGTTTGGTCAGGGTGTGATTTAGGTGGGCATTCTATGTTTTTGTATTTCTATGTTTTGGCCGGGTATGGTTCTCAATCAGGGACAGCTGTCTATCGTTGTCTCTCCCATCTGTCATTGTGGGAAGTTATCTTTGTTAGGGGCACTATAGCCCTGTTAAGCTTCACGGTCATGTTTGTTATTTGTTGTTTTGTTGGCGACATTTATCTTAAATAAAAATAAATGTACGCTCACAACGCTGTGCTTCCTTCAACGATGGCCGTGACAGATATTGCGTTAGAAATATAAAACCTCCAGAGTACCTAAGCATCGAATACATTTCAGGTTTGCCCATTTTTGGCATTTAGGCTACACTTTACAATAGGACTCAACTCTGACTGACCACAGCATCTATCATCTATAAATTTGGGATTTTTCACACGTAGAAGAGCTATTAGGCTATCCTTTTGTAAATTAATGGAGGTGTGAATGGTTGTCAGTCTCTCTCTTATTGCACTAGAGTGCTGCAACAGGCAAAAAAACAGCTGCCAGCTAACGTGAAAAAAATATATACAGTACCGTTTAAGTTTTGGGTCACTTAGAAAAGTCCTTGATTTCTATGAAAACATAAACTCAGCAAAAAAGGAAGCCCCTTTTTTCAGGACCATGTCTGTCAAAGATAATTTGTAAAAATCCAAATAAATTCACAGATCTTCATTTTAAATGGTTTTAACACTTTTTCCCATGCTTGTTCAATGAACCATAAACAATTAATGAACATGCACCTGTGGAACGGACGCTAACAGTTTACAGACAGTAGGCAATAAAGATCACAGTTATGAAAACTTAGGACACTAAAGAATCTGAAAAAGACCAAAATAAAGATGCCCAGGGTCCCTGCTCATTTGCGTGATCGTGCCTTAGGCATGCTTCAAGGAGGCATGAGGACTGTAGATGTGGCTAGGGAAATAAATTGCAATGTCGTACTATGAGACACCTTACACGGAACCCAAACCGTCTGTGTGTGTGCGCCATCGTGCTCTATCGTGCATACATTTATTTTGTCCCCCTACACCAAACGTGATCATGACACGTAGGTTAAAATATCAAAACAAACTCTGAACCAATGACATTAATTTGGGGACAGGTCGAAAAGCATTAAACACGTATGGCAATTTAGCTAGTTAGCTTGCACTTGCTAGCTAATTTGTCTTATTTAGCTAGCTTGCTGTTGCTAGCTAATTTGTCCTGGGATATAAACATTGAGTTGTTATTTTACCTGAAATGCACAAGGTCTTTTACTCCAACACTTAATCCACACATAAAATGGTCAACCGAATCGTTTCTTGTCAGCTCTCCTCTTTCCAGGCTTTTTCATCTTTGAACTTACATTGTGATTGGCATCTACACTTTTACCACGACAACCGGCAAAAAAATGTATCTTTCAATAACCCACGTGGGTATAACCAATGAGGAGATGGCACGTGGGTACCTGCTTCTATAAACCAATGAGGAGATGGGAGAGGCAGGACTTTCAGCGCAATCTGTGTCAGGAATAGAAAGGACTTCTATTTTAGCCCTTGGCATCACAGACGCTCGTTGGTGCGCATGAGCAGTGTAGGTGCAATAATTGAATTACATGGATTTCTAAATGTATTTTGCGACGCTCGCGCACACGACGTGTTCCGCCTGACAGCATGTAAGACAGCGCTACAGGGAGACAGCACGGACAGCTGATGGTCCTCGCAGTGGCAGACCACGTGTAACAACACCTGCACAGGATCGGTACATCCGAACATCCCACCAGCGGGGTAGGTACAGGATGGCAACAACAACTTCCCGAGTTACACCAGGAACATGCAATCCCTCCATCAGTGCTCAGACTGTCTGCAATAGGCTGAGAGTTGCTGGACTGAGGACTTGTAGGCCTGTTGTAAGGCAAATCCTCGCCAGACATCACCGGCAAAAATGTCACCTATGGGCACAAACCCACCATCGCTGGACCAGACAGGACTGGCAAAAAGTGCTCTTCACTGACGAGTCGTGGTTTTATCTCACCCGGGGTGATGGTCGGATTTGCATTTATCGTCAAAGGAATGAGCGTTACACCGAGGCCTGTACTCTGGAGCGGGATCGATTTGGAGTTGGAGGGTCCATCATGGTCTGGGGTGGTGTGTCACAGCATCATCGGACTGAATTTGTTGTCATTGCAGGCAATCTCAACGCTGGGAAGACATCCTCCTCCCTCATGTGGTACCCTTCCTGCAGGCTCATCCTGACATGACCCGCCTTACATGAATTGATTTGCAAAATGAATAGGAAATATAGTCAAGACGCTGACAAGGTTATAAATAATCATTTTTAATTGAAGTAATAAATGTGTGATTCAAACATTGCTTTTGTCAAAGAATCCTCCATTTGCAGCAATTACAGCCCTTTGGCATTCTAGTTGTCAATTTGTTCAGGTAATCTGAAGAGACTTCACCCCATGCTTCATGAAGCACCCCCCACAAGTGTAATTGGCTTGATGGGCACTTCTTACGTACCATACGGTCAAGATGCTCCCATAACAGCTCAACAAGGTTGAGAACTGGTGACTGTGCTGGCTACTCAATTATAAACAGAATACCAGCCGACTGCTTCTTCCAGAAATAGTTATTGCATAGTTTGAAGCTGTGCTTTGGGTCATTGTCTTGTTGTAGGAGGACATTTGCTCCAATTAATCTCAGTCCACAGGGTATGGCATGGCGTTGCAAGATAGAGTAATAGCCTTCCTTCTTCAAGATCCCTTTTACCCTGTACAAATCTCCCACTTTACAACAACCAAAGCACCCCCAGACCATCACATTGCCTCCACCATGCTTGACAGATGGCATCAAGCACTCCTCCAGCATATTTTCATTTTTTCTGTCTCACAAATGTTCCTCTTTGTGATCCAAACACCTCAAACTTAGATTTGTCTGTCCATAACACTTTCTTCCAATCTTCCTCCATCCAGTGTCTGTGTTATTTTGCCCATCTTAATCTTTTATTTTTATTGGCCAGTCTGAGATATGGCTTTTTCTTTGCAACTCTGCTTAGAAGGTCAGCATCCCGGAGTCGCCTAATCACTGTTGACGTTGAGACTGGTGTTTTGCAGGTACTATTTAATGAAGCTTCCAGTTAAGGACTTGTGAGGGGTCTGTTTCTCAAACGAGACACTCTAATGTACTTGTCCTCTTGCTCAGTTGTGCATTGGGGCCTCCCACTCCTCTTTCTATTCTGGTTAGAGCCAGCTTACTCTGTTCTGTGAAGGGAGTAGTCCACAGTTTCTTGGCAACTTCTTGCATGGAATAGCCTTCATTTCTCAGAACAAGAATAGACTGATGAGTTTCAGAAGAAATGTATTTGTTTCTGGCCATTTTGAGCCTGTAATCGAACCCACAAATGCTTATGCTCCAGATACTCAAATTGTATAAAGAAGGCCAGTTTAATCAGGACAACAGTTTTCAGCTGTGCTAACATAATTGCGAAACGGTTTTCGAATGATCAATTACCCCTTTTAAATGATAAACTTGGATTAGCTAACACAACATGCCATAGGTACACAGGAGTGATGGTTGCTGATAATGGGCCTCTGTACGTCTATGTACTGTAGATATTCCATTAAAGAATCAAACGTTTCCAGCTACAATAATCATTTACAACATTAACAATGTCTACACTGTATTTTTATTCAATTTGATATTATTTTAATGTACAATTATTTTTTCTTTACTTTCAAAAGCAAGGACATTTCTAAGTGACCCTAAACTTTTGAACGGTAGTGTATATCTATTCTTAATTCATGGTGTGGTTTATTTTTAGCGTAATGTTGACTAGACATGCAGACAAGTAAATTAATCCAGGGAGGAAAAGAGGAATAATAGCCTACTGTCACTAGTCATAAAAAACTATTAGGCTAAATAAAATGATATTATCTTGTTTGTTAACGGATCGGCTTTTGGAACTCATTAAAAGGCGGCTTCTACCTTCAATATAATAATTAATTCAGAAGAAAGAAGACCCATAGGTTTTAGGTCTGCAGTAAATGAAATTAGATTACCAGGTTGCTGCAAAAGGTTGTATTGACTTTGGGGTGGTGAATAGTTATGCACGCTCAAGTTCAGTTATTTCTTGTTTGTTTCACAATAAAAAATATTTTGCATCTTCAAAGTGGTAGGCATGTTGTGTCCATCAAATGATACAAACCCCCCCAAAATACATTTTAATTCCAGGTTGTAACGCAACAATATAGGACAAATGCCAAAGGGGTGAATACTTTCACAAGCTACTACGTAGGGGAGTGTATGTACAAATACATGACAGGAAGGTGTTTGGACAATTGGAGCTGCTAACAATTGGAGGTGTTGCATCTTGTTGAGTTGTATTCAAACAGGTTTTGATGTTTTGTTTCTTCTGCGATTTACCTCTGGTTGTAATATTATTATGATCCTCAGCAGCAGGGAAACTACACTTGTCTGGTTACTTTCTGACAATTCTCAGACTTTCATTTGAACTTACAGTTTTTCATTGATTAAGGCCTTTGACAGCGGCAGGGGGTGACGCTCAAGCAATGAAGACCACCTCTGTGTGATTCTATTCTTTCGCTTCACTGGGCAATCACCTGCTCTGATATCAGATTTCCATTGCTGTGTTAGAGGTAAGAGCCTATTCCATCTTCTCTTCCTCGCTGCTGTGTGTTGTAAGGACCTGAAAGACGGATATGCTCTCCCTCTCTCTCTGTGTGATTGTTTTTTCTGTATCACAGGTCTATGCAGAGGCCGACCTGGTCAGTTCAGCTGTCTCCTGTCACATGGAGAGAGGTTAGAGGCCACAGCGTACTGTCATTCAGAAGTCAAAGGTAGAGGAAGAGAAAGAGTGGTGGAGAGGAAGAGGCGAGGATAATAAGTATTATAAGAAGAGGTGAAGACGGACTACAAAACCGAACCCAAACCGGCTGCGCGCGTGCACCATTGTACATACAGTGCCTTGCGAAAGTATTCGGCCCCCTTGAACTTTGCGACCTTTTGCCACATTTCAGGCTTCAAACATAAAGGTGCCGCTACAAAGTATTAACTTAAGGGGGCTGAATAATTTTGCACGCCCAATTTTTCAGGTTTTGATTTGTTAAAAACGTTTGAAATATCCAATAAATGTCGTTCCACTTCATGATTGTGTCCCACTTGTTGTTGATTCTTCACCAAAAAATACAGTTTTATATCTTTATGTTTGAAGCCTGAAATGTGGCAAAAGGTCGCAAAGTTCAAGGGGGCCGAACACTTTCGCAAGGCACTGTAAATATATTTCGTCCCCCCACACCAAAAGCGATCATGACACGTAGGTTAAAATATCAAATAAAATATCAATCATCAATTTGGCGACAGGTCGAAAAGCATTAAACATTTATGGCAATTTAGCTAGCTAGCTTGCACTTGCTAGCTAATTTGTCCTATGTAGCTAGCTTGCTGTTCCTAGCTAATTTGTCCTGGGATATAAACATTGAGTTGTTATTTTACCTGAAATGCACAAGGTCTTTCATAAATTAGTTATATTACCCCCACCAACCTCGTTTGTCTTTCAGTCACTCACGTGGGTATCAATGAGGAGATGGCACGTGGGTACCTATTTCTATAAACCAATGAGGAGATGGGAGAGGCAGGACTTGCCGCGCGATCTGCAACACAAATAGAACTGCCCTTGGCAACGCAGATGCTCGTTGGCGCTCGCGAGCAGTGTGGGTCCAGTAATTTAATAATATAGATTTCTACATTTATTTTGCAACGCGAGCGGTGTAGTCAGCCTGTCAGGGATTTGTTCTTTGGTTGCACTGTTTGTCAACCTAATCTGGTTCAAGCCTCATTATGTAACCCTGAAGAAGGCACTCCGTTGCTAAAACATTGGTTATTAGGTTTACCCATTCAATTGTTAGGAGCATATATAAAGTCTGTCTTTCTTTTCTTCCTTTTCATTCAGGTTAGTATCCATCAGTCAGCACCTCTACCAGCATGTTTGGCTGTGTGTCACCTCATGCTTTTTACTAGACTATATGGGATAGAGGAAAATATGTTAAAGACTGTTAGGAGAGGAGGGTAGGTGGAGAAGTAGAACAAGATGAGGTGACAGAGTGTTAGGAATGGAGGTGAGGAGGAGGAGATGTGAAATGATGTTACGAGCAGAGGTGAAGAAAATAAAAAGTGAAGAGTGTTATTAGTTGTGACAGAAAAGTGTGGTAGAGGAGGGATCAGTGACATGATCCCAGCTATGGGTATTGATAGTATGGGAAACTGCTGTTTAGAAAATATCAATATCCACAGTAAATACTCCTGTACAGTGTATATGTATGCACAGGATTAGTTTAAAATAAGCTCAAAAGACATAGTACATAGCTTGACTCCACTTGATTACATTAAGTAAAATAATATGCTCATGGACTGTATGTAAAGCACTTTAATCTAATTAACGCTATAGAAATAGCTTTCAGTGGCCGTTGATACGTGTAATTGATTCCTGAGAATGACACATTTGGAAGTCACTTCAGAGAAACTTGGCAGGGTCATCTCACTCATTTGCTGAAGGCTCTACTGCATTTCCATTGATCAAACATCACTTGTCATCAATAAAATCAAGGCATCTCATGTTAGAGAGAAAATGTGAAGGCGTTCTTCTGTTAAAATATAGGAAAATTAAATGGCCTTTATTTTGTTTGCATATCCATATGGTCATGTTAAAACTATTGTTTCACCTGAGCACTGCTCCTGCCTGTTTCTATTAACCTTATGTACGGACTCTGTCTGTACATAATACAATACATTAACTGTTTTGTACCACAAGCATGCACACGACCAGAAATCCTTTCGCATGCATTTTATGCACCATGTGTGGTCACAACATGAGAACAGAAAACCCAACATGGAAAAAGTCTTTAATTAGCCCCACTCTGATAAGAGTTCAATACTTGAACATGCAACAGAATGATGTATAATGAATGTATAAGGGATGTTTTACAGGCTATTTTATGTTTTGTTTCTTTTTTCTGATCTTAACTTTTGTTGTACGTAATGTTCCCGCTATCAGTTCCTATGACCGAAAATAGATTCTGGACATCAGAACAGAGATCACTAACTTCAATTTGGATGAAAATCTGTACTTCAATGAGTCGGCATTACAGGGCATACTGCTCACCCCGGACCAGGCCCTAATCCCCGTCACTCGAAAGAGACGGCGGTATAGAGGCTGATGAGCGGGTACCCTGATGAAACTATGGGGATGAGTAAATAATCTGTCTCTACTCTCTGTTCTATTGGAGAATTTACAATCACATGAGAACAAATTGGACGAACTCCGTTCGAGGATATCCTATCAATGGGACCTGAAGAACAGTAATATCCTATGTTTCTAAGAAACTAGGCTGAACAAGGACTTGGATAATATTCTGGTTATTCTATGCATCGGCAGGACAGAACGGCAGCATCGGATAAGCTCAAGGGGGTGGTGCGTGTATTTTTGTTAAAAACAGCTGGTGCGAGATATTAAGTAAGTCCTGAGGTTCTGCTCACCTGAGTTAGAATACCTCATGATAAGCTGTAGATCATACTCTTTACCAAGAGAGTTTATCTAAATTTTGCATAGCTGTCCATTTACCACCACAAACCGATGCTGGCACTAAGACGAGCTGTATAAGGCCTTAACTTCTTAAGGTATAGGGGGCAGAATTTTCACTTTTGGATAAATAGCGTGCCCGATTTCAACTTCCTGCTACTCATGCCAAGACTATAAGATATGCATATTATTAGTAGATTTGGATAGACAATGCTCTGAAGTTTCTAAAACTGTTTGAATCATGTCTGTGAGTATAACAGAATTTATGTATTTCTGCTTGAAAAAGCTAGCCTTTGCTTTCTTGACTGACTGTGTGTATTGGTTCCTGACTTCTCTGAACAGTTGCATATCGTGGGGACTATTCGATGCTGTGGCAGTCCGCCACAGGATGTTTTTGTGCTGGTCAAAAGCAGTCAGGTCTGGAGTGAACCAAGGGCTATATCTGTTCTTAGTTCTGCATTTTTTGAATGAGGCATGATTATCTAACATGGTGAGGAAATTACTTTTAAAGAATGACCAGGCATCCTCGACTGATGGGATGAGGTCAATATCCTTCCAGGATACCCGGGCCAGCTCGATTAGAAAGGCCTGCTCTCAGAACTGTTTTAGGGAGCGTTTGACAGTGATGAGGGGTGGTCTTTGACCGTGAACCCATAGCGGATACAGGCAATGAGGCAGTGATCACTGAGATCCTGATTGAAAACAGCAGAGGTGTATTTGGGGGCATGTTGGTCAGGATAATGTCTATGAGGGTGCCCATGTTTACAGATTTAGGGTTGTACCTGGTGGGTTCCTTGATTATTTGTGAGATTGAACGAACTCTGAAGCTAGATGGGGTGCGATCAATTCACAAATAGTGTCCAGGGCACAGCTGGGAGCGGAGGGGGGTTGATAGCAGGAGTCAATAGTGAGAGACTTATTTCTGGAGAGGTTCATTTTTAAAATTAGAAATTCAAACTGTTTGGGTATAGACATGGAGAGTATGACATTACTTTACAGGCTCTCTGTGCAGTAGATTGCAACTCCTCCCCCTTTGGCAGTTCTATCTTTACGTAGATGTTGTAGATGGGTATGGAAATCTCAGAATTTTTGGTGGCCTTCCTACGCCAGGATTCAGACACGGCAAGGACATCATGATTGGCGGAGTGTGCTAAAGCAGTGAGTAAAACAAACTTAGGGAGGAGGCTTCTGATGTTGACATGCATGAAACCAAGGTTTTTTCGATCACAGAAGTCAACAAATGAGGGCTCCTGGGGACACGCGGGGCCTGTGTTTACCTCCACATCACCCGAGGAAGAGAGGAGGAGTAGGATGAGGGTACGGCTAAAGGCTATCAAAACTGGTCACCTAGTGCATTGGGGACAAAGATTAAAGGAGCAGATTTCTGGGCGTGGCAGAATAGATTCTGGACATAATGTGCAGACAGGGGTATGGTGGGGTGCGGGTACAGCGGGGGTAATCCCAGGCACTGAGTGATGATAAGAGAGGTTGTATCTCTGGTTAAGCTGGTTATAATGGGTGAGGTCACCGCATGTGTGGGAGGTGGGACAAAAGAGGTATCAGAGGTATAATGAGTGAACCTAGGGGCTCCATTGTAAACTAAAACAATGATAACTAACCAAAACAACAGTATACAAGGCATATTGACTTTTGAGAGAGACATACAGCGAGGCATAAAGTAATCAATTAGGTTAACATTCACAAAGCTGCAGGGCCAGATGGATTACCAGGATGCGTAATTAGAGCATGTGCTGTCCAGCTGACAAGTGTCTTCATTGACATTTTCAACCTCTCCCTGACCCAGTATGTAATACCTAAATGTTTCAAGCATACCACCAATTGTCTCCATGACTATTGCCCCGTAGCACTCACATCTGTAGCCATGAAATGCTTTGAAAGGCTGGTCATGGCTCACATCAACACCATTACTCCAGACACCCTGGACCCATTCCAATTTGCATATAGCCCCAACAGATCTCAGATAACGCAATCTCTATTGCACTCCACACTGCCCTTTCCCACTTAGACTCAAGGAACACCTGCGTGAGAGCTCATGATAACACATTTTCCAGATTCCACATTTTCTAAAGCCATGACATTATTTTCTGTAATTCTCCAAGCTGTTTAAAGGCACAGTCAACTTAGTGTATTTAAACTTCTGACTCACTGGAATTGTGATACAGTGAATTATAAGTGAAATAATATGTCTGTAAACAATTGTTGGAAAATGTACTTGTGTCATGCACAAAGTAGATGTCCTAACCGACTTGCCAAAACTATAGTTGATTAACAAGTCATTTGTGGAGTGGTTGAAAAATGGGGATCTGCATGGAGGAATGGGCCAAAATAGCAGCAACAGTGTGTGAAAACCTTGCGAAGACTTACAGAAAACGTTTGACCTCTGTCATTGCCAACAAAGGGTAAATAACAAAGTATTGAGATAAACTTTTGTTATTGACCAAATACTTATTTTCTACCATAATTTGCAAATAAATTCATTAAAAATCCTACAATGTGATTTTCTGGATTTTTTTTTCTCATTTTGTCTGTCATAGTTGAAGTGTACCTATGATGACAATTACAGGCCTCTCTCATCTTTTTAAGTGGGAGAACTTGCACAAATGGTGGCTGACTAAATACTATTTTGCCCTACTGTGTATATACACTGCTCAAAAAAATAAAGGGAACACTTAAAAACACAATGTAACTCCAAGTCAATCACACTTCTATGAAATCAAACTGTCCACTTAGGAAGCAACACTGATTGACAATAAATGTCACATGCTGTTGTGCAAATGGAATAGACAAGAGGTAGAATTTATATGAAATTAGCAAGACACCCCCAATAAAGGAGTGGTTCTGCAGGTGGTGACCACAGACCACTTCTCAGTTCCTATGCTTCCTGGGTGATGTTTTGGTCACTTTTGAATGCTGATGGTGCTTTCACTCTAGTGGTAGCATGAGACGGAGTCTACAACCCACACAAGTGGCTCAGGTAGTGCAGCTCATCCAGGATGGCACATCAATGCAAGCTGTGGCAAGAAGGTTTGCTGTGTCTGTCAGCGTAGTGTTCAGAGCATGGAGGCGCTACCAGGAGACAGGCCAGTACATCAGGAGACGTGGAGGAAGCCGTAGGAGGGCAACAACCCAGCAGCAGGACCGCTACCTCCACCTTTGTGCAAGGAGGAGCAGGAGGAGCACTGCCAGAGTTGTTTTCTGTCTTTGTATTAGTTACCAGACGGAACTGTTTCAGTTGTCCTTTTTGTTTACTCTATATTGCAGTGTTCAGTTGAGTTTAATAAAATGACGAACACTTACCACGCTGCGCATTGGTCCGATCTTTCCTAGTCCTCCTCAGAAGAGGAGGAAATCCATTAAGGTACTGCCCCCTCTTCCCATTTCGTACATTTCCATAAAACTGTCGGAGAAGGATGTTTAACTCTTCCATAGTGGCAGATTTGAAGTCAATAACTTTTTTTTCTTTGCTAGCCAGCCCTCGAAGCAACGCACAGCCCAGTTTGTATTCTTAACTGTGTTTGTATTCTTTTCTCTCGACCATTTATTGAATAATTTGTTAATTTCATCTTGTAGGCTACAGATTCCCTTTCAATTCAAATCAAATCAAATCAAATTTATTTATATAGCCCTTCGTACATCAGCTGATATCTCAAAGTGCTGTACAGAAACCCAGCCTAAAATCCCAAACAGCAATTTGCAGTATCAATGCAGTATGCCCCAAATCTGCATGTATGGCTATTATTGCCATGTCTTTTTCCCATTCATCCATAGTCGTGCCACCGAAGATATCAAAATAAATGTTCCACTCAATCATTTTAGTTTTCACAACAAGTATCAATTTAGCCAGTCAACTGAGAAATGGTGTGTATGTTGTCATGATAACCAGCTTAATTTGCTGTCTGTCTCATTTGGACACATTTACTTTACATGGGACGATGGAGATCACAATTGAATATTGAAATAATATTGAAAAGGTCGACGAGACAGACAACAAGGTTTATACAAATCTCTGCTGTTGAAAACCAAATGCTAGTCTAACAGAAATTAGAGATATTATCTAGATGCTTTTTATAGTGGAGATCAAGTTGAGACATTTCCTGGCAGGGTTGATTGAGAAAGTGAATGGCACAGTGAGATGGAACAGAGTAAATATGGATTTCTACATCATAGATTTAGCCAGTGATAATAGAAACAGGCTGGAATGCGGTTTTAACCAATCATCATTCAGGATTAGACCCACCCATTGTATAAAGCTAAGTTATTGTTACTAATTGTGTATCATTTATTACTTTTATTATTAAGTGTTTAACTTCAATATTATTTCTATATTTTATTTCTTTCTGCATTGTTGTGAACTAATCATTTCACTCTTAGTCCACACCTGTTGTTTTAGAAGCTTCTGACAATTACAATTTGATTTGATTTGCTGGGCTCCTTCAATAAGAGCCTGATCCAGAGAGGGATTTATAAAGGCACCACATTTAAATAATCAAGTTCATCTCTATTGTGAAGATATGGATTGGTTGTAAAAAGCAGCAAGCCTCTGGTGTCATTACACACTCCGGTGCCTGGTGCCTTCTAAGAGATGCACAGTGCTCTATTTGTGCATCAGACCGTGCAGTTTACAAGCAGGGCCGGGAAAATTATCCTTGTTGTGTGTTGTGACACCACACCCTCATCAAGATAACCTGAGGGGAGCCAAGCAATCTGTGTGAAGGGGATAATCTACATTTTAATCCACCAGCCACATCTCAAACTAATTGATGGAATCTCATTTGGACTTGTTTTTGATTTTTGAGAGGTTTGTAAGCGTGATAATAACCTTGTTTTGAGTGAAAATCTATTTCCATTTTAATTTGGAAAATCTGTGAAGGTGGTTGAAATATGACTTTCCATAAATCTCCCTTTTCTGATATTTGTCTGTTTTTTGTGAATTGTACATTATTAGTATTCTATTGAACAAGGACCTGATATAATTAGACATGCTGCACAAAGAGTAACTTGGTTTCCACCATCATTATCATTAAAATGTTGTATTAAAAGTGTGTGACCATGCATGCATGTAATTACAATTGTTTGTGTTACTGAGATGAATGAGCTAGGTTATATTCCCTTCCACTTTATGATTCACTACATTCCGTAATTTAGGATAATTGTGTACATTACGATAGCTAATTTTATGGGCTAGCTTTGTCATGCGTGCTTTAAATTGGCAATGAAGATTCATTCCTAATTTCTTTTCCCTGAAGATTGCCAATAAGCTGACAAATGTATTCAGGTAAAGTGTAGCAAATACTATTGAGTTTCCTGAAATGTAAAACATTCAAATGATACCAACAATTTGTACTTTTCACTCCAATGACTGTCGTGACATAATTAGACGGCCTGGTGCAGTCAGTCTGGTGAAAGCAGGAGAAATCACCATGCTACATTTATTGTTATTAAATTCTCTCATAGTTGAGGGAAAAAAATCCTTCCTCATTTTGTAATGTCATGTAAATGAATTTGTTCATCCATAAAATCAGATCAAGGATTATAAGAAACACTGAATCAAATATATTTTTAAAATACATTAACCCTGCACATATTTATTGCAAATGGTGATGGTATGATCAGCACAAAAATAACAGCAGCAAACAGTGGAGGGAGAGGGAGAAGGGCTTGGTGAAGGACTCCCAGGACAAAATCAGAGCTCTATTCAACACCTTTTCATGCTCTATCTGTTCTGTCTCTGGATAGACAGGTCTGCTCAATTGCCATTGAAAGGGATTAAAAAGGAAACATACATGGTCAAAGATTTGTTACCTCACCCCATCCAGCTGAGAGAGGGCCAATTGTAGAGTCAGACAGAGTGCACGAGTGTCAGCCCAGGACATGTGTTGATGAAGTGAGTGGTAGACCAGACTGGAGGGAGATGAAGAGATCAGAGGCTGGGGACCCCTAGTGCTGCAGCCAAGGGATTGAGAAGGAGGACAGGAGGCCTGGAGCCCAAGGAGATGGAGAGGTAAGAGGATCAGGAGGGAGGTGGGAGGTCATGTGGGAGATTGGAAGCGGAGAGGTCGCCCTTTCTGTAATGTGAACCCACGAGGCACAGGGATCATTTGGGTCTGAGCAGCGCTGGAGCAGATGAGAAAAGAGAACATATTGGCAATTTTTTATTGAGGTGCCCTGACAAGAATGATATGGTCTACACTACTGTACTCTACTTTACCACAGCTTCACTGTGAGTTTATTATACTGGGGAACAAACAGAGTTGAATTTGAGACTTTATTCCATGATTTATTCTAGCTTTGTGATTGTGATATGAGCTGGTAGTAATGACCTTGAGAATATGCAATACCACATAATTTGTTATAAACTGCAATGACATAATGTGTAAGTGGCAAAAAAGTATTGTTGTACTTCTTTCATTTCTAGGTATTTAAGGGGTAGATTCGCTTTAATATTGCAGATCAACTCAAAAAAAGGAAACATCAGGAATGTCAGTGTCCTGCTTTGGCCAGCGATGAGCCTGGACCTCAATCCCATTGAGCACGTCTGGGACCTGTTGGATCGGAGACTAGGGCCATTCCCTCCAGAAATGTCTGGGAATTTGCAGGTGCCTTGGTACATTACTGACTGTTACTTTTGTCCCCCCACCCCCTTTGTTCAGGGACACATTACTCAATTTCTGTTATTCATATATCTGTGGAACTTGTTCAGTTTATGTCTCAGTTGTTGAATCTTGTTATGTTCATACAAATATTTACATGTTAAGTTTGCTGAAAATAAATGCAGTTGACAGTGAGAGGACATTTATTTTATTGCAGAGTTTAGAATGTGGCCTCTGTTAATGTATATTAATGCATCATTTCCAATCCCACATATATTTTTTGTTGTTGTAAATATAAACTCAGCAAAAAAAGAAATGTCTCTTTTTCAGGACCCTGTTTTTCAAAGATAATTTGTATGAATCCAAATATCTTCACAGATCTTCATTGTAAAGGGTTTGAACACTATTTCCCATGCTTATTCAATTAACCATAAACAATTGATGAACATGCACCTGTGGAACGGTCGTGAAGACACTAACAGCTTACAGACGTTAGGCAATTAAGGTCACAGTTACAATCCCTCCATCAGTGCTCAGACTGTCCGCAATAGGCTGAGAGAGCCTGGACTGAGGGCTTGTAGGCCTGTTGTAAGGAAGGTCCTCACCAGACATCACCGGCAACAATGTCACCTATGGGCATAAACCCACCGTTGCTGGACCAGACAGGACTGGCAAAAATTGCTCTTCACTGACGAGTCGCTGTTTTGTCTCACCGAATGAGCATTACACCGAGTCCTGTACTCTGGAGCGGGATCGATTTGAAGTTGGAGGGTCCGTCATGGTCTGGGGTGGTGTGTCACAGCATCATCGGACTGAATTTGTTGTCATTGCAGGCAATTTCAACCCTGTGCATTACCGGCAAGACATCCTCCTCCCTCATGTGGTACCCTTCCTGCAGGCTCATCCTGACATAACCCTCCATCATGGAAACACCACCAGCCATACTGCTCGTTCTGTGTGTGATTTCCTGCAAGACAGGAATGTCAGTGTTCTGCCATGGCCAGTGAAGAGTCCAGATCTCAATCCCATTTAGCATGTCTGGAACCTGTTGGAACGGAGGGTGAGGGTGAGGGCCATTCCCCCCAGAAATGTCTGGGAACTTGCAGGTGCCTTGATGGAAGAGTGGGGTAACATCTCACAGCAAGTAGCTTCAAATCTGGTGCAGTCCATGAGGAGCAGATGCTCTGCAGTACTTATTGCAGCTGGTGACTACGCCAGATACTGACTGTTACTTTTGATTTTGATCTGCCCTTTGTTCAGGGACTCATTATTCCATTTATGTAAGCCACATTTCTGTGGAACTTGTTCAGTCTATGTTATAGTTGTTGAATCTTGTTATGTTCATACAAATATTTAAACGTTAAATTTGCTGAAAATAAAAGCAGTTGACAGTGACAGGAAGTTTCTTTTTTTGACGAGTTTATATACATTGCCAGTCAAAAGGTTGGACACAACTAGTCATTCAATGTTTTTTCTTTATTTTTAGTATTTTCTACATTGTAGAATAATAGCATTTCAGTGTTAAACAGCATGGCTGCCACAGCATTCTGCAGCGATACTCCATCCCATCTAGTTTGTGTTTAGTGGGACTGTCATTTGTTTTTTAACAGGACTATGACCCAACACACCTCCAAGAAGTGTAAGGGATATTTGACCAGGAAAGAGAGAGTGATGGAGGGCTGCCTTAGATGACATGGCCTCCACAATCACCTGACCTCAACCTAATTTTTATTTTTTTATTTTACCTTTTATTTATACAACTCTTTTCCAAGAGACCTGGTCCAATAGCAGCAGAGGAACAACATTTCAGACAAAATGAAACAAATCTATAAACACACATACAGTGCAACAATAGCATTGTACATTAAAAACACAAATGTCTTGAATAAAAACAGCTGGCCTAAAAACAATTATACTCTTCTATGATATATACATCGATCAAGTGTTTAAACTCCGCCAACATTCTGTCATGAACATTTTAAAATGTTCATGACAGAATTCCAGGACCACGGAGCTAAGTAACTAAAATGATTTCTACCATGTCTTGATTATGCAAGAATGGGCTGCCATGTGGCACAGAAGTAAATTGACAGCATGCCAGGGCGGATTGCAGAGGGCTTGAAAAAGAAGGGTCAACACTGAAAATATTGACTCTTTGCATCAACTTCATGTAATCGTCAATAAAAGCCTTTGATACTTATGAGATGCTTGTAATTATACTTCAGCATCCCATAGTAACATCTGACAAAAATATCTAAAGACACTGAAGCAGCAAACTTTGTGGAAATGTGTGTCATTCTCAAAACTTTTGGCCATGACTGTATATGGTATTTGATATATTTTAGTTCTTAATTATTTTCCCCTAACCCTACCATCCCTCTACTAACGAACATAAACTAATGGACAACAATACTTACGCTTCTACTTCCAGCTTTTATGCAGTGCCTTCGAAAAGTACTCAGACCCTTTGACTTTTTCCATATTTTGTTACTTTACAGCATTATTCTAAAATTGATTAAATCAATGTTTTTCCTCAGCAATCTACACACAATACTCCACAATGACAAAGTGAAAACAGGTTTTTAGACATTTTTGCAAATGTATAAAAATTTTAAAATATCTTATTTACATAAGTATTCAGACAACAACTAAGCTTTTCAGTTAAGAAAAATGTATCATTTACAATGACTGCCTACACCGGCCAACCCAGATTATGCTGGGCCAATTGTGTATTGCCCTATGGGACTCCCAATCACAGCCGGTTGTCATACAGCCTGGATTAGAACCAGGGTGTCTGTAGTGATGCTGTCTAATGCACTGAGATGCAGTTCATTAGACCGCTGCGCCACTCAGGAGCCCAAGAGTCACTCTGCGGAGATGGCAGAACAATCATTTACTCAGAACTCCACCAATCAGGCTTTGATGGTAGAGTGGCCAGACGGAAGCGACTCCTCAGTAAAAGGCCTGTAACAGCCCACTTGAAGTTTGCCAAAAGTCACCTAAAGACTCTCAGACCATGATAAACACGATTCTCAGGTTTGATGAAACCAAGATTGAACTCTTTGACCTGAATACCAAGTGTCACGTCTGAAGGAAAACTATTACCATACCTACGGTGAAGCATGGTGGTGGCAGCCTCATGCTATGGGATGCTTTTCAGCGGTAGGGACTGGGAGACTAGTCAGGATCAAGGAAAAGATGAATGGAGCAAAGTACAGAGAGATCCTTGACCTGCTCCAGAGCGCTCTGGATGTCAGACTGGGGTGAAGGTTCACCTTCCAACAGGACAACGACACCAAGCACACAGCCAAGTCAATGCAGGAGTGGCTTCTGGACAAATCTGATTGTCCCTGAGTGGCCCATCCAGAGCCCAGACTTGAACCCTATCGAATATCTCTGGAGAGACCTGAAAATAGCTGTCCAGCAATGCTCCCCATCCAACCTGACAGAGCTTGAGAGGATCTGTAGAGAAGAATGGTAGAAACTCCCCAAATACATGTGTGCCAAGCTTGTAGCGTTATACCCAAGAAGACTTAAGGTTGTTATCACTGCCAAAGGTGCTTCAAAAAAGTATGGAAAGAAAGGTTTGAATACTTATTTAAATGTCATATTTCAGTGTTTTATTTTTTATAAATTAGCAAAAATTTCTAAACCTGTTTTTGCATCGTCATTATGGGATATTGTGTGTAGATTGATGAGAAAAAAAACAAGCAATTTAATACATTTTAGAATAAGGCTGTAACGTAACAACATTTGGAAAAAGTCAAGGGGTCTGAATGGACTTTTTACTATATACTGTATATATATTTTAAAACAGTATATTTTACATTAGTCCACTTTTGTTTTTAGTCCCAGCCTTCAGCTACCCCTCAACCCCCCCCCATCTATCTTTGAGGACCATCCAGTTTTGATTTCTAGTTGACTTATATTTTTCCACTGTGCTGTGATGTTTCACAAATGTTCTGAACATTTCCATTCTCTAGTTTCTACAGTGTAAATTAAAGATACACATTTTTGCTAAGAGTATTGTTATATTATTGATCGATTGACTATAACTTTTGAAATAACCCAGCAGTGTAATTTTCAGAGTTTGCTCCAAGTAAATGTTGCAATTTTTCAGCCATTCCTGAACCTGAGACCAAAAACAGGCTACAAATGGGCTGTACTAAAACAAGTGACCTAATGATTGGCTCCTCACAGCAAAATCTGCAGAGCTGGGATGGTTGTATCCCCTAAATATTATATATAACATTCTATTGGTTGCAAGATTTTGTATAATAATTCAAATTGAAAAAAGTTTTGAATCCATGGTCGTTTTGTGTATCAGTTCATAAACCATGTGCCATGGAATCGGTACATCAAAAATCTCCTTCCAATTTTTTTTGCAACCTGTATGCGCGGCTGCACATTTTTTGGTCCGTAAATGATACTGGTATACTTTTTATTTATGACAGTTTTCTATAGCCAATTTTGGTGTGACATAATTCCAACAGTCCTATTTATGATATAATTTACAAAGATTATACAGTTTTTAGGCATTTCTTCCAAACATAATGCTTTTTTTTATCAATCAGTATATTTGAGTATAACCATAATATTTGTTATAATATTTGTTCTGTCTTTTTTCATAGATTAGACTAAAATTGCAACCAGCTTTCTATGGCTTGTTTTAAAAATAGTGATGTTTTGGAGAGGATTTGATTTTCAAATCACCGAAAGTGAGAGGTTGTAATCTGTATGAAGCGAAAAATCTGCTAGAAAACCAGCTCAGATTTAAGTATTGTTTTTGTATGACTGAAGCCTTTAGTGAGAGGTCCAATGCTTTAATATTTAGTATTACTATTATATAATCAGTTTAATTTCTCTGGCTTGCCATTCCAGGTAAAGTGGAATATTTTTTCTCAATTAATAAAAACAAAGTTGTTAGGTGTAGGCAGGGCCACAAGTAAACAGGTAAACTGGGATATGACTAAATAAGTCGTCATAGAGATTTTTCCACAGGTGTTGTCCTTTCCTTACTTGCCTAACTTTCTATAAAAATGTATTGTAGTGAGATAATTTCTTTCATTCATGAAAACCGAGTTTGTCCACTTCACCTGTATGACCATTTTATTGGTAAACTACACGGCAATGTAAAAGTTGTGTTTTTTTTTAATCCAATGAGTAATATGGTGCACACATCATTCGATTTTAATCCAGAGAAGTTAGAAAAAATATCTAGATCCTCTTTGAGGCTGTGCAGAGATCCAAATTGTGGATTTTAAAGGAAACATGAATAGTCAGTGTACAATGACACCTTAGTTTTTAAGCTCTGGGTTTACAGCTTCTTGATATTCTTGTTGGATCGGTTTTTAATAGCTAACATTTCGATGGCCATAATAAATAGATATGTCGAGAGTGGACTACCTTGTTTTATTCCTCTTGACAATTTAATACTTTCTGAGAAGTAGCCATTATTAACTATTTTACACTTTACGTTACTGTACAAACTGTAACTCTAACCCATTGTTTAAGAGTTTCTCCAAAATTAAAATTATCCAGGAATTTATATATCAATTCCAGTCATTCTTTATCAAAGGCCTTCTCAAAGTCAGGACTGGTTTCCCAGATATTTCATAGTATTCTATTGTTTGAGTACTTTTCTTATATATTCTCCAATGTATCGTCCATGATTAGGATGAATAATATCCAACAATAATTTATTTCTATGCACAATGCATTTTTGCTAGGATTTTGGCATCACAATACTGAAGTGTAAGAGGTCTCCAGTTTTTAAGTTGGACTGGATCTTTATATTTACCCCGTGTCCTGTTTCAGAAATAGTGAAATCAGACCTTCTTGGTGAGTATCGGATAGTCTACCATTTTTTATAAGAGTGGTTAAAACATGTTAATAACAGACCTTTGAGTACATCCAAAAATATTTTACACAAATATTTTTACATTTTTGTCAACAGATGTGGGAAGCATACACTCACTCACCCCACCCCTCCAAAACAAACACCTCTGCCCCTCTCTCTCAAACCACCCATAGATCGATTTCCCAGGGTAGAGAATCTGAACACTCCTTTTTGTGTGGAATGGCAAACAGAGAGGGTTTTCTGGTCCCAACGGAATCCTTCACAAACACTGATCTGATAAAACAAATGTTGTCCGAGGCACTCCTCACCTGCCGGTAACAATAAATGTGCAAATATCTTCAAGTATTCTCAGGTTTACGAACCCTGGGGTAAATATAGAACAGTGTCGACATATCCATTTCCCTAAAGGACTGTGGGAATATCATTGGCTGCTATTTTCCTGACTAACAAATGTCATGGAAGAAAAATCACAAGCTGTGCCAGGGCCCTTAGCACTTTTTAGGGGGTGACATTGCCAAATGTAGCTAGCGGATGTTTATTTATTTATTTTCTTATCCTGCTTAACATTATTCATGAATATTAATATTGCCTCATGGTGTGAACTTTTTGCAATTCTAAATGGGCTGGAATAGTCCATGAGACAACACAGAGGAATATCATAGACGCTAATGTGAGAAGGGAGTTGTGAGCTTCCAATGGAGTGAATTGGAACAGTCACGCAGATTAATCATTGATAGAACCCCTCTCCAACTAATTTGAAGGAAACTGCATGGCAGCTTCCATTCTAAACAGACGGAAGTGTTGACTCCAGATCAGGTATCAACAGCAGGCCAATCTAAAGTTCCCGGCAACTTTTCCCAACAGTTTACAGAAATTTGACACATCTGAGGAGTTTTTATGAGAGCTGTCTATACTCACAAACTCTCAGAAATGAGAGCCAGGGAGAGACAACGGAGAAAAGCATGCAGGCTGACCTATGGAGCCTTTAACCCTGAGAAGTAGAGCTGGTTTTGGACCAGACTGGGCCAAACTTTAGGTCAGAAGGGATTAATTAGCTTTTTAAAAGCCTCACAGCAAATGTCAAGGTAGTCTGGAGCTGCAGACCACAGAGGTCATCGCAATATCTTAGTAGAGGGGGTGAGAGCTGATCGTCCTCTAGTATCCACTGCTGGTCTGCCATCAGAGCCATCAGTCACAAACAGCACATCACTCAATGCAAACTGAGAGCAGACCACTCCATTTTAACCCTAACCCCCCCCCCACACACACACACACACACACACACACACACACACACACACACACACACACACACACACACACACACAGTCTGTACAACTAACCGTGTGGGTACACATAATTCAGTCCCATTCAAAATCTTATTTACCCGAATCCCTAAACCTAAATCTAACCTTAACCCTAAAACTAACCCGAAACCTAATTCAAACCCTAACACAAATTCTAACTACAACCCTAAACCCCCTAGAAATATCATTTGATCTTGTGAGGACGAACATAATGTCCACAGCTGGTCAAATGTTGGTTTGTTTGCTATTCTTATGGGGACTTCTGGTCCCTACAAGTATAGTTAAATATGTCCACACACACACTCACACACAATTAGGTAATTATATTTATACTGTAGATGAATAGCAAACAAGCACTCTGAAAGTGATGGCCATGACAAAGCACACTCCACTTACGCAATGTTGCTCTTTAGCAATTCAGAAATGAATGGAACATAGTAATTGTTTATTGACAAGGGGGTGTATTCAGATGCCACTAGTGTAGGCAAACATATTATCCTCCTTTCTAAGCTCTAACACCTGTTTTCAATCTACTCAAATGAAGACAGAAACTGTGGACTGCATCAAGTCCTCTGTAAGCCACTTTTAGGATATCAAGCCCACAAGCAATACAGAAGCACTAGTGATAGCATCTGTGTACTGACATACCAGAGGAGAGGAAATAGGTAAAATAAAAAGACAATTAAGGTAACCTCTGGAGTTAATATTCACACCTATTGGCCGAAAATAGCTCTGTTCTCTCTGCTCCCTGTTGACCTTGCTATTCGCTGAGGACGACCCGCTCTGCAGTGTCACACCGCTAATGACTCAGAAAATACAACCACACGCAACCATTCCACTGGAGGCCCCAGAATGGCTACCGATAACATTCTTTGTGCAGTATTTAATAAGCAGGTCCGGCATTTAGAATGCAGGCCTCATCAAATCTAACAATTAACCCCCTAGAGTCGATGTCTGCGCCCCCGTGGAAATCGAAATAGCATAATAAAAAAATCCCTATAAAACTGTCAGTTTAATATACTGTTAAAATAGAAAGACTCAAAACACCATCATTGTGTAGTAAAACCATGAAAAGGTTGCCCCTAAGCTGAAATATATTATTTGGAGGATGTTTAAATGTAATACAAATTATACACTGAATGCATTTTAAAACAGAATGAAAGTACTCTGAAACACCCAAAGTAGTTCTTCAATCTGAATACCTGTGTTGAAGAAAGTGTTGTGAAAGCACTTTTTGGTGTTTCAGTGCATGTAAAATACAGCATCAAAACACAATATTTTGATTAACATTTTAAAGAAGACACTGGGAATTTAATGCTTTTCCTAGTGTAGACTTTGGCACGAATTAAAGGCTACAACTGCCAGGCCCATTGTGAGATTATATATCATTTTACAATCAAAATGTTTTGGGCTATGTAAGTTATAGCAGAGGGAACATGAGGTAAAGTGTAAAGTGGGCCTTCATTCCTGGTATTCATGTAAGAAATTGGATGTGAACCCAGGTCTCCTGCTTGTCAAACAACTGCCGTAAACTTTCCCGCATGCTTCAGTTCTTTTGTTCGGCTAGGCAATTCGAATGAGTGTGGTCTCATACTCCTTTCAAAGACCTTCGCTGGAATAACTAGATTTTTTTTGCAATAGCACTGATGGTCCATCTAGAGACACCATAGTCAGTATACAAAATAGTCCTCAAAATAGTCAGAATTAATCTACGATAACTCAAGAAATTTATGTCATAAATCTTGTTGTTTTTGTCGAGGAGATGTTTGTATCGCAATTTTACATCTAACTAAGATGTTTGGTGCAGTAATACTCAAGTGAAAACATTTGCATGACAATTGTTTGTCTCTTGTTTAATGACAACAAACACTTCATTAAAGAATTCCTACTTTGGCTTGCCTCCAGAAAAAAATGCAATTTGTGTGCACGAACAGCTGAAACAACCCTTGCTAAAGAACTGCCTGTAGTCCACTCAGCCAGTCTTCATGACTAAACTGCTGTACTGAACCACAGTTGTTACACTGAACACATGTGGCCTGATTCAGACTTGAGATAAGTAGACGTAACATGGACTTAAGTGAAATAAGTCCTTTTTTAAATCAGCTTATCTGAAGTCTGAATAGAGCTTAGGGAGAAAAATTTTGTGTGAAATTCCAATGCTATTTCTTCTATGCTTTGTTTAGGCAGATTAGAAAAAGGAGGAGACAGAGGAGTGAAAGTTGGATTTGGATTCTTCATGAACTCAGACAGGTGAGAGCACACCAAATGCTCTAACTCTCCCAACGATCCAAGAAAGTATGTCAAGGAAAACATGAGTGCAGAATATTACCACATTGAAGAAGAAAACAGAAAAGAAATTCACTTAAAAAAAACATTTGTTTTTGTATCAAATAGATCAAACACATGATTTCCAGGTGTTTGATGCCATTAAATTTGCTCCATTCCACCCATTATTATGAGCTATTCTCCCCTCGGCAGACTCAGCAGGTCTGCTTTTTAGTTTCAGGATCAGTGTTCCCCCCGCGGGACGGTTGAGCTAACGTAGACTAATGTGAATAGCATGAGGTTGTAAGTAACAAAAACATTTCCAGGGACATAGACAAATCTGATATGGGCAGAAAGCTTAAATTGTAATCTAACTTTACTGTCTTATTTACAGTAGAAAGAATACCATGCTATTGTTTGAGGAGAGTGCACAGTTATGAACTTGAAAATGTGATAATAAACCAATTAGGCACATTTGGGCAGTCTTGATACAACAGTTTGAACAGAAATGCAATGGTTCATTGGATCAGTCTAATACTTTGCACATACACTGCTGCCATCTAGTGGCCACAATCTAAATTGAGCCTATATTTCTAAGAATGGCCTTTCTCTTGCATTACAAGGATGATGGAACAGATCTAATGTGCTATATTCTCCGACATTCATTTTACATTTCAAATGGAATCCTTTCAAATGGTATCAAACAAATGCATATCCTCGCTTCAGGTCCTGAGCTACAGGCAGTTAGATTTGGGTATGTCATTTTAGGCAGAAATGGAAAAAAAAGTCTGATCCTTAAGAGGTTTTTAATACTACTAGAAAGCCTACTAATTTAATAAGCTGTATGTATAGTTTGACATATAGGTTATATGTTATATTCTTCATTTAATTGCCACAATAGCCTACTCTAGCTTTGGCCTACTACACCACAAGGTATTGCATCCAACTTTGGATATTTATATTGTTATCTTGTTGCTATATTTGCTAAGCTTAATCAGGTATGTATTTTGTATATCACTATTGATATGTTTTATAGTTGTATATTCATATTGAAATGTATTAATATCATAGCATTTAATAACCTAACTTTGCATTCATGTACTATCATTTATAGCTTGTTATTATTTGCTATTTATTTGTCTCCCTGCAGAAAAACATACAAACTACGATACCCACTGGCTGACCAATCCTGACCGAAGCCAATCAAGACAAGAATTACAGACTAATACCAACTCAGTTGTCAACTTTCAATGATATCATCTAACTCAACTATACTGTTATTCAATTAATCTGAACAACTTCCATACCATGGACCATCATCGGAATAAAAAGGTCAGAAACAATAGCATAACAGATGACTTGTGGATCTCATTGTGCCATGGGTTGGTTTTCTACGGGTTTTGTTTAAGTGCACTGCTAACATTAGCAGTCATAGGCTCTATATCAAATCAAAGTTTATTAGTCACGTACACAGATTAACAGATGGTAGAGCAGGTGGGGTGTTATGCTTGTGTTTTTTGTTCCAGCAGTGCAGTAAATGTCAAACAGTACAATAGTAATATACAAAAAAATAATAAGAAACAAGAAATTAAGAAATATCAGAACAAGCAATGTCAGAGTCTGGGATATATATACAGTGCCTTGCGAAAGTATTCGGCCCCATTGAACTTTGCGACCTTTTGCCACATTTCAGGCTTCAAACATAAAGATATAAAACTGTATTTTTTTGTGAAGAATCAACAACAAGTGGGACACAATCATGAAGTGGAACGACATTTATTGGATATTTCAAACATTTTTAACAAACCAAAAACTCAAAAATTGGGCGTGCAAAATTATTCAGACCCCTTAAGTTAATACTTTGTTGCGCAACCTTTTGCTGCGATTACAGCTGTAAGTCGCTTGGGGTATGTCTCTATCAGTTTTGCACATCGAGAGACTGACATTTTTTCCCATTCCTCCTTGCAAAACAGCT
Source organism: Oncorhynchus masou masou (assembly GCF_036934945.1). Lineage (NCBI taxonomy): Eukaryota > Metazoa > Chordata > Actinopteri > Salmoniformes > Salmonidae > Oncorhynchus > Oncorhynchus masou. Next base: position 43,508,611 of record NC_088226.1, on the reverse strand, counting down.
CGAGCTCAGTGAGGTTGGATGGAGAGCATTTGTGAACAGCAGTTTTCAGTTCTTTCCACAGATTCTCGATTGGATTCAGGTCTGAACTTTGACTTGGCCATTCTAACACCTGGATATGTTTATTTTTGAACCATTCCATTGTAGATTTTGCTTCATGTTTTGGATCATTGTCTTGTTGGAAGACAAATCTCCGTCCCAGTCTCAGGTCTTTTGCAGACTCCATCAGGTTTTCTTCCAGAATGGTCCTGTATTTGGCTCCATCCATCTTCCCATCAATTTTAACCATGTTCCCTGTCCCTGCTGAAGAAAAGCAGGCCCAAACCATGATGCTGCCACCACCATGTTTGACAGTGGAGATGGTGTGTTCAGGGTTATGAGCTGTGTTGCTTTTACGCCAAACATAACGTTTTGCATTGTTGCCAAAAATTTCAATTTTGGTTTCATCTGACCAGAGCACCTTCTTCCACATGTTTGGTGTGTCTCCCAGGTGGCTTGTGGCAAACTTTAAACGACACTTTTTATGGATATCTTTAAGAAATGGCTTTCTTCTTGCCACTCTTCCATAAAGGCCAGATTTGTGCAATATACGACTGATTGTAGTCCTATGGACAGAGTCTCCCACCTCAGCTGTAGATCTCTGCAGTTCATCCAGAGTGATCATGGGCCTCTTGGCTGCATCTCTGATCAGTCTTCTCCTTGTATGAGCTGAAAGTTTAGAGGGACGGCCAGGTCTTGGTAGATTTGCAGTGGTCTGATACTCCTTCCATTTCAATATTATCGCTTGCACAGTGCTCCTTGGGATGTTTAAAGCTTGGGAAATCTTTTTGTATCCAAATCCGGCTTTAAACTTCTTCACAACAGTATCTCGGACCTGCCTGGTGTGTTCCTTGTTCTTCATGATGCTCTCTGCGCTTTTAACGGACCTCTGAGACTATCACAGTGCAGTTGCATTTATACGGAGACTTGATTACCAACAGGTGGATTGTATTTATCATCATTAGTCATTTAGGTCAACATTGGATCATTCAGAGATCCTCACTGAACTTCTGGAGAGAGTTTGCTGCACTGAAAGTAAAGGGGCTGAATAATTTTGCACTCCCAATTTTTCAGTTTTTGATTTGTTAAAAACGTTTGAAATATCCAATAAATGTTGTTCCACTTCATGATTGTGTCCCACTTGTTGTTGATTCTTCACAAAAAATACAGTTTTATATCTTTATGTTTGAAGCCTGAAATGTGGCAAAAGGTCGCAAAGTTCAAGGGGGCCGAATACTTTCGCAAGGCACTGTATGTATACAGTGGCTTATGAAAATATACACCCCCATTGGCATTTTCCCTATGTTCAGAAATCCACAGGAAAGAGCGGTCACGACAACGTAGACGGAAATTCCAAATAGTCTTCATAATGTCCACATAAACATGTCAAACGTTTTTTAACAATCATTCCTCAGGAAGTTTTTTAAATATATATTCGATAATATATCAACCGAGTGTGTAGCTTTTTCCATAACAGCGGGAGGAACAATGTCCGCTTCACTCAATTGCGCACCATCTCACTCTGAGAGCCCCCACCTCTCCACTTACGCAATGTGATCCTTCACGCTCATTTTTCAAAATAAAAGCCTGAAACTATGTCTAAAGACTGTTGACACCTTAGGGAAGCCACAGAAAATAGAATCTGGTTGACATCCCTTTAAAAGCGCAACAGGGATGCATAAGAAAATAACAAAAACAGGGGCACTTTCTGATTGGATTTTCCTCAGGTGTTTGACTGCAATATCAGTTCTGTTATACTCACAGACAATATTTTGACAGTTTTGGAAACTTTAGAGTGGTTTCTATCCTAATCTGTCAATTATATGCATATTCTAGCATCTGGTCCTGAGAAATAGGCCATTTACTTTGGGAACGTTATTTTTCCAAACATAAAAATAGTGCCCCCTAGCTTCAAGAGGTTAATTTTGAGAAGAACTTACCAGTCCAAAACGATGTCCTCTCCGTTCAAAAAAAATATTCCTCCACTTGGGAATCGCTAAATGAATCGTCCTACAACAATCTCTGTCTCACTTTTCCAATCATTTTCTTCTAAAATTGTGTGTACATCTGTATATCTAGACATAGATTTAGCTTTCTCTGACTTAGTCGCCATACTGATTGATATATAAACAGCTGAATCTGCGCGTTGACCAAAACAATGCTGTGCGTAATATGTGTAGCTCCTTCCGGTATAAAACTTCCTGAGCTGCCAGGGTCTCCCGTCTGTCCTGAGCTGCCAGGGTCTCCCGTCTGTCCTGAGCTGCTAGGGTCTCCCGTCTGTCCTGAGCTGCCAGGGTCTCCCGTCTGTCCTGAGTTGCCAGAGTCTCCCGTCTGTCCTGAGCCGCCAGAGCCTCCCGTCTGTTCTGAGCCGCCAGAGCCGCCCGCCAGCCAGGAGCCACCAGTCGGCCAGGAGCTGCCAGAGCCGCCAGTCGGCCAGGAGCTGCCAGAGCCGCCAGTCAGCCAGGAGCTGCCACAAGCCGCTTGTCAGCCAGGAGCTGCCAGAGCCGCCAGTCGGCCAGGAGCTGCCAGAGCCGCCAGTCGGCCATGAGCTGCCAAAGCCGCCAGTCGGCCATGAGCTGCCAGAGCTGCCAGTCGGCCATGAGCTGCCAGACCCGCCAGTCAGCCATGAGCTGCCATAGCCGCCAGTCAGCCATGAGCTGCCAGCGTTTTCCGTCTGTCCTGAGTCGCCAGAGCCGCACGCCAGCCAGGAGCCGCCAGAGCCGCCCTCCAGCCAGGAGCCAGTCGGCCAGGAGCTGCCAGAGCCGCCAGTTGGCCATGAGCTGCCAAAGCCGCCAGTCGGCCATGAGCTGCCAGAACCGCCAGTCGGCCATGAGCTGCCAGAGCCACCAGTCGGCCATGAGCTGCCAGACCCGCCAGTCGGCCATGAGCCGCCATAGCCGCCAGTCGGCCATGAGCCACCAGAGTCTCCCGCCTGTCCTGAGCCGCCAGAGCCGCCCTCCAGCCAGGAGCCGCCAGTCAGCCAGGAGCTGCCACAAGCCGCCTGTCAGCCAGGAGCTGCCAGAGCCGCCTGTCGGCCATGAGCTGCCACAGCCGCCAGTCGGCCATGAGCTGCCAGAGCCGTCAGTCTGCCATGAGCTGCCAGAGCCACCAGTCGGCCATGAGCTGCCAGACCCGCCAGTCGGCCATGAGCCGCCATAGCCGCCAGTTGGCCATGAGCCGCAAGAGTCTCCCGTCTGTCTTGAGCCGCCAGAGCCGCCCTCCAGCCAGGAGCCGCCTGTCAGCCAGGAGCTGCCAGAGCCGTCAGTCAGCCAGGAGCTGCCAGAGCCGTCAGTCAGCCAGGAGCTGCCAGAGCTGTCCCTCAGCCAGGAGCTGCCAGAATCGCTTGTCAAGCCGGCGCTGCCAGAATCGCCCTTCACTCCGGAGCTGCCGGAGTCTTCTGCCTGTCCGGTGCTGCCGGAATCTCCCGTCTGTCCGGTGCTGCTGGAATCTCCCGTCCATTCGGGACCCGTGGCTTGGGTTCCCAGTCCGAGGTTGGCGGCGAGGGTCGCCTCGTTAAAGAGGCCACGGAGGCGGGTAAAGAGGCGGAGAAGGACTATGGTGGAGTAGGGTCCACTTCCCGCGCCAGATCCACAACCGCGGACAGACACCCATCCAGGCCCTTCCCTATAGGTTTATGTTTTGCGGCCGGAGTCCGCACTTTTGGGCCTGGGGGTACTATCACGTTCTGACCTTAGTTCTTTTATTATGTCTTTGTTTTAGTATGGTCAGGACGTGAGTTGGGTGGGTTGTCAATGTTCGTTTTTCTATGATTTGCTATCCCTGTTTGGCCTGGTATGGTTCTCAATCAGAGGCAGCTGTCAATCTTTGTCCCTGACTGAGAACCGTATTTAGGTAGCCTTTTTTCTATTGTGTTTCGTGGGGGATTATTTTCTGTTCTGTGTTTTATGTATGCACCGTACAGGACTGTTTCGGTTTCAATTTGTTCTCTTTGTTGTTTTATTATTTAGTGTTCTGAGTTATAAATTAATATAATGAACACTTACCACACTGCGCATTGGTCCTCCGATCCTTCTTACTACTCCTCCTCCGAAGAGGAGGACGAGAATCGTTACAAAGCTTTGGTACTTTTTGAATACTAGAACATGAAAAATTGTTCCGTACAAGATTTTTTTAAAGACTTTCAGTACTTCTTTCAAATGTGTCTCATGTTGTCTATTGACTGAGAAAGGATCAAGTCTGTCCATCAGCGTAGCCGATGTCCCCTTATAGCACGAGAGCACCATGCCTGCGCCACTTAGTCATTGCTAACTCTAGCCTGCCATGAGGAACTACTGAACTCGTTGGGAGTCTGGGCTGCATCACCACTTTTGCTGCACAAACTTAAATAATGCAACATGTCAAATGTTGAACTTTTAATTACTGTTCCCAAAACCATTTATGAGCTGTGCCAAGGATACAGTATGTACATACTGTATAAAGTGTTTCATCAATTATGTTTCAATGAAGGTTAAATATAATGTTATATTTCTGTTGATTTTGAAGAATATTAATATTGATAATACCTTACAGATCTTTGAATTGTCTAAATTTACCAACATAAAAATGTGAAAGATCTGGGGCCTCATTTAACAATCACGCATAGGCACAAATATGTGCATAAACCCTGCATGGAATCATTTCCACACAAAGTTTGAGATTTATCAATATGAATTTTTCCTAGAGAGTGTGTGTAAATTTAGGATGTATGGATTGAAGATCTACTTTAAAAAGGCAAACATGCCATTCTGGTGCTATCCACCCTCTGGTTTTTGGCAGCAGGAGCTTGCTGATCAGGCATCTCAGTCCTCAATGAGCCAATGGTTTGAATGCAATCATCAACAAAACTAACTGTAACATACAATTTCCAATATAGGCTGAAGTCAAGAAGTTTTTTTTGCTGTCAATGGGTTCCCAAATATGAAAAGGAGCAAGGAGACGGCACCCACATCGCCATAAAAGAACAATCTCAATACAAGTTTAACTATGTGAGCAGAATTGGCTTTCACTCTTAATGTGCAGGTGATAAGTTATGTGATCTTGTTAATCATGTTAATCATGTTAATCATGCAGAACAGCAATGTTGTTCTTTACATCTACAGGAGGGAGCTGTTGAGGATGGATGGCTTATTGGTGTGTTTGCCTACTCATTTGACGTATATTTGCCAACAAATTGTCTTAATAGTCCAGCCACAACTGAGCAAGACTATTACCACCTTTTGGTTGTACTCAATCTCTGACAGTAGCACCTCTATTTGTAGCACCTCTATCAGACAGTAGCTCCTCAGTCTCGTAAACTTATTTTTTTCTATGTTTTTTTTTGGTTACAACATTGTATTTCATGGCATGCTTTGTTTATTCCCCACACCTTAAGAAGGATGATTTTGACCATATAGTGCATTCGGAAAGTATTCACACCCCTTGACTTTTCCACATTTTGTACGTCACAGCCTTATGGATTCAATAGTTTTTTCCCCTCATGAATCTACACACAACACGCCATAATGACAAAGCGAAAAACAGGTTTTTAGGAACAGAAATATCTTATTTACATAATTATTCAGACCCTTTGCTATGACCCTTTGCTATGACACTCAGGTGTGCTCAGGTGTATCCTGTTTCCGTTGATCATCCTTGTTGTTTCTACAACTTGTGGTGGTAAATTCAATTGATTGGACGTGATTTGGAAAGGCATACACTTGTCTATATGAGGTCCCACAGTTGACAGTGCATGTCAGAGCACAAACCAAGCCATGATGTCGAAGGAATTGTATGCAGAGCTACGAGACAGGATTGTGTCGAGGCACAGAAGGGGGAAGGGAACAAAAAAAGGTTCTGCAGCATTGAAATTCCCCAAGAACACAGTGGCCTCCATAATTATTAAATGGAAGAAGTTTTGGAAACACCAAGACTCTTCCAAGAGCTAGCCGCCCGGCCAAACTTAGCAATCAGGGGAGAAGGGCCTTGGTCAGAGATGTGCCCAAGAATCCAATGGTCACTCTGACAGAGCTCCAGAGATCCTCTGTGGAGATGGGAGAACCTTCCAGAAGGACAACCATCTCTGCAGCACTTGAACCACATCTATCATTTCCGGAGACCTGAAAATAGCTGTGCAGTGATGCTCTCCATCCAGCCTGACAGAGCTTGAGAGGATCTGCAGAGAAGAATGGAAGAAACTCCCCAAATACAGGTGTGCCAAGCTTGTAGCGTCATACCCAAGAAGACTCAAGGCTGTAATCTCTGCCAAAGTTGTTTAAACAAAGTACTGAGTTTAAGGTCTGAATACTTTTGTGAATTTTGTATAAATTTGCTAACATTTAAAAAAAAATCTCGTCTGCTTCGTCATTATGGGGTATTGTGTGTAGATATATGGGGGGGAAACAATTTAATAAGACTGTAACATAAAACAAACGTGGAAAAAAAGGGGTCTGTATACTTTCTGCACTGTAAATGGTTAATTAGGGGCGTATGAAGACACAAAGGTGTGAAACCACTTCATGGCCACTACAAAGATGGCACCTTTTGCATCATTTGAAAATATATTTGAAATACATTCAAAATTACAAATGCCCATTTCTTTAGATGCTTACAAACCCAAGATTGGGACAAAAGTTACGAGCGCATGATTTGTGTGTCTGTAACTTTCTCACTCATCATTATTCACGTTTCATTCAGGATTATTCATAATCATGGTAGCATCCACATTCATGTAGAAGTGTTCAGAAAAAAATATTATTCTTATTTACAATAAAGGTGACTCCAAAATGACACCATATATTATTTAACATAATTTCTATTTGGAACAAATTATATGAAACCCGACTAAAACAAACAGCTAACGCATCAAACACATTTGGAGAGTATTAAGCTTGATGTATTCATTGCATGCAAGGAATCTGGGACCAAATAGTTAACTTCAACAAACATACACTACCGTTCACAAGTTTGGAGTCACTTAGAAATGTCCTTGTTTTTGAAAGAAAAGCGCATTTTCTGTCCATTAAAATAACATCAAATTGATCATAAATATAGTGTAGACATTGTTAATGTTGTAAATGACTATTGTAGCTGGAAACGGCTGATTTTTAATGGAACATCTACGTAGGCGTACAGAGGTCCATTATCACAACCATCACTCCTGTGTTCCAATGGCACGTTGTGTTAGCTAATCCAAGTTAATAATTTTAAAGGGCTAATTGATCATTAGAAAACCGTTTTGCAATTATGTTATTACAGCTGAAAACTGTTGTCTTGATTAAAGAAGCAATAAAACTGGCCTTCTTGAGACTAGTTGAGTATCTGGAGCATAAGCATTTGTGGATTCTATTACAGGCTCAAAATGGCAAGAAACAAATACCTTTCTTCTGAAACTCGTCAGTCTCAGAATATACTTATTCTGAGAAATTAAGTCTATTCCATGTGAGAAATTGCCAAGAAACTGAAGATCTCGTACAATGCTGTGTCCTACTCCCTTCACAGAACAGAGCAAACTGGCTCTAACCAGAGTAGAAAGAGGAGTGGGAGGCCTCGGTACACAACTGAGCAAGAGGACAAGTACATTAGAGTGTTATTAAACTAATAACACACAAAACTTATACCTTTTCAAGTCATTATATATCACACTGTGTAAACGTTCACAATGCAGGGTGGAAAAAGAATATGAACCCTTGGATCTAATAACTGGTTGACCCTCCTTTGGCAGCAATAACCTGAACCAAACGTTTTCTGTAGTTGCGGATCAGACCTGCACAACGGTCAGGAGGAATTTTGGACCATTCGTTTTTAAAAACTGTTTCATTTCAGCAATATTCTTGGGATGTCTGGTGTGAACTGCTCTCTTGTGGTCATGCCACAGCATCTCAATCAGGTTGAGGACAGGACTCTGACTGGGCCACTCCAGAATGCATCATTTCTTCTGTTTAAGCTATTCTGTTGTTGATTTACTTCTGTGTTTTGCGTCGTTGTTCTGTTGTATCACTCAACTTCTGTTGAGCTTCATTTGGCAAACAGATAGCCTAACAGTCTCCTGCAAAATGTCTTGATAAACTTTCAATTAATTTTTCCATGGATGATAGCAAGCTGTCCAGGCCCTGAGGCAGCAAAGCAGCCCCAAACCATGATGCTCCGCCCACCATACTTAACAGTTGGGATGACGTTTGATGTTGGTGTGCTGTGCATTTTTTCTCCACACATAGTGTTGTGTGTTCCTTCCAAACAACTCAACTGTAGTTTCATCTGTCCTCAGAATATTTTGCCAGTAGCGCTGTGGAACATCCAGGTGCACTTTTGCAAACTTCAGACAAGCAGCAATATTTTGGGGGGACAGCAGTGGCTTCTTCCGTGGTGTCCTCCCATGAACACCATCCTTTTTTAGTGTTTTACGTATCGTAGACTCAACAGAGATGTTTGCATGTTCCAAAGATTTCTAAACCTCATTCTGCACTGTGCTCTTCCAGTCATCTTTGCAGGTCGGCCACTCCTAGGGAGAGTAGCAACAGTGCTGAACTTTCTCCATTTATAGACAATTTTTCTTACTGTGGACTGATGAATATCAAGGCTTTTAGAGATGTTTTTGTATCCCTTTCCAGCTTCATGCAAGTCAACAATTCTTAATCTTAGGTCTTCTGAGATCTCTTTTGTTCGAGGGATGGTTCACATCAGGCAATCCTACTTGTGAATAGCAAATTCAAACTGTGTGAGTGTTTTTTCTAGGGCAAGGTAGCTAACCAACATATCCAATCTCATCTCATTGATTGGACTCCAGGTCAGCTGACTCCTGACTCCAATAAGCTTTTGGAGAAGTTATTAGCCTAGGGGTTCACATACTGTACTTTTCCCAATCAACACTGTGAATGTTTAAATGATGTATTCAATAGACAAGAAAAATACAATAATTTGTGTGTTATTAGTTTAAGCACACTATGTTTCTCTACTGTAGTGATTTAGATGAAGATCAGATCAAATCTGATGACCAATTTATGCAGAAGTCCAGGTAATTCCAAAGGGTTCACATCCTTTTTATTGCCACTGTATATACACACTGTACAAAACATTAAGGACACCTTCCTAATATTGAGTGGCACAGGCTGCATCTGGCTAAGCTAGCAGATAACTAGTCAAATAATGAGCATGTTGTTTAACGTCATGATGGAATAAATTGAGATAGCAGTTGTTAGTGAAATGATACGTGGTGACATAATGCAAGTAATAGCTCAGCTATAAATTCACATGGATGCCATGTAATTTTTCGTAACCATTATCACAAAAAGGCTTCCATATTTTTTAAAGAAAATAAATTGTAGAAATAGGCGGGATGTATGACTTTGTAGCTGTGGTAATTAGTGACAACCTGTTGTCAGTTACAGGTTTGAATCATGAAGTAGGCAAACGGATACATGAATCCTAATTACAGGTAGCAATTTTGATTGTTAAACTCTGCAGGTTTGTAATCTGATTTATTGGACCCTGGCAGAGATAGATGCAACCATACTCTAAGGTAGGAAATGTCTTTGCATCTAGATTGAGGCTTGCTGTCAGCCAGTAAGTCATTATATAATTTTTTCCTTTACATTATACTATTTCAAGAGCTAGTACTAGACTCATATAAGAAGTGGCAAAGTCCTATGCACCATACAATGGTCTACTCCTGGACTAACTCCCTGTCAGAAAGACTGCAATTAGAGGGTGAGGCAGGAGGCCCTGGGCCAGAAGTAGGTCAGGGGTGAGGGCTCGCTCTTTCAAGCACACTCACTACCTCTATCCGTCTCTCTCCAGGTGCTACAGAGACCGACTGGTCCAAGGATCTCTAAAGCCTTTCTGATCAACAACCTGCAATCTCTCCAGAGCACAAAGTAAACTCCACTCATAACAGTATTCTTGATGCAATATGTAATCCTCCTTCACTTTGACAGTCTGCTTGTGTGATGCTAGTATATTATCCAGGGCCAAAAACAACATGTGTCCATCCCCCTTTCTTCTAGGTGAGTCTTCTGGGCTTTATGGAACTCTAGAGTAGTTAAATAAAGGTTTAGAAAAAACTCTAGAGTATGGTTTCCCAAGCCCTGTCCAATACGTCCCCCCAGCATGCCCATTTTGCCCCAGCACTCCACCTCTGATTCAAATATCCAACATCAAGCTTTGATTATTTGAATCCGATTTGTAGTACTAGAGCAAAATCCAAAACATGCACCAAGGGGAGGCCCCAGGACTGAGTTTATAACCCTGCCTTAGAGCAGCATACCAACAAAAACTTGCCACCCTGTTGTCAGCTATCCACAGACGTTCAATGGCCACATTTTGGGGATGACCAAATGCAATAAAGTTTTGTATAAAGAACTCATTCAACTAATTTTCAACTTTTTCATAACATGTTTGTCATGTTGGTCTTAACATTTTTATAAACTTCTGTGAAACTTAAAAATCAAGCCAAATACACTTAGAGCTTACGAATAAAAAGGTATAAAATAACAGCAGGTTTCATGTTCAAAGTGAATACATTTTTAATCATGTACTGTATATCATACAGGTGTCTCACCTAAAATATATAGATTAAAGAATGGGACAAAGTGAATATGAGTCGGTTCTTGCGTCCCTCACAGTTTTATTGAATTTGAGTGGTTACATACAGTACGATACATGTTGACAGAATGGCTGCGAGACAGAGAGACTGTTGCTGTACTCCCAGCTAAGACCCTTGCTTCTGGGACCACTGAAGACCCCAGTATTCATTCAGGAAGCTTGAAGAAGATGGGTGTCACCATCCAATCCCATGTCACAGCATGCTGTGTCCTGATAGGGAGATGACAATAAATGCATTATGTACCTTTCACTGCATATGTTGCTGAACAATTCAACCCTTTTGTTTGAGTCATTGATATGGAAATTCACATGCAAATATTCAGTTTATAAGCATTGACTGTAGTACCTCTAGGGTCATGTGGACCGAAATACTGCTGTGCAAGGTATTGGACAAAAGCTTTCTTCCCGGGCCCATATTCACAAAGCATCTTGAGAGTAGGAATAGTGATCTAGGACCAGCACCACCCTGGTCAATTTAAGAATTAATTGTTAGATAAAAGGCTAAACTGATCCTAAAATCAGTACTCCCACTCTTGAGTGTCACGTTTTTTCAAAATCGAACCCAGAAGCAGACCAGGACAAGGAGAGTAGGAAGAAGGTGAGTATTTATTTACAAGTGAATATGAATGGGTAGATATATCCAGGTGGCGTAGCAGGCAGCGGTAGTGAGTTGATGGGAGTAAATAGGTGGATCCAATGGGGTAGCGGAATCCTCCAACGACCAGGCGGGAATGGGGTAAATGATCCGGGTGAGTAACTGAAGACAGAACAAACGGAGGTGAGTTTAAGGCATGCAATACGTAAAAAACAACAAAACAAATGCTATCCAACTTGAGGCTGATAATATGGCACAACATACTGTTCATGGCTAACGATCCAGCAGGGAATGGATGTCAGGTCCGGGCTTATGAAGAGGACAGATGATGATCAGGACCAGGTGTGCAGATAGCTGATGGGATACAGGTGCGGGTAATCAGAACCCCCAACTGGCTACCTTGCCCGGCAACCAGACAGGGTACGTTCCAGGACGCCGGAAAAAACACTCCAGGACAGAACACAGGCAAAAAACAGACTCAGGAAACGGGATTTGTGACACTGAGATGCTTTGTGAATATGGGCCCTGGTCTGTCTACATGCTGCTTTGTGTGATCCAACTCCCTCTTCACCTGAAATGCAACAATGCCAAAAACATGAATAAGAATTTGCCTTTTCAGTCAGTAACTTATTTAACTAATAACACATGCAAATGTGCATAAGCCCATTCAACCAAGTTATACAAAAACAGTGAAATCAAGTAGATTCAAGAGCGGTATTTTTCGTGCCAAATTATTCAGTCACCAGTGCATCAATAAATAGGCAGAGGAACAAAGTAGTTTGACAAAAAGTGTTTACAATACTAGTCAGTATTAAAGCTAGCAAATATACTGTATAATATAGTTTTTATTTTCTAGATTCCCAGCTACAGTCCATTTAGCTAGCTAAGGTGGTGAACTCAGACTGATGGTGGGAGTTAGGTGACGTTAGCTAACTTTCCCCCAGCACTTTCATTCTAGCTAGCTACCCAATGGCAATTTTATCAACGTTATCATTCCGATGAATAGCTTAGCAAATATAGCCATTAGTTTTTCCCACGCATCTAAAGCTGCCTTGCCAGTTACTAATAAAGTAGGATGAACAAACATGCTCTACAATCAAGTAGCTATTACTCCGGACCATTTTCTAGCGATAAATCCATTGGAGCACCTGCATCCTATAATAGAGATGGTCAGAAGGGATCGAGCAACAACCCTCTCTTTCAGGTATGCATAATAAACAGAGGGCAGGGGATCGGAAAGGCAAACCCCGTGTCTGATGCCAGCCTGAACCCTGGATGGAGCTTCACTGCTGGGATTGGACTGCAGGGAGACAACACTTATCTCAAGTGAACAATTTCCATTGAGAACTTGACTCTAGAATATGTGTTTTCTATGAGAGGACTACACCTCCTTCATCTCGATGTTAGAAGTCTTCTTCTCAAGATTGGATATTCACCTACTCTCCAGTAACTGTAAGGTGGGAGTGCTTTGCTTTACTGAAACATGGTTAGATGGTTCGATAAAAAACGCTGAGATTGAAGTTGCAAATTATGTAGTAATTAGAAGAGACCGCAATTGAAAAGGTGGGGCGGTTTGTAGTTATGATCAGATAAAAGCCATGACGAGATTGAAGCTGTGTGGTCGGACATTTTATGACCAGAATGCAAACCCATTATAGTTGGAACCTGTTACAGACCGCCAGACCAGTACAAGTTTTATGAATTGTATGAGAAGACAGTTTAGATTTTGGTAAAACCGAAGTTGTAGATACTGGTGATTTTAATACAGATATGATCAAAAAGAACCATGCTACTTTTAAATATCTTAAGAATTGTTGTAATCTGTTTGCCTTATACCAGTTGATTAATGAGCCCACCAGGGTCTGTCCTTCTACCCAAACCATCATTGACCTTGTGTTGGTGTCGGATCGATCAAGTATATCAAACAGTGGGGTTGTGAACTATGGGCTCAGTGATCATTCTATTATTTGTAGTAGGAAGGTTCAGAAAACATTTGTTTATTGTTATAAATCAATTACAATGAGGTCTATGAAGAATTATAGTGCAGATATTTTTATTAATGTTTTGAGCAAATTGGACTGGTCTGCTGTATTGAAATGCAATGAGGTGGACAATGCCTGGGGTAATTTTAAATCATTGTTTGTAGATGCTGTAGAAAGCACAGGCTCCAGATTTTGGGGGGAATTAAGCAAAGAACAGAACCATGGATAAACGATAACATTTTAAAGGCAATTAAGCATAGAAATTAATGCTTTCTGGAGTTCAGGAAATCCAGGGCAGATTATTTATTTATAGACTAATAAATTAAGAAATGAGGTCAAAAGGATGAATAAAAAAGGCGAAGAGAGATTATTTGAATGACAAAATAGTTGAAAATAGGAACAATCCGAGTAAATTATGGAAGTGTCTGAAACTGTTAGGTTACAGTAACTGATTAAAGACCTGTGCTCGAAATCTTAGCTTGGACATTGGAGGAATGGTTACATCAGACAAGACCATGGTTGCAGACAGTCTGAATAGCTATATTACCACTATAGCTAATACATTAGTTAGCAAGTTATGTTGACTCCTCATAGCAACCTGATTGACATGTCCAGCAGTTTTACTCACAGCAGGGGTTTCAGTAGATGCATTTTCATTTGAAGAGGTGTCTGAGTCAATGGTGCGAAAGAAGCCGAAAGAAATTGACCATTCCAAGGCAACTGGTCTTGACAACATTCCTGCCAGATTTCCAAGGGATGCTGCAGTAATTATCATCCCCTGTATAAAATTGTAAATATGTCTATTGAACTAGGGTGTTTTCCCAGTGGACTAAAACTTGCAAGGGTCATTCCTTCCTTTTTATAAAAAAAGGGAATAAGTTAGATCATGGAAACTATCGGCCTGTCTCAATCCTGGGTGTTTTATCAAAGGTCAAGGAAAAGATTATGTTCGATGACATTGACAGTTATATTTCCTTTCAAAACCTATTATATGGAGCTCCATCTGGACTTAGACAATCGCATTCCACCGACACTTGCCTACTATATCCAACTGACCACATAAGGAAGTAAATAGACGGAGGGAAATTGTGGTATGGTTATGTTAGATCTCCAAAAGGCATTTCATACAGTGGATCATTAAATTCTCAAATCAAATGTTAATAGTCACTTGCACTGAATACAACAGGTGTACAGTGAAATGCTTACTTACGAGCCCACAACAAACCCCCCCCCAAAAATATGGATAAGAATAAGAGATAAAAGTAACAAGTTATTAAAGAGCAGCAGCAAAATAACAATTGCGAGACAATACACAGGGGTGTACCGATACAGAGTCAATGTGCGGGGGCACCGGTTAGTTGGGGTTGTATGTACATGTAGGTAGATTTATTAAAGGTCTTACATCGGCTGCGGAGAGCGTGATCACACAGTATTCCCGAACAGCTGGTGCTCTCATTCATGTTTCAGTGTTATTTCCCTCGAAGCGAGCATAGAAGTAGTTCAGCTCATCTGGCGGGCTCGTGTCACTGGGCAGCTTTTGTCTGTGCTACCCTTTGTAGTCTAAAGGTTTGCAAGCCCTGCCACATCCAACGAGCGTCAGAGCCGGTGTAGTACGATTCGAGCTTAGTCCTGTATTGACGCATTTCCTGTGTGATGGTTCGTCAGAGGGCATAGCGGGATTTCTTATAAGCTTCTGTGTAGAGTCCCGCTCCTTGAAAGCGGCAGCTCTAGCCTTTATTTCAGTGCGGATGCTGCCTGTAATATATGGCTTCTGTTTGGGGTATGTATGCACGGTCACTGTGGGGATGACATCATCAATGCACTTATTGATGAAGCCAATGACTGGTGTGGTGTATGCCATCGGAGGAATCCCAGAACATATTCCAGTCTGTACTAGCAAAACAGTCCCGTAGCTTAACACCTGCTTCATCTGACCACTTTTTTTATTGATCTAGTCACTGGTGCTTCCTGCTTTAATTTTTGGTTGTAAGCAGGAATCAGGAGGATAGAATTATGGTCAGATTTGCAAAATGGAGGGCGAGGGAGAGCTTTGTTTGTGTCTCTGTGTGTGAAGTATAGGTGGTCCAGAGTACTTTTTCCTTTGGTTGCACATTTAACATGCTGATAGAAATTTGAGTTTCCCTGCATTAAATTCCCCGGCTACTAGGAGTGCCGCCTCTGGGTGAACGTTTTCTTTTTTGCTTATGTCAGAATACAGCTCATTCAATGCTGTCTTAGTGCCAGCTTCTGACTGTGGTGGTATGTAAACAGCTATGAAGAATACAGGTGAAAACTCTCTCAATAAGTTGTGTGGTGTACAGTTTATCTTGAGATACTCTACCTCTGGTGAGCAATAGCTTGAGACTTCCTTAGAATTCTTGCACCAGATGTTATTTACAAAAATACATAATCTGCCGCCCCTTGTCTTACCAGAAGCCATTGTTCTATCCTGCCGGTACATCGTATAACCAGCCAGCTGAATGTTGATATTGTCGTCGTTCAGCCACGACTTCTGTGAAGCACAAGATGTTACAGTTTTTATTGTCCGGGGGGGGGAGTTTAATCTTCTGCATAACTCATTGATTTTATTCTCCAAGGATTGCACGTTTGCTAACAGAATGGAGGAAAGTGGGGGTTTATTCGATCGCCTACAAATTCTCAGAAGGCAGCCTGCTCTTCGGCCCCTCTTTCTCCACCTCCTCTTCATGCAGATCACAGGGATTGGGCCCTGTTCCGAGGAAGCAGTATATCCTTCGCGTCGGGCTCGTCAGAGTCGCGAAAGGAAAAAAATATTATGCTAGTCGGTGGTGAGTAATCACAGTCCTGATGTCTAGCAGTTATTTTCGGTCTTAAGAGATGGTAGCGGCAACATTATGTACAAAATAAGTTTAAAATATTGTTACAAACAACACAAAAAAACACATATCTGCCTTCCAGTCATCATACTATTGTTAAAATCAAACTAAGAGCCATGGGCTTTAACAACTTAGCAGTAAAATCGGTCAGCTCTTATCTGCAAGGAAGACAACAGATAGTGGATGTGGGTGGGACCCTGTCTAAACCCAACATTTTAAACTGCGGAGTAGCCCAAGGGAGTGTGCTGGGTTCACTTCTCTTTCTATTGTATATAAATGATCTGAAACCTGCCTGTACATGTGACCTTTTCTTCTATGCAGATGATTCTGCACTGTTGGTTTCTCACAAAGACAAAAAATGTGGTTGAGAAAGCCCTCAGTGCTGAAATTCTGAATGTCAGTAGATGCCTATATGATAATAAGCCGTCTCTTCACCTTGGAAAACAAGAGAGTCCATCTTGTTCGGGTCCAAAGTGAAACTGAAACTTATCTTGGATGTGTGCTTGATAACCATCCGACAGCGTGGCACAAAACGTTATCTCCAAAGTGAACCATAAAATGTGGTTTCTGGCATGAACTTCCAAAATATCTGAATAACATTGCAATAGGGCCTTTGCCAGGGGCTCTTGTTCAGTGTCACTTTGACTATACGTGCTCTTCCTGGTACAATAGTGCCCCCAAGATAATAAAAAACAAGATTGCAGATCTCAGAAAAAAATCTCTGTCACACCCTGACCATAGTTTACTTTGTATGTTTCTATGTTTTGGATGGTCAGGGTGTGATCTGAGTGGGCATTCTATGTTGGATGTCTTGTTTGTCTATTTCTATGTCTGGCCTGATATGGTTCTCAATCAGAGGCAGGTGTTAGTCATTGTCTCTGATTGGGAACCATATTTAGGTAGCCTGGGTTTCACTGTGTGTTTGTGGGTGATTGTTCCTGTCTCTGTGTTTTGCACCAGATAGGGCAGTTTTCGGGTTGTTATTTTGTTAGTTTAATCGTGTATAGTTTCTTTATTATAATAAAATAACAACCACACTGCATTTTGGTTCGCTCCTCCTTCTACAGACGAAAGCCGTGACATTCTCAGGATTATTCTTATATTTCCAGCACTTACAAATCTTGACAATTCCCACTTTGAAAGCCTTAGATGGCTCAAAGTGGAGGAGAGATTCTCTCAGACTCAATTGTATATTGTACGTAAGATTGTCTACAGTATGGTCCCCAGGAACCTATGTAATTATTTTAACGGGGTACGGGATAACCATGACTATCCACTAGAAGCAGTGAAACTGACATTGTTCCTTTTAGATTTAAAAGGGGTATGGAGAAAGAAGTTTATGCTCAGCTGCCATTCTTTGGAATAGTCTTCCTAAGAATTTGAAACTTATAACCTCCAAATCTAGTTTCAAGTTCACACTGAAAACATTGCTAAATAGTAGGAATGGGATACAGTTGTAGAACTGAATGCCTTCAACTGAAATGGGTTTCCTGCATTTAATGCAAACCCTCTGAATCAGAGAGGTATGGGGGGCTGTCTTAATCAAAATCCACATCTTCAGCACCCAGGGAACAGTTGGCTACCTGCCTTGCACGAGGGCAGAAATTCCTTGTCATGTCTGGGATTTGATCTATCAACCTCTCGGTTACAAACCCAATGGTCTAACCACTAGGCTACCTGCCACCCATGTCTCAAAAATGAGTTGTAAGATTATAGTACGTGGCTGAAAATGCCCAGGATGGCACATGGTCTACCTTTTGGTGCCTGTTGTGTATATTTTATGGATTTATTATTTTATATACACTGCTCAAAAAATAAAGTGAACACAAATAACACATCCTAGATCTGAATGAATGAAATATTCTTATTAAATACTTTTCCCTTTACATAGTTGAATGTGCTGACAACAAAATCACACAAATCTATGGAAATCAAAATTATCAACACATGGACGTCTGTGTTTGGAGTCACACTCAAAACTAAAGTGGAAAACCACACTACAGGCTGATCCAACTTTGATGTAATGTCCTTTAAACAAGTCAAAATGAGGCTCAGTAGTGTGTGTGGCCTCCACGTGCCTGTATGACCTCCCTACAACGCCTGGGCATGCTCCTGATGAGGTTGCGGATGGTCTCCTGAGGGATCTCCTCCCAGACCTGGAATAAAGCATCCGTCAATTCCTGGACGGTTTGTGGTGCAACGTGGCGTTGGTGGATGGAGCGAGACATGATGTCCCAGATGTGCTCAATTGGATTCAGGTCTGGGGAACGGGCAGGCCAGTCCATAGCATCAATGCCTTCCTCTTGCAGGAACTGCTGACACACTTCAGCCACATGAGGTCTAGCATTGTCTTGCATTAGGAGGAACCCTGGGCCAACCGCACCAGAATATGGTCTCACAAGGGGTCTGAGGATCTCATCTCGGTACCTAATGGCAGTCAGGCTACCTCTGGCGAGCACACGGGGGGCTGTGTGGCCCCCCAAAGAAATGCCACCCCACACCATGACTGACCCACCACCAAACCGGTCTTGCTGGAGGATGTTGCAGGCAGCAGAACGTTCTCCACGGAGTCTTCAGACTGTCACATCTGTCACGTGCTCAGTGTGAACCTGCTTTCATCTGTGAAGGGCACAGGGTGCCAGTGGCGAATTTGCCAATCTTGGTGTTTTCTGGCGAATGCCAAACGTCCTGCACGGTGTTGGGCTGTAAGCACAACCCCCACCTGTGGACGTCGGGACCTCATACCACCCTCATGGAGTCTGATTCTGACCGTTTGAGCAGACACGTGCACATTTGTGGCCTGCTGGAGGTCATTTTGCAGGGCTCTGGCAGTGCTCCTCCTTGCACAAAAGCGGAGGTAGCATTCCTGCTGCTGGGTTGTTGCCTTCCTACGGCCTCCTCCACGTCTCCTGATGTACTGGCCTGTCTCCTGGTAGTGCCTCCATGCTCTGGACACTAAGCTGACAGACACAGCAAACGTTCTTGCCACAGCTCGCATTGATGTGCCATCCTGGATGAGCTGCACTACCTGAGCCACTTGTGTGGGTTGTAGACTCCGTCTCATGCTACCACTAGAGTGAAAGCACCGCCAGCATTCAAAAGTGACCAAAACATCAGCCAGGAAGCATAGGAACTGAGAAGTGGTCTGTGGTCACCACCTGCAGAACCACTCCTTTATTGGGGATGTCTTGCTAATTGCCTATAATTTCCACCTGTTGTCTATTCCATTTGCACAACAGCATGTTAAATGTATTGTCAATCATTGTTGCTTCACAGAAGTGTGATTGACTTGGAGTTACATTGTGTTGTTTAAGTGTTCCCTTTATTTTTTTGAGCAGTGTATTAAGGGCATGTGAGACAAGGGAGACCTGTCCATAGTTGTTTATTAGGAAAAGTAATTGTACTAATTATCTCCTGTTATTGGAGTCAAACAGCAATTTTGTCTGTCATTGTCTGTTGTCATTACAATTGCTGCTCAATTAACCTCTAGCGACGAGCAATCCCGTATCCGGGAGCGTAATCATAGCCTCAAGCGCATTACCATAACACAACGTTTCCTATTCATGAAAGTCGCAAATGAAATAAATATATTCAAACACAAGCTTAGCCTTTTGTTAACCTCTTACATCTATGGGGGCGCTATTTCATTTTTGGATGAAAAACGTTCCCGTTTTAAACAAGATATTTTGTCACAAAAAGATGCTCGGCTATGCATATAATTGCTACCGTTCGAAAGAAAACACTCTGACGTGTCCAGATATACAAAGATATTCTCTTTGCGTCCCCTAGAACGTGAGCTTCAGGCAAAACCAAGATGAGATGGCATCCAGGAAATGACAAGGATTTTTGAGGCTCTGTTTTCCATGGTCTCCTTATATGGCTGTGAATGCAAGAGGAGTGAGTCAACCCTTTCTGTCGTTTCCCCAAGGTGTCTGCAGCATTGTGACGTATTTGTGGGCAGATCATTGGAAGATTGACCATAAGAGACCACATTTACCACGTGTCCGCCCGGTGTCCTGCGCCGAAATTGGTGCGCAAAAGTCACCTGCCAGTATTTTTCCATGCGATACAGAGAGGAAAGCAAGCTTCCACGAACTGCATGTCAATGAAGAGATATGTGAAAAAACACCTTGAGGACTGATTCCAAACAACGTTTGCCATGTTTCGGTCGATATTATGTAGTTAATCCGGAAAAAGTTTTACGTTGTAGGTGACTGAATTTTCGGTTCGTTTCGGTAGCCAGACGCAATGTAGAAAACGGAACGATTTCTCCTACACACAGACGCTTTCAGGAAACACTGCGCATTTGGTATGTAACTGAGTCTCCTCATTGAAAACATCAGAAGCTCTTCAAAGGTAAATGATTTTATTTATTTGGTTATCTGGTTTTTGTGAAAATGTTGCGTGCTACATGCTACTCAAAATGCTATGCTAGCTTTGCATACTCTTACATAAATTAGTCAATTTCTATGGTTCAAAAGCATATTTTGAAAATCTGAGATGACAGTGTTGTTAAGAAAAGGCTAAGCTTGAGAGCAGACGCATTATTTTCATTTTATTTGCGATTTTCAGAAATCGTTAACATTGCGTTATGCTAATGAGCCTGAGGCTTTAGTCACAAACCCGGATCCGGGATGGGGAGTTTCAAGAAGTTAACACCACTGTCTTCTCAGAATTTCAAAATATGCGTTACAGCCAACACTAGACAAGCATTTGTGAAGGTTAGCATGGCATAATGCTATGCTAGGCTGTGCTGGCAGCAGGCAACATTTTCACAAAAATAAGAAAAGCAACCAAATTAAATAATTTACCTTTGAAGAACTTCAGATGCTTTCACTCAAGAGACTCCCAGTTAGATAGCAAATTTTCATTATTTCCAACAAGATTATTTGTGTAGGAGAAATTGCTCCATTTTGTTCATCATGTTTGGCTAAGAAGAAGACCGGACAATGCAGTCACTACAACGCCAAACTTTTTTTCCAAATTAGCTCCATAATATCGACAGAAACATGGCAAACGTTGTTTAGAATCAATCCTCAAGGTGTTTTTCACATATCTTTTCGATAATATATCAGTCGTGACAGTTGGTTTCTCATCAGAAGCAAATGGAAAAATACTGCAGCTGGAGATTACGCAATGATTGCAACGGAGGACACCAAGCGACCACCTGGTAGATGTAGTCTCTTATGGTCAATCTTCCAATGATATGCCTACAAATGCGTCACAATGCTGTTGACACCTTGGGGAAGAAGCAGAAAGCGTAAGCTCATTCGTGGCCCATTCACAGCCATATAAGGAGTCATTGGCATGAGACGGTTTCAAAAAATGAGGCACTTCCTGATTGGATTTTATCTGAGTTTCGCCTGTAACATTAGTTCTGTGGCACTCACAGGCAATATCTTTGCAGTTATATGCATAGTCGAGCATCTTTTCGTGACAAAATATCTTGTTTTAAACGGGAACGTTTTTCATCCAAAAATTAAAATAGCGCCCCCTATATCCAAGAAGTTAACCTTGTTGCATTCCCCCTTCCCTCTTCTTAAGGACCACAATGAAAATAAGCTTTTAATAGCTTTATTGTGTTATCTTTGATGATTTTCTTAAATTGTATATGGAGGCGTCACCGGCTGTATGTATTTAAAAAAAGGTTGAATAAATGTAATCAATCAAACAATCAACAACAAAAATCATGTACAAGTATAAAAGAGACAACTGCCCTCAAGCAGATCGTTTTATTTGTATCCTAGGACTTCAGGCCGAGGGGTATTAGCTACTTTTATGTAAAACCGGCGTCTTTGCCAGAATGAACGTCACAGGCAAACTCACAGGCTGCATCATACAGCACACGTGCCTCACATATTTATTTCTTTAGCAGCCCAGCCTTTAAAGTGGTGGCAGCTCAGTTGCCAATACTTTTGAGTGTTACAAAAAGCACATCATTTTAACAGTGTATGTTATGTGTAACCTTGATGGGATGCATTTATTCCAATAAGAGCCCAGTGGAATATAGTTTTTTTCTCTGAAAAATTGTACTTGCAGAGACTGGTAACCTTAAGAGTGGCAGACCGTGGCAGCTTTTTTATGCTCCATTTCCTGAATTCATAATGAAAATGACATTCTCCGAAATCTTCAATGACAGTGATTTCATTACATGGGGGAAAGGCAGGGAGGGTAAATGTTTCTACGCTGTATTTTTATTTCATTTTCTGGCAGAGTTGTGATTCATACTTTTAATGGGGTGTTATTTCCATTCAGTCTGGACGCCTGGGAAATGCCACTTCCATCTCCTCAGAGAAGGAGAGCAGAGGAGAGAGAGGGAATGAGAAAGAGTGTATAACACCCCGACGGTTCCTAGGAGAGGGAACATGTCAGTCTAAAGGCTGCCTCTCTCATTATGATAGCACAATCGATAAAATGGAGGCACCAATTTCTGTACTTTGACTGTCGTCCAAGCACCCTCTGTGGCTCCCATTAATGCAGCATGTAGAACTGTTCTGAAAAGATTGTACATGGAGGCATTTTGGTAATAACTGTCCATTTCCAAACTGCCATTATTGGTATTTCATAGTACTTCTCTTGAGTCCTTGGCCATCAAGGGTGTTAAGAAGGATGGCAAAGCAGGGCTTTTGAGATGGAATATGAAAAACATTTTTATCCACATACTTCCAAGACTCTTTCTACTGCAAAATTCCTTTTCCACTTTTGCTGAAAGGAACTTGTCAATCAAAATATTTCAGGACGTGTGTGTGTGTGTGTGTGTGTGGATGTTTGAGCAAGGATGCTGGTGTGTATCTGTCCATGTGTATTTGTATCGCTGTAATGTAATGATACATTAGATAGATACTGGGAATTAATGGTAAAGTAAGGCTGTAAGCCTAGGAATTAACTGAGTTGATAAAGCTTGTAAAGTTGTGACTATAAAATGTGAAAAATGTTGCTTTTATGATGTTTCCATATGTGTCAGTTCAGGGAATTTATCACAATAGTTAGTAAATTGACCATGTAAATTGTGAACTATAAAAAGGCATTGTTCTGTGCTATCTGTTAGAACCATTGTTGTTTCTTGTTCCATTGGAGGGACATCTATTCCTTTGCATGTTTTCTATTTTTGTTTTCCACAACACTTACTGTGTAAGACAGAGTATTTCATTTTTGTAAGCTGCTTTAGAGGAAAGAGTTTCCAGAAAAATGCCAGTAAGTTTTTTTGATCCATGCAGTACTCTTAATCTTAAGGCTAGTAATGTAATATAATAAAAGACTGTTCAGGCTCTCATCTAGAACTTCAGTTCAAGTTCTAGTCTCCTTCATTCTCTGTAACTATGCTTGCTTTTCAAACTCCATATCCAAGCTGATCTGCTAGTGGGTTCCATGCATTCCTGACATCAGCATTATGTTTTATTGGCAAGTCATTCCCTTCTGGCTATTGTTATAGACATAATTATTTTCTAAGCCATGCAAGGGCAAACAATGTTCCTGAAATGTCGGAAAGAGTTAAGAGAACACAATTGGCTACTGTTCCCAAAAGAACACTGTACTGTATTCAGCTGCACAAAGCAGACATATTGATCTGAACATTATTTGCTCTGTGGCCAGAACTATTTGATTGATATTATATTATTCATGTCTATTGGGGACTCTGGGGTCTCTTGTTGGACATTGCTAGTTGCTTTTAATATAATAATAATAATAACCCCACCCCTCCCCTCCCCCATATCCCTCTTGGCATTAGACCCCCAGGCATTCAATCACACTTTAGTGATATGGCCTGCAAATATGGATGTAAATAGCCATGCAATCTGTCATGCTTGGCCATAACACATCGGGGAGTAATTAACTTTCGTCTGGGTCAATAACTCCGAAAGCAATCACAATGCACCAGGCATTTATTACATTAAAGACAGACTTTACGCTCAGCTTGTTTTCACAGGTTGACAACTTCATATTTGTTTTGGAGGCCATTACAGTCATACGTAAACATAATGGGGCCATACTTGCCAACATTAGAAAAAGTTCCATTTTAACCTCAACCTCCATCTCAAAATGCGCATCAGTCTATTACAATAGTTGACGTAGTTGCACGTGATCAAACACTTTGTTAGCTGTTCCCATCAGATAACCTGGGAGATTTAGTGCTCTATTCAATCTGGATTTCTGAAGCGTGGGATAGCAATGTAAGGGTAATTTACGATTGAGGCAATTAAATGTAGCGTTTACCCTGAATGCAGTATCCTTTAACGTGGGTACATTGCTTTAAATATCAATCACACTGTAATGCTGAACTTCTGCAAAACCATCCCAATTAAAATCATTGACGTAGCTGAATGTGATCCAACACTTGAATGCATACTTAACACATTCTGATTTTTTTCCTCTTTGAAATGTAGAATTACATCTATTGTGTTATTGTGTTGAGAAGGGAAGTGCAGCCAACACCTTGAAAATGAATATTAAGAATGAATTCAATGAGGAGCTACGACTTTCTTCAGTGTTGCAGACAAACACACTGCTATGGCCTAATTAAGTGATAATGCCAGAGAAGTCGGTGTTTGGAGGATAAATTGGCACGGATGTTGTTAGGCCCGAGACAAAGTCAAGGGCAGGCAAACCGTGCCAAAATACTTTATCCTCCAAACACCGGCTTCGGGGACATTATCACACTTATCCAACGGGTTATCAATATGTTCAAATAATGATTGACATTTTCATTAAAAACTTTACTTTTCTGAATATTTTCATTATATTTCATCCTTCCACAAAATATAGTCCAGACACAAATCTCGGGTTTCTATCCAAGCCGGCTGGTTCTTCTATCGGTTCGTTTTCCAGAGACGCAACCCAGTCCTTTAGCCTTTTTGCTCTTTATCTATGGACACGACCCAATCATTCGTTCTAAATGTACCATTAGCATACTGACGGGCAACGTTCTTATCCCTTGCTTGCTAGCTAGCCCTTGTGTTGTCTTAAGGGTCAAAATTGACCCTCCACAATGCTTACCAGCTGAGAAAACCCCCTAAATGATGTTTTTTCAACTTGAAATGTAATTACTTTTCCTAGAGACCACATTAGAAAAAGTGAAACATCGCATTTGTTCATATTTCCATTATTGCTGTACACCACCAGGGTACAAAGATGGTCTTAGACTCATTTTTGACCCGGCAGTTATAAAATCATTTACACACCACAAAAACCACAAAGACACACACATAAACACACACAATGATACATTGATATTATGTGTGCTACTGATTGAACTCAGCAGCTCCAGAAGAGGAAGATCACCATGGTTGGCACAGTTAGAAAGAACAAGCCTGAGCTCCCCCCTGCACCCCTCGCAACAAGGGGGAGAGAGACCTTCTCATCAAAGTTTGCCATCACCCCCTCCACCACTCTTGTTTCTTACCTCCCAAAGAGGAACAAAAATGTGGTCCTCCTGAGCACACTGCACAAAACAGCTGAGACAGTGATCATGAGGACAGAAAACCAGCCATCATCCTGGACTACAACCACAACAAAGGAGGCTTGGAAAACCTGGACAAGGTGATTGGAACTTACAGCTGCAGGAGGATGACTGCCCGCTGGCCCCTGGTCATCAACCATAACAACATTGATGTGTCCTCATACAATGCCTTTGTGATATGGAACAAGATCAACCCTACCTGGATGCCTGATAAGCAGAACAAGAGGAATGTGTTCCTGGAGCAGCAGGGAAAGTCACTTGTAACCCCACATATTCAAAGATGGGAGCACCTCCCCCGCACAGCAGCCTCTGCAGCGCGTGTGAAAGCTGTTCAGGGGACTGAATCTTGTCCTGATCCACCTGAGGCTGCAGCTGGGGCAGGCAAGAGGAGGAGATGCCAATTCTACACCCAAAGAAGGACTGTAAAACAAATACTATGTGCTGCATATGTGAGAAATACATCTGCAAAGTTTGTGCACACACACTTGCATACTGCCCTACATGTGCTAATTAGAGTTGATTGGTTTATGTTCTTCATGTTTTTGATTTGTATCTATTATCTTATTTTATTCTTATTTATTGTTGTCGTGTTTACACATTGTGGGTGGGGGTAATGGTTAAAAAATGGGAGAAGACTAGTATTTTGTAGTGTAACTACTCATTTTACAGTATATAAGAATATATCACTATGTTGCCAAAACGTTCAAGACTGTTATTGTTTCCCTTCAATAAAATGCATTCAAAAGTACTTTCTGCTACCTTCTTAAGCTATATCTTGCAAAAAAAAGAGTATGTTTACACCTATGCAGTACCTTTAGCAATAATAATAATAAATAATAATAAACCTCTACTTTAGTCAAATAAACAATTATGACAAGTGTGTTGTATAAAAAATGGGTGGTGTCCTCTGATTAACCTCTTGAATCTATAGGGGCGCTATTTCATTATTGGATAAAAAACGTGCCCGTTTTAAGCGCAATATTTTGTCACAAAAAGATGCTCGACTATGCATATAATTGACAGCTTTGGAAAGAAAATACTCTGACGTTTCCAAAACTGCAAAGATATTATCTGTGAGTGCCCCAGAACTGATGCTACAGGCGAAACCAAGATTAAACTTCAAACAGGAAATGAGCAAAATTTTTGAAGCTCTGTTTTCCAATGTCTCCTGATATGGCTGTGAATGCGACAGGAATGAGCACACAATTTCTGCCGTTTCCCCAAGGTGTCTGCTGCATTGCGACGTATTTGTAGGCATATCATTGGACGATTGACCATAAGAGACTACATTTGCCAGGTGTCCGCCCGGTGTCCTCGAAATTGGTGCGTCATCTTCAGAACTTTTGCATGGGATTCAGAGGAGAAAGTAGACTTCCACAAACGATATTTCAATGAAGAGATATGTGAAAAACACCTTGAGGATTGATTCTAAACAGCGTTTGCCTTGTTTCAGTCGATATTATGGAGTTAATTTGGAAATAAGTTCGGCGTTTTGATGACTGAATTTTCGTTTTTTTTTGGTACCCAAACGTGATGTACAAAACGGAGCGATTTCTCCTACACAAAGAAGCTTTCAGGAAAAACTGAACATTTGCTATGTAACTGAGAGTCTCCTCATTGAAAACATCCGAAGTTCTTCAAAGGTAAATGATTTTATTTGAATGCTTTTCTGTTTTTTGTGAAAATGTTGCCCGCTAAATGCTACGCTAAATGCTACACTAGCTATCAATACTCTTACACAAATGCTTGTTTTGCTATGGTTGAAAAGCATATTTTGAAAATCTGTTAAGAAAAGGCTAAGCTTGAGAGATAACATATTTATTTCATTTCATTTGCGATTTTCATAAATAGTTAAAGTTGCGTTATGCTAATGAGCTAGAGGCTATAACTGGATACAGGTTTTTTTCATAGCCAAACATGAACAAAACGGAGCGATTTGTCCTACACAAATAATATTTTTTGAAAAACTGAACATTTGCTATGTAACTGAGAGTCTCCTCATTGAAAACATCTGAAGTTCTTCAAAGGTAAATTATTTTATTTGAATGCTTTTCTTGTTTTTGTGTCATGTCAATGAAGAGATATGTGAAAAACACATTGAGGATTGATTCTAAACAGCGTTTGCCGTGTTTCAGTCGATATTATGGAGTTAATTTGGAAAACAGTTCGCCGTTTTGATGACTGAATTTTCGTTTTTTTTTGGTACCCAAACGTGATGTACAAAACGGAGCGATTTCTCCTACACAAAGAATCTTTCAGGAAAAACTGAAAATTTGCTATGTAACTGAGAGTCTCCTCATTGAAAACATCCAAAGTTCTTCAAAGGTAAATTATTTTATTTTAATCCTTTTCTGGTTTTTGTGAAAATGTTGGCCGCTAAATGCTACGCTAAATGCTACGCTAGCTATCACAAATGGTTGTTTTGCTACGGTTCAAAAGCATATTTTGAAAATCTGAGATGACAGTGTTGTTAACAAAAGTCTAAGTTTGAGAGCAAATATATTTATTTCATTTCATTTGCGATTTTCATGAATAGTCAGCCAGAATAACAACAGTAGCTGCAATTGCGTTTAAGCTGTTTTCGAGTGACATTTATTTGGATGCCTCCATAACAATGAGCTAATGAGGCATGATTTTGCCTGGCATAGAAAATGTGCTCGCTCATCATGACACCGTTGTTCAGAGGACCTAGCCAACAACACAGCAAACACAATCACTTCCAACTGAAGCTGTAAAGACTGCAAACTTTTTTCACTTGACATTTGAATTGACATTTCTTTGTATATGTCCATAAAATTGATGCCAGCTGATTCATGATTTTGACTGGTTGAGAAAAGATGCCAGTCTGTGTCGTCCTGACACGTGCATTGCTAAGTGACAGCTGGAGATCAAATTTGAATAATGAAACAATGTTGCAAATGTCGGGGAGATAGACAGCAAGGACTTCCGGTTCCGGTTGGAGCGAGCGGTCGCATCTACACTTCGGTCCGCAGGTAGTATAACTTTTCATTACATTTCATTACATTTCGTTATAGTACAACGGTTTGATTTGTCTTATCTTAGCAATTTCTTCTTAGCTAGCTACATAGCCGTCTTTGTATCAACGACAATTGCATATTATCGTATTTCGTCGTCCTAACGTATCTGCCCAGCAGCTAGCTAAGCAGCTAGCTAACATCCACTGTCCACTAGCACTGTAGAAACTATTACACTCAACTGAACGACTCGATTAGCGTAGTGTCAGCTAGCTACATAGTTGTCTTCGCTGTCTTCGTATCCAAGATAATTGTGCAGTTTAGAGTGTGTAGACTTAGAGTGATTATCTTAATTTACCGAGGTTAGCTAGCCAGCTATTTGTCGTCCTTAACGTAGGAAATGCTGCTAGCTAGCTAGCCAACAGCTAGCCAACCTCTACCGAATTGAACTCCAACTACCCGGTCAACATTCCGCGTCGCTCCACAGGTAGTATCACATTTTCCATTTCACTTCATTACAGTACAACGGTTTGATTTGTTTGATCGTAGCTAGCCAGCTACATAGCCGTCTTTGTATCTAAGACAATTGTGTAGTCTAGAGCGATTTTCTAGGTTAGCTGGCCAGCTATTGTCGTTCTTTCAACGTAGCTAGCCAGCTAGCCCCGAATAGCAGCACTGTAGTAACTATTACAGTACAACGGTTTGTTTTGTTTGATCGTAGCTAGCTAGCTACATAGCCGTCTTTGTATCTAAGACAATTGTGTAGCCTAGAGCGATTTTCTAGGTTAGCTGGCCAGCTATTGTCGTTCTCTTAACGTAGCTAGCCAGCTAGCCCCGAATAGCAGCACTGTAGTAACTATTACAGTACAACGGTTTGTTTTGTTTGATCGTAGCTAGCTAGCTACATAGCCGTCTTTGTATCTAAGTCAATTGTTTAGCCTAGAGCGATTTTCTAGGTTAGCTACATCGCAGCCACTACCAGCTAGCCTACTCCAGCAGTACTGTATCATTTCAATCATTTTAGTCTATAAGATTCTTGCTACGTAAGCTTAACTTTCTGAACATTCGAGACGTGTAGTCCACTTGTCATTCCAATCTCCTTTGCATTAGCGTAGCCTCTTCTGTACCCTGTCAACTATGTGTCTATCTATCCCTGTTCTCTCCTCTCTGCACAGACCATACAAACGCTCCACACCGCGTGGCCGCGGCCACCCTAATCTGGTGGTCCCAGCGCGCACGACCCACGTGGAGTTCCTGGTCTCCGGTAGCCTCTGGAACTGCCGATCTGCGGCCAACAAGGCAGAGTTCATCTCAGCCTATGCCTCCCTCCAGTCCCTCGACTTCCTGGCACTGACGGAAACATGGATCACCACAGATAACACTGCTACTCCTACTGCTCTCTCTTCGTCCGCCCACGTGTTCTCGCACACCCCGAGAGCTTCTGGTCAGCGGGGTGGTGGCACCGGGATCCTCATCTCTCCCAAGTGGTCATTCTCTCTCTCTCCCCTTACCCATCTATCTATCGCCTCCTTTGAATTCCATGCTGTCACAGTTACCAGCCCTTTCAAGCTTAACATCCTTATCATTTATCGCCCTCCAGGTTCCCTCGGAGAGTTCATCAATGAGCTTGATGCCTTGATAAGCTCCTTTCCTGAGGACGGCTCACCTCTCACAGTCCTGGGCGACTTTAACCTCCCCACGTCTACCTTTGACTCATTCCTCTCTGCCTCCTTCTTTCCACTCCTCTCCTCTTTTGACCTCACCCTCTCACCTTCCCCCCTACTCACAAGGCAGGCAATACGCTCGACCTCATCTTTACTAGATGCTGTTCTTCCACTAACCTCATTGCAACTCCCCTCCAAGTCTCCGACCACTACCTTGTATCCTTTTCCCTCTCGCTCTCATCCAACACTTCCCACACTGCCCCTACTCGGATGGTATCGCGCCGTCCCAACCTTCGCTCTCTCTCCCCCGCTACTCTCTCCTCTTCCATCCTATCATCTCTTCCCTCTGCTCATACCTTCTCCAACCTTTCTCCTGAGTCTGCCTCCTCAACCCTCCTCTCTTCCCTTTCTGCATCCTTTGACTCTCTATGTCCCCTATCCTCCAGGCCGGCTCGGTCCTCCCCTCCCGCTCCGTGGCTCGATGACTCATTGCGAGCTCACAGAACAGAGCTCCGGGCAGCCGAGCGGAAATGGAGGAAAACTCGCCTCCCTGCGGACCTGGCATCCTTTCACTCCCTCCTCTCTACATTTTCCTCCTCTGTCTCTGCTGCTAAAGCCACTTTCTACCACTCTAAATTCCAAGCATCTGCCTCTAACCCTAGGAAGCTCTTTGCCACCTTCTCCTCCCTCCTGAATCCTCCTCCCCCTCCCCCCCTCCTCCCTCTCTGCAGATGACTTCGTCAACCATTTTGAAAAGAAGGTCGACGACATCCGATCCTCGTTTGCTAAGTCAAACGACACCGCTGGTTCTGCTCACACTGCCCTACCCTGTGCTCTGACCTCTTTCTCCCCTCTCTCTCCAGATGAAATCTCGCTTCTTGTGACGGCCGGCCGCCCAACAACCTGCCCGCTTGACCCTATCCCCTCCTCTCTTCTCCAGACCATTTCCGGGGACCTTCTCCCTTACCTCACCTCGCTCATCAACTCATCCCTGACCGCTGGCTACGTCCCTTCCGTCTTCAAGAGAGCGAGAGTTGCACCCCTTCTGAAAAAACCTACACTCGATCCCTCCGATGTCAACAACTACAGACCAGTATCCCTTCTTTCTTTTCTCTCCAAAACTCTTGAACGTGCCGTCCTTGGCCAGCTCTCCCACTATCTCTCTCAGAATGACCTTCTTGATCCAAATCAGTCAGGTTTCAAGACTAGTCATTCAACTGAGACTGCTCTTCTCTGTATCACGGAGGCGCTCCGCACTGCTAAAGCTAACTCTCTCTCCTCTGCTCTCATCCTTCTAGACCTATCGGCTGCCTTCGATACTGTGAACCATCAGATCCTCCTCTCCACCCTCTCCGAGTTGGGCATCTCCGGCGCGGCCCACGCTTGGATTGCGTCCTACCTGACAGGTCGCTCCTACCAGGTGGCGTGGCGAGAATCTGTCTCCTCGCCACGCGCTCTCACCACTGGTGTCCCCCAGGGCTCTGTTCTAGGCCCTCTCCTATTCTCGCTATACACCAAGTCACTTGGCTCTGTCATAACCTCACATGGTCTCTCCTATCATTGCTATGCAGACGACACACAATTAATCTTCTCCTTTCCCCCTTCTGATGACCAGGTGGCGAATCGCATCTCTGCATGTCTGGCAGACATATCAGTGTGGATGACGGATCACCACCTCAAGCTGAACCTCGGCAAGACGGAGCTGCTCTTCCTCCCGGGGAAGGACTGCCCGTTCCATGATCTCGCCATCACGGTTGACAACTCCATTGTGTCCTCCTCCCAGAGCGCTAAGAACCTTGGCGTGATCCTGGACAACACCCTGTCGTTCTCAACCAACATCATGGCGGTGGCCCGTTCCTGTAGGTTCATGCTCTACAACATCCGCAGAGTACGACCCTGCCTCACACAGGAAGCGGCGCAGGTCCTAATCCAGGCACTTGTCATCTCCCGTCTGGATTACTGCAACTCGCTGTTGGCTGGGCTCCCTGCCTGTGCCATTAAACCCCTACAACTCATCCAGAACGCCGCAGCCCTTCTGGTGTTCAACCTTCCCAAGTTCTCTCACGTCACCCCGCTCCTCCGCTCTCTCCACTGGCTTCCAGTTGAAGCTCGCATCCGCTACAAGACCATGGTGCTTGCCTACGGAGCTGTGAGGGGAACGGCACCGCAGTACCTCCAGGCTCTGATCAGGCCCTACACCCAAGCTAGGGCACTGCGTTCATCCACCTCTGGCCTGCTCGCCTCCCTACCATTGAGGAAGTACAGTTCCCGCTCATCCCAGTCAAAACTGTTCGCTGCTCTGGCCCCCCAATGGTGGAACAAACTCCCTCACGACGCCAGGACAGCGGAGTCAATCACCACCTTCCGGAGACACCTGAAACCCCACCTCTTCAAGGAATACCTAGGATAAGATAAGTAATCCTTCTCACCACCCCCCCCCCTTAATGATTTAGATGCACTATTGTAAAGTGGCTGTTCCACTGGATGTCAGAAGGTGAATTCACCAATTTGTAAGTCGCTCTGGATAAGAGCGTCTGCTAAATGACTTAAATGTAATGTAATGTAATGTTTATACAAATCTCCTCCGTTGAAAACTAAACGTTAGTCTAAAAGAAATGTGAGATAATGTCAAGATGCTTTTTATTGTGGATATCAAGTTTATACATTGCCTGGCTGGGCTGATGCAACAGTGGATGGCACAGTCAGATGGAACAGAGTAAACAGGCTTTTAAACATCATAGATTTCACCGGTGGTATAGGCACTGGCTGAAATGTGGTTTTAACCAATCAGCATTCAGAATTAGACCCACATATTCTATATTGGCTAATAGTCATATTGCATAGAAGTGTACACCAAAATGTAGGCCTACAACATTTTATATGCATTTTTATTATAATTTACTTTGTCATGGTATTTCCTCATATAATAACCCTGCCCGTTGAGGATTTGAACTCGCAGTCATCATATCTCACCATATCTGGGCTTACCGCCTTTAGGTAAGCCCAGATATGCACAGCTCCCTTATAAGACCTTGGCTTGAAAAATGAGAGAGAAAAAAGTGTCAATCGTAGCTTTTGTCCATTTTGAGACGCCATAGCCAGTATAGACTTCCTAAAAATACTCAGAATCATCTAAGATAGATTTGAGTTGTCATGAATGTAGATGTTTTGCAGAGGAGATGTGAGTCATGCAATTTTACATCTAACTAATGTTTGATGCAGTATTCCGTTACCGACTTCAGGTTGCCTCCAGAAAAATACTTGTCTGCCCAAACAGCTGAAAAACCCCAAACAAAACATCAAAATGTCTTGATAATACATGAACAAACTCTTCCGAATTGTTTCGGATAGGAAGCACGCGGATGCCTTTAGTGGATCACGCCACCAATTAGTGATAGCAGTAAATTAGAGCTATTTGACATTACCACAACTACTTTTTTTTATTTATTATTATTTTTTTTTACAATGCACGAATATAAACTTACATGGAGTATAATCCTCCTACATCTTTATTGCTGTGAAAGCAAATTAATGTGTAAGTAAACCTTGAATTTGAAGGTTTAAAATATCCCTCTGGTGGACATATTTTAAGATATGCCATTTTTTGGGGGATATAAAGTCTAAGATTTTTTATTGTCCGATGCGGATTTTGTTACAGGAAATAATCACCGTCAGCTAGTGAGGTTAGCATTGGATTAACGTGTGCCGGGTTATATGATGGGACCAGCTACAATGTTGAGTTCTATCACCTGCAACTACATCAACAATTTTAATTGGCTGATGCGCATTTTGAGAATGTTCACAATTATAGCCCTAATGTCATTTAGGGGCAAGATTCAAATCAGATCTGCCTTAACCCATGCAGAGCCGCAGTCTAGTAGTAACACTCCCGGCCAATCACATACAGCCCAACTCCCACCGGAGACCAAGGTTATAATTCCCCATTTCCACCCTTTCTACTGTTCTCCCATTTGCTTCCAAGAGTCAGTAAAATATAATAAAAATATATAGTGCATTCAGAAAGTGTTCAGACCCTTTGACTTTTTCTATATTTTGTTACGTTACAGCCTTATTCTAAAATATCTATATATGTTTTAACTTGTCATCAATCAACACACACTACTCCATAATGACAAAGTGAAAAAAGGTTTTTAGAAATGTTTACAAATGTATTAAAAATAAACAGAAAAACCTTATTTACATAAGTATTCAGATCCTTTGCTATGAGACTCGAAATTGAGCTCAGGTGCATCCTGTTTCCGTTGATCATTCTTGAGATGTTTCTACAACCCGATTGCAGTCCACCTTGTGGTAATTCAATTGATTGCACATGTTTCGCAAATACCTGTCGACACAAGGTCCCACAGTTGACAATGAATGTCAGATTTAAAAAAAAAACTACCCATGAGGTCAAAGGAATAGTCTGTAGAGCTCTGAGACAGGATTGTGTCGAGGCACAGATCTGGGGAACGGTACCAAAGAATTTTTGTAGCATTGAAGGTCCCCAAGAAAACAGTGGCTTCCATCATTCATACATGGAAGTAGTTTGTAACCGCCAAGACTTTTACTGGAGCTGGCCACCCAGCCAAACTGAGCAATTGGGGGAGAAGGGCCTTGGTCAAGGATGTGACCAAGGACCCGAAGGTCCCTCTGACAGACCTCCAGAGTTCCTCTGTGGAGATGGGAGAACCTTCCAGAAGGACAACCATCTCTGCACCACTCCACCAATCAGGCCTTTATGATAGAGTGGACAGACAGAAGCCACTCCCCAGTAAAAGGCAAATGACAGCCCTCTTGGATTTGCCAAAAGGCACCTAAAGACTCTCAGACCATGAGAAACATGATTGAACTCTTTAGCCTGAATGACAAGTGTCACAACTGGAGAAAACCTGGCACCATCCCTACGGTGAAGCATGGTGATATTTTTCAGTGGCAGGGACTGGGAGACTCGTCAGGATCGAGGGAAAGATGAACAAAGCAAAGTACAGTACAGAGAGATCCTTGATGAAAACCTGCTCCAGATCATTCAGGATCTCAGACTGGGGCAAAGCTTTACCTTCTTAACATCTCTAGAGAGACCTGAACATGGCTGTGCAGCGACCCTCCCCATCCATCCTGACAGAGTTTAAGAGGATCTGTAGAGAAGAACATGAGAATCTCCCCAAATACATGTGTGCCAAGCTTGTAGCTTCACACCCAAGAAGACTTGTGGCTGTAATTGCTGCTAAATGTGCTTTAACAAAGTACTGAGTAAAGGCTCTGAATATTTATGCAAATGTAATATTTCTGTAGTTTTTTTATACATTTGCAAACATTTCCAAAATTCTGCTTTTGCATTGTAATTATGAGGTATTGTGTGTAGACTGATGAGAAAACATAATACTTAATACATTTTAGAATAAGGCTGTAAAGTAACAAAATGCGGAAAAATTAAGGGGTCTGAATACTTTTCAAATGCACTGTAAATCATATGCAGCCTTGTAACATTCTGAACTTCTAACATGGGTGGGATTAAAGGACACGTGTTTTTGTGACAATGAAGTCTAGAACAGCCACTCATTGATTGGACAGCTCCAATGCAGTTACACCTCTCACATCTACTGAGTAAAAACAACAATACTGCTGTGCAATTGTTGGGTATCAGGGGTTAATGGGTATAACTGATTGAAGCTAAGCCTAAATCTCTTTCTTACCTGCTTTTGTGAAAACATGAAAATTGAAAACATGATAAATCACAATTAGACAAGGTTTTGAGTGTAGTGCCCCAATTTAATCCATTGCACAAGGAGGTTAACTGGATTGCGGTTCACTCAGAATTATTTATTTTATCTTTATTTAACTAGTCAAACAAATTCTTATTTTCAATGACGGCCTAGGAACAGTGGGTTAACTGCCTGTTCAGGGGCAGAAAGACAGATTTGTACCTTGTCAGCTTGGTGGTATGAACTTGTAGCCTTTCAGTTACTAGTCCAACGCTCTAACCACTAGGCTACCCTTCATGCTGTATTGGAGTTAACCATGTTAAAACCAACACATCCAACAATATGTTCCTCTCCATGGAATTGTTGTTGGATATTGATGGGAAACCAAACCAGAGAAAACTTTCTGAATGACCCCGCAGTATGTTTTTCCTTTGTCGACAGTTGGTTGAATTGGAACCCAACTGTAACTATATGTTGCTGTTGTGGGTTAAGAGTGGCTACACTGAAGGTCCATTCCAGAGAGATTGGTTAATTTCGATTTCAGCGGAATCTTGTTGCTCTGCTTTTTTTCTCCCACTCTTTGATTTCTTAATGAGCGGCTGGGGAGGGATCAGACGAGCTGTTATTACCTTGTGTAACACCATGTGTTACAATCCACTGTGGACCACTATCTAGTATTTGACCTATCAGCTGACTTATTTATTACTCTGACCTTTTGACGGCCGGGACTCAAAGGTGATGTATCCACATGGACTCCAAATTAACTTGTTCTTCAATAGGACAGTGGCATTAAGACCTTGATGGCTTCTGTAAATGTCCCAATGGTCCTCCATTCAAGATGATCCTACCAGACAGTAGAGACTCATATATTGAATAGACAGAACAGCAATCACCTTGAGAGAAAATCATTAGGTCAAAAGAAAAACCTGAACAAGTTCACAATGTGCAGCCAACATCTTATCTTTCACATTCAAAATAACCTTGCTATTGTTCAGGGCAGACTTTATAATACAGAGAGGCATTATTGGAGGGGAGCCAGAAATATGCCCTATTGAAATCCAAAATAATTGGTCTATGAATGGCTACCTGTAGTCAGGAGTTCACCTTTCGATATGTAACTTTCATTGACCGATGCCCAAATGTGAGTTTGATGCCCACACAGATATCCGAAAATCAATGCACTCAGTGTATTTTGAGGATAGAATAATCCCTTTTCAGCCTTGGTGAGAATGTCAAGCATTTCACTTCAATATCATTAAACATTACATCCACACTTTAATATTTTCATACCATGCATCACCATGGATGAGACACGATCCATAACACACACCCCATTTCCGCTATATAATATTAATGCCATCCTTAAGGCATAATACAAAGAGCAAACACATTTGATCATGTCAGTATTCATGATTTTTACCAGCCTGCAGACAACTCTGTCTGGCTGTTTGCGTAAGACTGACATTGAGTGCGGAACATGGCACCCTACTGGCAGAGCCCATTGCTATGAGCAGTGAGTTGACACTCTAGCATTACATAGGACACTGATAGGCCTGATAAAAATTCAGCCATAAACTGCCACAAGCAGATGGCTGTTCGTGCTGTCTTTACATAAGGCCCAAGGAAACGCCAGCTACCGCCCTCGCATACAGAGCACTACCGAGGGTAAAATAATGGAATGTCATTGGGTAATGACTACATTTCTAATTAATCTGTTCTTTTAATGGATTTATAATTAATGCTTGTAAGTTTTCAGATGGCATTGGGCTTTTGATGACAACGATAATAATGGTGATGATGATGTTGATGATGGTGATGATAACAGCTCTACTCAGATTTCAGCTCTGCTCTGTCTGACATCCATTCATCCATCCTCGGTATGGTTCTCATATTCTCCCCATCGGGCTGAGAGCATCATTTGTCTTAAGTGTCAAAGGAACTTGACATTAAAGACCATCCGGCTGGCATCTCCGAAAGCAGAGAGAGGGGCTGACAGGGCTCCCTCTGCTGCTATCTGAGCTGCTTGCATGATGCTGATCTGTCTGGAGCCTCACTTGCTGTATTTAAAGTTACAGTCTAGATGACTTTGAGAAACTTGATTCAACCTGAAAGAGTATCTACTGAAAGAACATCCGCATCAATATATTCACCATGGATGGAAGAGAGTATTGGGAAACTCAAGCCTTGGAAAATCTTCACCATGGATAGGCAACAATATGGTGGAGTTCAATCAGAGTCATCAGAAACATGGAGGTGGTGTAAAGAGCTTTATTAACCACCACAGGTCCAGGAGAAGCCAGCAATCCAAAACATTACCAGTAGAAAACCAAATTTAAAATGTTGAGGTTTCAGTAGTTCTGACCTTCATTGAAGCATTTTAAGAATGGTGTATAGAATCAAAGGATCATTTAATCACCCTGTTGCAGGAGCTGTGTCCTGCAGTGCAGGAAATGTAAAACTAGCATAGCATATTTGATGTTTAACAAGGCAAATTTTAATTATAATTTTTATTTATTATAATTATAATTATGATTTCCACTTTGAAATTTCAGACTTGATATTCCCTGAAAAGAAATGTATCAACCCCTACAAAAAATGTCCATTGATTATAATCCACATAATTTCCTGTTTCTGCAGAATTATTTTCCTGCTTCTGCGAACTGGCTAAAATTAAGATCCTACATCTGTAGGCCTACATATTAGGCCATACGTAGGCCATACGCACAAAAAGCTTATTTCTTTCTACTTTTGTGCACACATTTGTTTACCTCCTTTTTAGTGAGCATTTATCCTTTGCCAAGATAATCCATCTTCATCATAAGGGAGGTTTCTGAGTCAAAGGTGAACAAGGTGATTAGCTCACTAAAGAACTCTAAAGCCAAAGATGTGTTTGGGCTGGACTCTACCTTTCTTAAAAACGACAAAGAGTCACTCATCGGCCACATTACTAAGGTCACCAACACATCTATTGGTCTCGGGGTGTTTCCAAGGGTATGGAAGTCGGCCATAATAACGGCCATCTTTTAAATCGGGCGACCCTGCTGATGTGAGTAACTACAGGCCCATTAGTATACTACTTGTGTTGTCAAAGGTTGTTGAAAAGTGTGTAGCAGAAATGATTGCCCACCTCAACAACAGCCCCTTCACATTACACTCCATGCAGAAAAGGCCAACTGCTTTCTTCTGGAAAATGTTAAGTCCAAGATGGACAAAGAGGGCGTTGTTGGGGCTGTGTTTCTGGACCAAAGGAAGGCTTTTGATACTGTTAACCATGAGATTCTCATCACACAATTGTCCAAGGTCAACTTTTCCCCCGATGCCTTGAGATGGATGAAATCATACCTTGAAGGCAGAACTCAGTGTGTCAGAGTGAGCTATGAGCTGTCGCCCACTCTTAGCTATGATGTGGGCGTGCCCCAAGGGTCAATACTGGGGCCCTTCCTGTTCTGCCTGAACATTAATGATCTGCCTTCTGTCTGTACTGGGTCTGAAGTTCAAATGTATGCAGATGACACAGTGATATATGTGCATGCAAAGAACAAACAAGCTGCACAAGAACTCACTACTGTAATGGTCCAGGTTACAAAGTGACTCAGTGACTCATGTTTGCATCTCAATGTGAAAAAAACTGTTTGCATGTTCTTCACAAAGAGGGCAACAGATGCTACTGAACCAGATGTCTATGTGTCAGGGGAGAAGCTCCAGGTGGTATCTGATTTTAAGTACCTTGGCATCATACTTGATTCCAACCTCTCTTTTAAAAAGCATGTAAAAAAGGTCATTCAGAACCAAATTCAACCTAGCTAATTTCCAATTTATATAAAATGGTTTGACTACAGAGGTAGCAAAACTGTACTTCAAATATATGATAGTCCCCCACTTAACATACTGCTTGACTAGTTGGGCCCAAGCTTGCTGTACAACATTACAACCTATTCAGTCTGTCTACAAACAGGCTATCAAAGTGCTTGATAGTGATGATGGCTATTGGGCTTCCTGTTACATCCTCAGAAAGCATGAGCTCCTGAGTTGGGAAAATCTTGTGCAATAGACCGACGCATGTCTTGTATTCAAGATCCTAAATGGCCTGGCTCCCCCTCCACTCGGTATTTTTGTTAAACAGAAAACCCAAACATATGGTAGCAGATCCACAAGGTCTGCCATGAGAGGTGACTGTATAGTTCCCTCAAGGAAAAGCACCTTTAGTAAATCTGCGTTCTCTGTGTGAGCTTCCCATGTCTGGAATACACTGCCATCAGACACACATAACTGCACCACCTATCACACTTTCAAAAAAATGCATGAATACATGGCTAAAGGTCAATCGGATGTGTGATCATAATCCCTGTGTATTGCCGCTTTCCATGTTGTCTGTTGTGAGGTGGGGAAACTGTTGCTTTTATGAATTTTGTCTTGCTGCTTTTTGTCCTGTTGCTGCTCTGTCTGTATGCTACGTCTTGCTTGTCCTATGTTGCTCTGTCTGTATGCTACGTCTTGCTTGTCCTATGTTGCTCTGTCTGTATGCTACGTCTTGCTTGTCCTATGTTGCTCTGTCTGTATGCTAAGTCTTGCTTGTCCTATGTTGCTCTGTCTGTATGCTAAGTCTTCCTTGTCCTATGTTGCTAAGTCTTCCTTGTCCTATGTTGCTCTGTCTGTATGCTAAGTCTTCCTTGTCCTATGTTGCTCTGTCTGTATGCTACGTCTTCCTTGTCCTATGTTGCTCTGTCTGTATGCTAAGTCTTCCTTGTCCTATGTTGCTCTGTCTGTATCTGTCTTCTTGTCCTATGTTGCTCTGTCTGTATGCTACGTCTTCCTTGTCCTATGTTGCTCTGTCTGTATGCTAAGTCTTCCTTGTCCTATGTTGCTCTGTCTGTATGCTAAGTCTTCCTTGTCCTATGTTGCTCTGTCTGTATGCTAAGTCTTCCTTGTCCTATGTTGCTCTGTCTGTATGCTAAGTCTTCCTTGTCCTATGTTGCTCTGTCTGTATGCTAAGTCTTCCTTGTCCTATGTTGCTCTGTCTGTATGCTAAGTCTTCCTTGTACTATGTTGCTCTGTCTGTATGCTAAGTCTTCCTTGTCCTATGTTGCTCTGTCTGTATGCTAAGTCTTCCTTGTCCTATGTTGCTCTGTGTGTGATCACTGCTCAATGATTGTCTATATTGTAATTGATTTTAATAACCTGCCCAGGGACTGCGGTTGAAAATTAGCCGGCTGGCTAAAACCGCCGCTTTTACTAAAACGTTGATTAATGTGCACTCTCCCTGTAAAAATAAAATAAACTCAGTAAACCTGATAGCTGTGGCATTTCATGAAGCTGATTAAACAGCATGATCATTACACAGGTGCACCTTGTGCTGAGGAAAATAAAAGACCACTAAAATGTACAGTTTTATCACTCAACAATGCCACTGATGTCTCAAGTTTTGAGCGAGAGTGCAAATGGCATAATGACAGCAGGAATGTCCACGAGAGCTGTTGCCAGATAGTTACATTTTAATTTCTCTACCATAAGGCGTCTCCAACTTTCTTACAGAGAATTTGGCCTCACAACAGCAGACCACATGGCGTCGTGTAGGCAATGTTGTGAACAATGCCCTATGATGGCGGTGGGGTTATGGGGTTATGGTATGGGTAGGCATAAGTGTCATATCCTGACCTTAGTTCCTTTATGTTTCTATTTTAGTTTGGTCAGGGCGTGAGTTGGGGTGGGCATTCTATGTTTTTGTTCTATGCGTTTGGCCTGGAATGGTTCCCAATCAGAGGCAGCTGTCTATCGTTGTCTCTGATTGAGAACCATACTTAGGCAGTCTGTTTCCCCACTATGGTTTGTGGGTAGTTTTCTGTTGCTGTACCTTACAAAACTGTTGTGTTTTCTTTTCACTTTTTGTTTATTGTTTCTGTTCCAAAAAAATAACATGAACACTTACCACGCTGTGCATTGGTCCGATCCTTCTCGTCAGAAGAGGAAAACAGTTACAATAAGCTACGGACAACAAACACAAATGTATTTTTGCAATGGCAATTTGAATACAGAGACATTGATGAGATCCTGAGGCCCATTGTTGTGTCATTCATCCGCCGCCATCACCTCAGGTTTCAGCATGATAATGCACAGCCCCCATGTCGCAAGGATCTGTACACAATTCCTGGAAACTGAACATTTCCCAATTCTTCAATGGCCTGCATACTCACCAGACAAGTCACCCATTGAGCATGTTTGGGATGCTCTGGAACAACATGACAGCGTGTTCCAGTT
Source organism: Oncorhynchus masou masou (assembly GCF_036934945.1). Classification (NCBI taxonomy): domain Eukaryota; kingdom Metazoa; phylum Chordata; class Actinopteri; order Salmoniformes; family Salmonidae; genus Oncorhynchus; species Oncorhynchus masou. The sequence continues at coordinate 43,466,515 of NC_088226.1, read as the reverse complement.
CCCCGCCAATCTCCAGCAACTTCGCACAGCCATTGAACATGAGTGGGACAACATTCCACAGGAGACGTGTGGCACTGCATGAGGCTTTTTGTGGTCACACCAGTTGCTGACTTGTTCTGATCCATGCCCCAACCTTTAAGGTATCTGCGACTGACAGATGCATGTCTGTATTCCCAGTCATGTGAAATCCATAAATTACAGCGTCATTTATTTGACTGATTTCCTTATGAACTAACTCAGTGAAATATATATATTTTTTAAAAGGTACATTTTTGCTCAGTATATTCTTTTGGCTTATAAATTATTTGAGTTGAGCAAAGAGTAATTTAAAAAAATGTTTTATGAGCAGTTTTGTTTCATTTCTCAAAAATATCATATTTCTAACAGGAAAAAAAATGGATAATCATGTAATGGCATATGTCTGTCAATTACTTCTTTATACTAGTCCGAGTGAAACGAATTGGGAAGAGAAAGTTAGTGATGCTATGTCTGATATACTGCTATGTCTGATATACTGCATGTCTTGACGGTGATGCATGTCTACAGGTTAAACGTTTGTCACAATTGTCACATTTAGTCAGACTGATCAAGGAACACTCATATTGAGTGAAAAGTTATTTTGATCTACTTTTGACATTGTTGATATATTTTAGACAAGCAATATATGCAAATCCTCTGATACGATTCAGTTAAAAAATGTTGTTCTGATTGGTGAGCTATGCAGGTTTAATTTGGGTATTGAAAGAACATTTTTAATTCCTGATAAGGGCATATCCATTGAGATGTCACAATGCTGCTCTCGCCGGGCAACCACCACATCCATTCAATTTGGTTTCAACATCAATTCTAGAGCTCTCAAGACAGATGGATACGTACTAAATGTACCATATTCACACACACAGACAGACGTGCACATACAAACACACACGAGAGCACCTCATCGTCATCTCGTTTCACCCTTACAAAAAAATAAGCATTTATCCTGCTCACAGTCACTTTTGACATGTATATACACATACCTCAATCACACAAGCACCACTGCATATTCTAATAAACTTAGGAGGATGTCTGAAGAGTGTTATTGTTTCCTGAAGCAAGAGGTGAGAAGTGGGTGGAAGAAGGAACATATTTTAAAGACACTTTAAATTTGAGTCCTCCTGTTTCATACATCATCAAATAGGTATACAGTATGTAATGAAATGCCACTCTTGCTTTGTATAGACAACAATATTGAGAAAATAACCCTAACTTGAGAAATATGAGTGTGACAGAAGGCAGTACTTTCCCTCCAATGTAAAACCACCCCAGACAGAGGATAGTAATGATTTTGCTGTGGAAGTGTTGAGGGAACCCTTTGTTTTAATTAAACAATGAACACCATTGTTGTTCTCATTTTTATTCATAAACAAAAGTTACCAAAAGCAGCGTCGGAGAAAAGGATATAGTATTTATTGAGAAGAGATTAGAAATTAATGATCCATGTATGCCAGATTGTGCAATCAATTTAAATTATTATCAATTTCACACTGCAGCTGCTCTGAAACAGTTCCCTGCTCTTTAAATTCTGAATGATTTCAGTTTATTCCCCTACCATCTCAGACACACTCACGTGGATGAAGTGTGTTGGCCCTAGAAGAATCAGCATCTCCTAAGTCATGGAGCAATTATCTCTCCTGGTCTGTAAATTCTATAAAGGCCCCGGTTGCACTGCTCCGGAGCTCCACTTCCTGTCTAACCACTCCGCTAATAAACACTCCTCGTTCACAGGAAGAAAAAAAAATCACTAATTTCATTAAAATCACCATTTAACCATTACCTACTGTACCTTTTTCTAGCTGCTGCCTCCACTCTCCTGGCTGCCTCCACCTGTTCCCATGGGAGGCGATCCCTTCCAGCCAGGTAGCAACCCTTGCTGTCCAGAATGTCCTCCCATGTCCATTCCTTCTTATAGTGCTGCTCCTGTTGCCTGTTACCACACTGCTTGGTCCTTTTTTGGTGGGTGGTTCTGTAACGGTTGTCATTGGTGGAAGAAGGATCAGACCAAAGCGCAGCTTGGTTAGTGTTCATCTTTTTAATAAGAAACTGAACACTATGAAAACTACAAAACAAAGTGAAAACCGAAACAGTTCTGTCTGGTGCAGACACACAAAGAATGAAAATAACCTACTCACAAAACACAAAGGAAAACAGGCTACCTGATTGAGAACCATATCAGGCCAAACACAGAAATAGAAAATCATAGAAAAACTAACATAGACAACCCACCCAACTCACGCCCTGACCATACTAAAACAAAAAAAAACAAACAAAGGAACTAAGGTCAGAACGTGACACATTATGCGCTCAGCATTTAAACATTTCCTTGTATTAAAACTTTATAGCTAAGAAATTGCGTATATAGGCTCTGACTTAGAATTAAATACAATTTAATTATTAGGCTCAGCACCTTTGAATTAATTTTTAGAACAACGAATTTGGCCAGCGTCTGGCTTCAGACTCATGCGACGGTGCCTGGAGAGCAGGCCAGCAGCGGAGAATATCATGCGACGATGCCTGGAGAGCAGGCCAGCAGCGGAGAATACCGTCTCCGGACTTGCAAAACCACTGGGCATAAACACACTTCAGGCCACTCATGCCAGGGAAGAGATGCAGAGTTGCTTTTTTATTTTTCAATAAGTAGGCCTAAAGTTTTTGGGGCAAAATAACCCTATCAAAGCGGAAAGCTCCTTGGAAGATATATTGAACAAATATATGAATGCAACATGAAAAGTGTTGATTCCATGTTTCATGAGCTGAAATATTAGATCCCAGAACTGTTCCATATGCACAAAAAGCTTATTTCTCTCAAATGTTATGCACAAATGTGTTTATATCCCTGTTAATAAGCATTTCTCCTTTGCCAACATAATCCATCCACCTGACAGGCGTGGCATATCAAGAAGATGATTAAACAGCATGATCGTATACACAGGTGCACCTTGTGCTGGGTACACTAAAAGGCCACTCTAAAATGTGCCGTTTTGTCACACAACACAATTCCACAGATGTATCATGTGCTGAGGAGGTTTTCTGTCTTTAATAACGCCTTTTTGTGGGGAAAAAATAATTCTGAATGGCTGGGCCTGGCTCCCCAGTGGGTGGCCCTGGCTCCCAAGTGAGTTGACCTCCCAGGCCAACCATGTCTAGTCATGTGAAATCAATAGATTAGGTAGGGCCAAATGAATTTATTTCAACTGATTTCCTTTTATGAACTGTAACTCAGTAAAACCTTTGAAATTGTTGCATGGTGTGTTATTTTTTTTTCCAGTGTATGTCAGGCCTATTGGGGAATTATAAATTATAGTCTATTGTATAGATAATATAACTTTTAATCCTTAAGAGTCAATTGACACACCGGTGCATCAATCTAAGTAACATAATAAAACAATTCCCATCAAAATCTGCCAATTTAAGAAAGAGTTATCAGACAATCCACCCCGTCTGACTAAGGCAGGCTTCCACATCTGCGGTGGAAGTTAGCCGAGCTACAACAGCGTTTGTCAGACCATGAGACATCCAGAAAATCTGTCTTCTCACGAAAAATGTCAGTAGCGTCCAAACGGTTTGGCAACAAACTATTACGACCACTCTATGGAAAGGGGAGACCCTCATGAACACAATGGTGTTCTCCTTTTTGCTCTGCTACCTAAACAATCTTCCTTTAGATTTTTTGAGGGGAACTATCTGTTGTTACATGTAGTGAACCCCCTGGGGTTATAAATACTTTGCTACAATGACACATTTAGCTAACTACCCACCTCATTCCTTTCTGGCAGTATGGGCAAGTAATATGTACACCCTCATCCATTCGGGATACGTGTCTTTCCAGATTCCACAATGATTATTTGGTTGTGGACACTACATCACTCCCTCTATTGCTCTTAGTACTTCTCATCTTTGTAAGTCACCTTGATTTTGCACCTGTGTGTTTTATCAGTTTATATATGAAAATATTTAGCGAACTCCATGACAATAGCTAAAGCAAGAGGCTATAGCAGCACACAAGAAGACTACAAATGCATTCTGGGCTGATCATGCCCTGAGCTCGTGAAGTGAGCAGTAATGGAGCGGTACTGGAATCAAATTGGAGGGGTGAGAAGGCCGACGCTCCAACCTTTGCGAATCTCACTCCGCGCTCCAGTCAAATTGGGCACGCTCTGCTCCAGCTCCACTCCTCTCCTCTCAGATATTCTACCTTGCATGGATGGAAATGTGGTTATTGACTAGCTATTACCTTAAGGAACTCCAGGGGTTCATTGAGGAGCTCCAGGGTTCCTCGAGTCACCACTAATAATAATAATGTATAGTACAGCGTTTCACAACCTTTATTTTTCCAGTGACCGGCGAAACATGGTCTTCCTCTTTTTTAACCAGCTCTTTTTAACCAGCTCATGTTTAATTTAAAACAAATACAAATTCTAAAAACACCACTAGAGATACATCTCAGCACTATAACTCTCCTTGTTTGAATAAAACAGGCCTTCCACCGTAGTGTCGTCAGCAAACTTGATGATGGAGTTGGACTTGTGCGTGGCCACACAGTCATGGGTAAACAGCATCGGGCTAAGCACAGACCCCTAGGGGGGCCCATGTTGAGGGTTAGTGTGGCAGAGGTGTTGTGCCTACCCTCACCACCTACACAAAATAGTCCAAATTGGTGAAGTGAATTAATTAATTAAAGTCCACCTGTGTGCAATCTAAGTGTCACATGATCTGTCATATAATCTCAGTATATATGTGGCGGCAGGTAGCCTACTGGTTAGCACGTTGGACTAGTAACCGAAATGTTGCAAGATTGAATCCCAGAGGTGACAAGGTAAAAATGTGTCATTCTGCCCCTAAACAAGGCAGTTAACCCACTGTTCCTAGGCCGTCATTGAAAGTAAGATTTGTTCTTAACTGACTTGCCTAGTTAAATAAAGGTCAAATTAAAAATATATTACACCTGTTCTGAAAGGCCCCAGAGTCTGCACCAGTAAGCAAGGGTCTCTATCAAGCAAATGACACCATGAAGACCAATGAGCTCTCCAAACAGATCAGGGACAAAGTTGTGGAGAAGTACAGATCAGGTTTGGGTTATAAAATAGATCAGAAACTTTAAATATCCCAATATATATGGCACCCCAACAAACCTGCTAAGAGAGGGCCGCCCACCAAAACTCACGGACCAGGCAAGGAGGGCATTAATTAGAGAGGCAACGAAGAGACCAAAGATAACCCTGAAGGAGCTGCACAGCTCTACAGCGGAGATTGGAGTATCTGTCAACAAGACCACTTTAAGCCGTACATTCCACAGAGCTGGGCTTTTTGGAAGAGTGGCCACAATAAAAAAATATTTTTAATTTTAAAGTGGTAGGCATGTTGTGTAAATCAAATGATATAAACACCCCAAAAATATGTTTGAATTCCAGGTTGTAAGGCAACAAAATAGGAAAAATGCCAAGGTGGGTGAATAGTTTTTCAAGGCACTGTAATTTCGTCTGGTAGGGAAGGCATCGTTAGGCAGTTCACATCTGCGTCTTCATTTATAATCTGTTATAGACTTTAATTAATCCTTGCCACATGCATCGAACAGGCCTGTTGCGGTGACTGTATTACCGCCACACCGGCAGTCATGTGTCATGACCTCAGTAAAATTCTATGTGACAATTGTAATCTCCTTTTATGCATGTGTTAATAGTACCCAACTTTCTAATGATCGTCAGGTCACTAATGGCCTTGAACTCGGGGCTCTATAGTCCCTCTAACAACTCAGACATCAATGCAAATGCAATCAAAAATAAGTTTAAACATCATCAGAACAATATGTGCTTTTAACTTAGGGCTTGGCCCCTTTTTTCTAAATTTCTGCCTGAATGACGTGCCCAAAGGAAACTGCCTCTAGCTCAGGCCCTGAAGCCAGGATATGCATATAATTGGTACCATTGGAAAGAAAACACATTGAAGTTTTTAGAAATGTTAAAATGTGTAGGAGAATATAACACAATAGAAATGGTAGGAGAAAATCCAAAGACAAACCAGACAGAATAACTTTTTTGGAGAGAGACCATCCTCTTAGAAATAAATGCAAGAGAAAGGTCATATTGTATATTAGCTCCCTGGATGCTAATCCTATGGCTTCCACAGGATGTCAGCAGTCTATGTTCAAGTTTCAGGCTTGTAACGTCAAAAACAAATAAGAAATAACAGTTTTTGTAGAAGGACATAGTCCTGGAAATCCCTGTTTGCGCGCCATGAAGAAATTACGAACTTTCTAAAATCGGTTTCCTATTGAACATACTTCTTTCCGCAAATAAATATTATAGTTTGATTAAATATAGGGTATCTGAGGAGTAAATATAAACATATTTTGACTTGTTGACACTTGCAGAGAAAGTTTAGGGGTAGATTTTCAGATTCCTTTCTCTGCAAGTTGAACGAGTTGAACGAGTGGATTGGTCAAATCGATGGCACCAACTAAACAGACTTTTAGGATTTAAAGAAGGATTTTATCTAACAAAACAACACTTCAGTCATGGCCAAAAGAAGAGACTGACACAATTTTGAGAATGACACAAATATTAATTTTCACAAAGTCTGCTGCCTCAGTTTGTATGATGGCAATTTGCATATACTCCAGAATGTTATGAAGAGTGATCAGATGAATTGTAATTAATTGCAAAGTCACTCTTTGCCATGCAAATGAACTGAATCCCCCCCAAAACATTTCCACTGCATTTCATCCCTGCCACAAAAGGACAAGCTGACATCATGTCAGTGATTCTCTCGTTAACACAGGACTGAGTGTTGACGAAGACAAGGCTGGAGATCACTCTGTCATGCAGATTGAGTCGTATAACAGACTGGAAGCTTCAAAAGGAGGGTGGTGCTTGGAATCATTGTTCTTACTCTGTAAACCATGGTTACCTGCAAGGAAATATGTGCCGTCATCATTGCTTTGCACAAAAAGGGCTTCACAGGCAAAGATATTGCTGCCAGTAAGATTGCACCTAAATCAACAATTTATTGGATAATCAAGAACTTCAAGGAGAGCGGTTCAATTGTTGTGAAGGATTCAGGGCACCCAAGAAAGTCCAGCAAGCACCAGGACTGTCTCCTAAAGTTGATTCAGTTGCAGGATCGGGGCACCACTAGTACAGAGCTTGCTCAGGAATGGCAGCAGGTGTGAGAGCATCTGCATGCACAGTGAGGTGAAGACTTTTGTAGGATGCCCTGGTGTCAAGAAGGGCAGCAAAGAAGCCACTTCTCTCAAGGAAAAACATCAGGGACAGACTGATATTCTGCAAAAGGTACAGCGATTGGACTTCCGACGACTGGGGTAAAGTCAATTTCCTGATGAATCCCCTTTTCAACTTTTTGGGGCATCTGGAAAAAAGCTTGTCTGGAGAAGACAAGGTGAGTGCTACCATCAGTCCTATGTCATGCCAACAGTAAAGCATCCTGAGACCATTCATGTGTGGGGTTGATTCTCAGCCAAAGGAGTGGACTCACTCACAATTTTGCCTAAGAACACAGCCATGAATAAAGGATGGTTCCAACACATCTTCCGCGAGCAACTTCTCCCAACCATCCAGGTACAGTTAGGTGACGAACAATGCCTTTTCCAACATGGTGCACCTTGCCATAAGGCAAAAGTGATAACTAAGTGGCTCGGGGAACAAAACATCGATATTTTAAGGTCCACGGCCAGGAAGCTCACCGGACCTTAAGCCCATTGAAAACTTGTGGTCACTCCTAAAGAGGCAGTTGGACAAACAAAACCCCACAAACTCTGACAAACTCCAAGCATTGATTATGCAAGAACTGGCTGCCATCAGTCAGGATGTGGCCAGAAGTTAATTGACAGCATGCCAGGGCGGATTGCAGAGGTCTTGACAAAGAAGGGTCAACACTGTAAGTATTCTCTTTGCATCAACTTCATATAATTGTCAATAAAAGCCTTTGACACTTATGAAATGCGTGTTATTATACTTCAGTATCCCATAGTAACATCTGACAAAAATATTTAAAGACACTGAGGCAGCAGACTTTGTGAAAATTAATATTTGTGTCATTCTCAAAACCTTTGGCCATGACTGGGACCCTTTGGATGACAAATCAGAGGAAGATTTTCAAAAACAAAGTGAATATTTAATCATTATATGTGAATGTATGAAACCTGTGCCGGTGGAAAAATATTTTGATGTGGGGCGCCGTCCTCAAACAATCGCATGGCATGTTATCACTGTAATAGCTACTGTAAATTGAACAGCTCAGTTAGATGTAAGCAGTTAGATGTAAGCTCTCAGCCAATATACAACACTTATATGTACCTACATTTTTAAAATGTATGTCACTGGTCAACATACAATACCCCATAATGCCAAAGTGGAATTATGTTTGGACACATTTATACATTTATAAATTGACAAAAATAAAAGCTGAAATGTCTTGACTCAATAAGAATTCAACCCTTTTATTATGGCAAGCCTAAACATGTTCAGCAGTAAATATTTGCTTAACAAGTCACATAAGTTGCATGGACTCACTCTGTGTGAGATAATAGTGTTTAACATGATTTTTGAATGATGACCGCGTCTCTGTACAACCACACATCAAATTATCTGTGGTCCATCAGTCGAGCAATGAATTTCAAACACAGATTCAACCACAAAGACCAGGGAGGTTTTCCAATGCCTTGTAAAGAAGGGCACCTATTGGTAGATGGGTAAAATAAATACATAAATAAATAATATCCCTTTGAGCATGGTGAAGTTATTAATTACAGTTTGGATGGTGCATAAATACACCTAGTCACTACAAAGATTCAGGTGTACTTCCTTACTTGAAATAATTGAGAAAATACTGGAGATACCAGGTAAATTATACATCAGACTGAATAACACAGCAGTACAACAAACATCTACGGTGAAAGTTGAGAGACCTGTTTGCACCGACCAGCCTCGACTCATCATCTGAGACAGTCTCAGTTGACTGAGAATATTTGAAAAATGTGCTGGGAATCCAAACAGTTCATAAATGACAGTCCAGACCTGTCACAAGACACTATCCCCTGATGAGTACATGCCGCAGCAAAGGATTGTCTAATTAGAGGTGCATTGAAAATCTGGCCTGAAGATCCCCAAAGCAATTCTTTTGTAATATGTATTGCATAAAATGGCTCTCTGTAGGCCTGGGATTATTAGGTTGGCTTTGTTTCTGTCTGAATCGCAAACACTCAACTCACCAGAAAGAGTTACAGCTTCATATTAAATTATCCTATCGTCTACACTCTGCTTTTTATGTAGGGAAACATTTGAGTCATTTTGTAATTTTTGGTGAACTAGACCTTTAAGACCATTATCCATACACTGCTTTCAATATCAAACAACCTCTATATACAGTATATTGAATGCATTGTAATGCATTCTAATGAACTGAGGAAAGGTACTGTACATGGACAAGCATATTCCCTTTACCTCTCCCTCAACTTTTTTTTAAAATAAAGGAGTCACAGTTAAATAGCAGCTTGGAGCACTCTCTCTCTTCCTTTTCTCTCTCTTCCCTAACTTTGTTCATTTATAAAGCAGTTTGCTGGGTGCGCTCTAGGAATAGAATGCTAATGTGGTTCCAGTGTCTCTTGGTTACAGCCAGGCTCAACTAACAGCCTGCCTCTGAATAGGTGTTTATCCTCCTGAAGGAATGACTCTGCTTGTTAGCTTCATGACATTTCTGCATGTTCTTTTACTTTTTTAGAGTCTAAGACGTTGGGAGAGGGAGAAAACTAAGCTGATATATTGAATATTGTTTTAAGATGGTTATAATATGGATCATTTAGCTATTTGATTTTGAATTTTAGAACTCCTTTAGTTATAACAAAATATATTAAATTGGTTTGGGATAAAATATAGATTTTGGCCTTTACTACTAAAGCCCATAGAAACACATTAAATAACAGACTCATAATTGGCAAACATTACAGTTAAAAAATAAATCATAAGAAACAAGGTTTTTAAGTGTCTGTCCTAAATCTAGGAGTTATGAAAAACTCATCAAATAAACAGTACCAGTCAAATGTTTGGACACACCTACTCATGCAAGGCTTTTTCTATGTTTACTATTTTCTATATTGTAAAATTTTAGTGAAGACATCAAAACTATTAATTAACACATATGGAATCATGTAGTGACCAAAAGTATCAAGCCTTTGCCTTGATGATAGCTTTGCACACTCTTGGCATTCTCTCAACCAGCTTTTTATTTATTTATATTTATTTAACATTTATTTAACTCGGCAAGTTTCATGAGGAATGCTTTCCCAACAGTCTTGAAGGAGTTCCCACATATGCTGAGCACTTGTTGCCTGCTTTTTCTTCATTCTGCAGTCCAGCTCAGGTCAGGTGATTGTGGAGGCCAGGTCATCTGATGCAGCACCATCACTCTCCTTCTTGGTCAAATAGCCCTAACACAGCCTGTAGGTGTGTTTTGGGTCATTGTCCTGTTGAAAAACAGATTATAGTCCCACTAAGTGCAAACCAGATGGGATGGCATATTGCTGCAGAATGCAGATAGTGTCACCAGCAAAGCACCCCCACCACCATCACACATCCTCCTCAATGCTTCATGGTGGGAACCACACATGCAGAGATTATCCGTTCACCTGCTCTGCGTCTCACAAAGACACGGCGGTTGGAACCAAAGATCTCAAATTTTCAGACCAAAGGACACATTTCTCCCAGTCTAATGTCCATTGCTCTTGTTTCCTGGCCTAACCAAGTCTCATCTTATTATTGGTGTCCTTTAGTATTTCTTTGCAGCATTTTGACCATGAAGGCCTGATTCATGCAGTCTCCCCTGAATAGTTGATGGTGAGATGTTTCTGTTACTTGAACTCTGTGAAGCATTTATTTGGGCTGCAATCTGAGGTGCAGTTAACTCTCAATCAACCACAAGAGCATTAGTGAGGTTGTGCACTGATGTTGGGCAATTAGGCCTGTCTCGCAGTTGGCGTTCCAATTCATCCAAAAGGTGTTCGATGTGCTTGAGGTCAGGAATCTGTGCAGGCCAGTCAAAGTTCCTCCACACCGATCTTGACAAACCAATTCTGTATGGACCTTGCTTTGTGCAAGGGGGCATTGTCATGCTGTCATGCATTGTCGTTTGTCAGACTGCCAGATGGTGATGCGGGATTTATCATTCCAGAGAATGCATTTCCACTGCTCCAGAGTCCAATGGTGGCGAGCTGTACACCACTCCAACTGACGCTTGGCATTGCACATGGTGATCTTAGGCTTGTGTCCGGCTGCTTGGCCATGGAAAACCATTTCATGAAGATCCCATTCGAACAGTTCTTGTGCTGACGTTGCTTCCAGAAGCAGTTTGGAACTCGGTAGTGATTGTTGCAACCAGAGAACATACAATTTTCATGCACTACATGCTTCTGCACTCTGCGGTCCCGTTCTGTGAGCTTGTGTGGCCTAGCACTTGGTGGCTGAGCCATTGTTGCTTCCTGGACATTTTCACAAAACCAGCGCTTACAGTTGACTGGGGAAGCTCTAGCAGGGCAGAACTGACTTGTTGGAAAGGTGGCATTCTATGAAGGTACCACGTTGAATGCAAATGAGCTTTTCAGTAAGGCCATTCTACTACCATTGCTTGTCTGTAGAGATTACAGGGGGCGGCAGGGTAGCCTAGTGGTTAGAGCATTGGACTAGTAACCGGGAGGTTGCAAGTTCAAATCCCCGAACTGACAAGGTACAAATCTGTCATTCTGCCCCTGAACAGGCAGTTAACCCACTGTTCCTAGGCCATCATTGAAAATAAGAATTTGTTCTTAACTGACTTGCCTAGTTAAATGAAGGTAAAATAAAATATTGCATGGCTGTGTGCTTGATCTTATACAGGTGTCAGCAACTGGTGTGGCTGAAATAGCCAAATCAACAAAGTTTTAGAGGTGTCCACATACTTTTGCCATATAGTATAGATTGATTCACCAGTGTGTCAATCGACTCAAGAGGGTTAACTTTGTTTTCTTTGCATTTTTCTTTCATTTTCACTTTTTTAATGCAAATGTAAATATCAACAATAACAGTTTGGGTGTTATTTGATGTTGAAGAGTTATAGGCTATGTATTTGTTATTGTGGAACTCTTTGGTAAGAGGTCTAGATGTAGTGGTGTAATTATTTTCTGGTGATGAAAACGTTAGAGGTGTCAAAGTCATCCTTTTATCTGCATTACTGACCCCATGCTGCTCTCCCCCTCACTGAGGTTTGATTTTGAAGGGCACTTTGCTCTGGGTCCCAAGACACTTTCCCCCCCACAGGCAGAAACTACGAAGGGATATTTTTGAACTTCTCACTTCGAAGTTATTATGATTATCATATTCTCTAATCAGAAATACTCAATACTTCTCTTGTCCGAAACTTTATATTCTAGTTGGAGGTTTATTTTTCTCACAGCATTGTCAAGTTATGTACAGGTAACTGCCAAAATAAAGGAAACACCAACATAAAGTTTGTTAATAGGGCGTTTGGCCACCACGAGTCGGAACAGTGCCAATGCACCTTGGAATAGATTATACAAGTGTCTGGAACTCTATTGGAGGAATGCCTAGAAATTCCATAATTTGGTGTTTTGTTAACGGTAGTGGAAAACTATGTTTCAGGCGCCACTCCGGAATCTCCCATAAATATTCAAATGCCACGGACGTCACTGGTGACTGAGATGGCCGTGCCATATGTTTTACATTGTTTTCATGCTCATCAAACCATTCAGTGACCACTCGTGCCCTGTGGATTGAGGCATTATCATCCTGTGGGTGCATAGCTATGGTACCCAAAATAATGGCCAAATGGCCTGACAAACATTTTTATACATGACCCTATGCATGATGGGATGTTAATTTCTTAATTAACTCAGGAACCATACCTGTGTGGAAGCACCTGCTTTCAATATACTTTGTATTCCTCATTTAATCACGTGTTTCCATTATGTTGGAAGTTACCTGTAGCTCAGGGATTCTTGAAAAACGGAACAATCAATTTTTTTCACAAATCTTATTCTTAATATTAACAACATTTGAAATGTATATTTTGATAGACCAAAGTATCAGCTATCAGACCATGCAAAGGAACAACCTAATTCTTACATTTCATAAAAGGCAACTAACTGGATTTATGTCAACTTCGTTAGCAGGACCACTGGATAAAATGTTGTGAGACAACATTTGCCACAACATTTTTCAATCAGATGTTGCAGCTCCACACCACTTTCGATTTAGTTTAATAAAACATATTGAAGTAAATTGTTAAAAGAGGGGCAAAGTGCTGTTTATTTTCTGATTTGCCTCATGATTGTGAACTTGCACACAATTTCTCTGTCCTTCACAACGGTGTGCTGCTGCAGCCTCTTTGCGTGTCTTGACCAATCAGATTCACGGAAATCGCAGGTCATGCACAACACAAAAAAGCTCAAGGTGTGCTCTCCACTTTCCTCCGGTATTTATTTAGCAAGCGTGATAACACATCACTCCCGACAGATACAAGCAAAAGTTCTTACATAAATATAGCAGCCCATACACCTAAACATTAGCGTCTCTGTGTCTGTATATAGGAAACCCCCTAGTTCTTCATTAAAATATCATTAAAATGAACAAGTACAAGGTTGCTGCAGTTTGACAAGGTTTTCATCCTCCCAAAGGCCAGGAGTTTTTCCTGGAGTTTTTAAAACCATGTGACCTGATTGAAAAACTAACCCACCATAGCCCAAATGAAACCTTTTTACAATGGATTAATCACGTCATACCATGTAAGGACACCATAATAAGGATTTAATTTGTACATTTATTGTCCAATAAGTGTTTTTAGGCCTTGATTGATTATTTGTAACTTATATAATGTTATATAATGCTCCAGGGCTAATTTTGTTAGCATTTTGGCATGTTTTTTTTAGATTCAGAACATAGAACAAAGTGTATAAATAAAACATTATCTACCTTAGATCTAGCACAGCAATACTTAAATAGTTGAAGCATATGTTGCAGAACAGTGATTAAAATATTATTTCAGATTATTTACAAAAAAAATCAATTTTAAGATGGTTAGCCATCAGTGACGCAGTCCAATTGTAAATCAAATTGAATTTTTCACATGCTTTGTAAACAACGGGTGTAGACTAACAGTAAAAGGCTTACTTATGCGCCCTTCCCAAGAATAAAGAGAGAAAAAAGATAAATAGAAAAAAGAATTACATGAGGAATAAATACAAAATAAGCAACGATAACATGGCTACACTTGGTTACCAGTACCAAGTCGATGTTCAGGGGCACGAGGTAATTGAGGTAGATATGCACATATACAGTGTGTTCCCGAAAGTATTCACATCCATTGACGTCTTCCATATTTTGTTGTGTTACAGCCTGAATTTAAAGTGGATACAATTGAGACTTTGTGTCACTGGCCCACAAACAATACACCATAATGTCAAAATGGAATAATGTTTCTAGATGTTTTTACAAATGTGCTATGGCAAGACAAAATCATTTCAGTAGTAGAAATGTCATAAATAAGTCACATAATAAGCTGCATGGACTCATTGTGGGCAATAATAGCGTTTGTATATTTTCAAACATGGTGGTAGCTGCATCATGTTATGGCTATGCTTGTCATCGGCAAGGACGGTGGAGTTTTTTTAATAAAACGAAACGGAATAGAGCTAAGCACAGGGAAAATCCTATAGAAAAACCTGGTTCAGTCTGCTTTCCAACAGACTCTGGGAGACAAATTTGCCTTTCACCAGGACAACAACCTAAAACCCAAAGGCCAAAAATACACTGGATTTGCTTGAGAAGACGACATTGAATGTTCCTGAGAGGTCTAATTATAGTTTTGACTTATGCCGCCTTGAAAATCTATGGCAAAGCTTGGAAATAGCACTCTGGCAATGATCAACAATGAACTTGAGTAATTTTTTTTATAATTAATATGCAAATATTATACAATTCTGGTGTGCAAAGCTCTTTAGAGAATTACCCAGAATGACTGCCAAACGTGATTCTAACATGTAATGTCTCAATGGTAAATTAGATATTTCTGTATTTAACTTTCGATCAATTAGTAAAATTGTCATTATTGAATCCATTTTTAATTCAGGCTGTAACACAACAAAACATGGAACAAGTCATGGGGCATTAATGCTTTCTGAAGGCACTGTAAGTGGGGATAAAGTGTCTAGGCATCAGGACAGATAAACAGTAGCAGCAGCGTATGTAATGAGTCAAAAGAATTAGTGCAAAAAGGGTCAATGAGGGTAGCCATTGGTTAACTATTCAGCAATCTTGTAGCTTGGAGGTAGAAGCTGAAGATGCTCTCGATGCAGCTGTAGAAATATTTTAGAATCTGAAGGCACATGGCAAATCTTTTCAGCCTCCTAAGGGAGAAGAGGCATTGTCGTGCCTTCTTTACGACCGTCGGTGTGTGGACCATGATAATTCCTTAGTGATCTGGACACCGAGGAACTTGAAGCTCTTGACCTGCTCCACTATAGTTGACAAGCGACTGACGGAGTTGACAACAACTACTTAAAACAGACATATTTTGCCTCTAAATATATTTTTTTAATTTGAAAATTCCCAATAAAAACAACAATTCTGTTAGATCTTACAGCACTCAGAGTTGATGTTTGACAAAAATCAGTCAGAATTGAATATCATTATGTTTTTCTTCATTCAAGTGGTATAAACAGTTGCAATTTAGTTTTTCCTCAGTTGCTTTATGACTAAAACCTATCTTAAACTGTCAGGGAGATGGAGTTGACAGTTTATGGATGTGACAATAGTGATTTCAATCAGTTTGTTTAAATCTATCGAAAGTAGACAACTTTACAGACCATGAGTGGTCTTGTTGCACTACATGTAATGAGGACATGAAGAACGGGTCCTTATACTGTATCTGACCCTGCTCAAACTTGATTCATCCAGGAGTTTAGACAAATCTGACATAGTAACCACAAACCACCATTTTTTTAGGAATCACAGTTTTGAGAGAAATATTCCTTTAAGTCAGAAAGGGCTACTGAAAGATGCTACATAATACCCTTGTTTAAGTTCATATTCATTGTTGCCAGTTTTTAGAATTGACATTTTGGGGGGGGGGTTGAAATTGTGATCCTTTGCTCCAGACATTTCACAGAGCCACCATGGAAATTAATAATGTTGAACATTAGAACAATCCTTAACCAATCTTTCCCCTCACTCATATTTTTTCTCAAATAATGCTACGAAATGCAACAAAATGTTCAACCATAAAACATACGTTTCCCTGCTGGAAAATGATTGTCCCAACTTTTAAGAATCCCTCACGTCTGAGGGTTTTGTGTTCACAGCCTGAGTGGCTAAGCAATGGCGATTGCTAGCCAGACACCTGAACTAATGTCATTTTACAATGCATCATCGTTGGAACTAAAAGTCAGTATTGATTTGTGATTATACAAACCTTGCCGGGCGGAAACTGCCATCTCAGTAAATGGGTGCTGATCTAGTCTCGTCTAGTCCGGGGGACAGGTGGGGGAGACGGGGGATCGGATGGGGGACAAAATGCCAGAGGAGCCTCCTCAGAAGTATTATCGATCTCTTTGCAGAGCCTTTTGTTCTCCCAGGTAATGAAGCAGACTATTGATTTATCGGTCGGTGACGGTTACCTTTTGCCTCCTCTTGTATTTGCTGTTCCCAGTTAACTGCAAAGTCCCCACGAGGGGACTTTTTTCAAAGAGAAACCTGGGATCTTACTTCCTGTATAATCGTACAATGGTTTTAAAATGTGTTTTTCTTTTGTCCACTGTTGATACAGTCCCAAAATGTTTTCCATGTCAGCAGTCAAGTTGTCAAGATACTGGACTTTCAAGAAGCTAAGTGCCTCTGGCCACATCATCATGATGATGATGCAAAATGCATTTTGCCTCATAATGGGAATGTGGATGATGTGGCACCATCATAAATACATAGACTAATTAAAAAAATACTAAATATGTTTAATTTAACAGACCAAGCAGCACCGTTCACTTCATTATTACACTCTTTGATCTTACATTAGAAATTCAACTATGCTAAATTACTTGAATGTATAATTGAATGTGTGAATGCATTTCCAACATGGTATAATGTGGAGTGCAAGAAAATTGGTCAGTGTCGCAAATGTTATGATTGTGTCTGTGACAGGGGTAACACGTCTTTCTTTTACATTTATCATAACATCATAATGACCTATTTCAGAATAATTAAATGTCTCTCTTCTATGGGCAGCCGTGTCTTATTAAGGCATTCAGTTTAGAAAAAGAACTGCGTTATGAACAGTAAAAGCATAAAAGTATGCAATCTAGTTGCAACAGTACAGTCATACAGTACATGAGAAAAGTTATTCTATCTGACACTTTTGATTGACATCTCAGTAAAGGTCAGACCTTCCTTCATCAAAGCCTTGTCTCTTCTCTGCCCACTCAGTGTCTCATAAGGGACATGGCGGGACTCCACAGTACGGATAAAAACAATTTAAAAGCTCACAAAATTAATTATGGCCAGCCTCGCCAGGATGGGCTATAGAACTGAGCCTGGTAATTGCAGAACGAGCAGAGGGCTGTTAAACATCATAATTATAGTCACCTACCTGGTAATCTTTTCATTTTTACTTCAGAAAGAATAAATGGGCAGACAGAATTAATTTTCCTCTGTTTTTTCCTTTTACTCCAGCGTCCCTAGCTCACTTACTGTGAGATTAAAAGGTTTAATTTGTTAGCGGGTTGATGTGAGATGATGGGATGTAAAGTTTTCGTCTGTTCTCTGTCTCACCTTTAAATGGGACATGTTAACCAGGAGTGGGTGGATAAAGTGTTCTGATGGTTTTCGGGGAAATAATTTACTTGTAAAGACCAAAAAAACAATCGGACCTTACTTTTTCCATCTCTTCACAGTGGCCATGTTCTGACACTCCTGCATCCAAATGACACCCTGAAATTCACTTATACATCCAGCACACACCTCAGCATCAATCCATGTTCATCCGTGTTACCCTCCTTGGAGTTTATCTTATGACATGAGAAGGATTTGATAAGAGGAGCAGACAAATGGAGGTCGCAGCCATTGACCTTCATAGGTGTGTGACCGCTCCCCTGGACAGACAAGCCATGAGACACACGCCATGTTAGTAAATGAGATCTGACACCTTATAGTCCTGACCTTTAATACTGCAGGTATGGATCTGTGGCCAAGTAAAGTAGAGGGGCATCACTCCTGGTTCTAGAGGGCAGTTGGAGCATCTACTGATCTGCTCCAATTCAATCTGCTTTCAGATAAATAAATACAAAAATTCACCCTGTGTGTTTCTAGCCATGACCCAAATGGAACCAGTCTTACGACAAACTCAGCTTTGTTCACTTCTTTCCGCATCTGTAGTATGTGTGTCCGTGTGTGTGTGCACATTCACTGTACATAACCTATAGTTTTTTGTAAAATAATTAGGGCTTCAATTGTTCCTTTAACAAAGTCTACTAATCAATTAGGATAAAGAAGCTTGATCACAAGCCATACACGAACCACATAAATGAGAGTAATAGAGATTCCTGATGATTTGATCAAACTCCTCTATCACGTTTAATTTCATTCACTCAGTTTAAGTGGTTTCAATTCCTGCGATTAATGTGTTGAATGTCTTACAATGAGATGTGATAACAGCTGTTCCTCGGCTCTAAGTGAGTTTGACAAAAAATATCCCCAGTTGTTAATCCATTATGTTTTAATAACAAGTCATCTACAAAACTGACTGACACCACTGTATTCTGGTCATGATGGAAAGTGCACGGTCACATAAGCAAAATAACATATAAAAGAGTTACAAACAAACAGACTGTACCATGTTTCTTCCTCCAGTTGGCTTCAGTATATACTGTATAAATGAGAAGGGTTGAATTTAAACAAGATGGTCAAATGGATGTGGAGAGAGTTTTAAATATATCCATTTCTAGATCTGCTTTTGTTTCAGGAGTTTGCGTGTGACTTCTCTCGACCAAAATGCACCGGCTATCAGCACCTCCCAAGTCATTGAGTCGCCACACAACTGAAAGCCAAACAACATTATTCAGTTGTCCTTCTCATCCAACTGCTCCATTTAGTACATAGTTTTACAGTCTTGTAATCCAGAGAATCAACAAACCACTGAAAGCCAAAATACTGTACCAGTACACCATTCTGCTGTCCAATAGTTCACCCTTGTAGCCATTTATCTGTAACGTCCCCCAGTCGTCCCCTAGTAACTGTTAACTACACAGCTTGGTTGTCTCGTAATCCAGAGAGTTGGGCAGGCGGTTGCTAAAGGCCTGCAGTGAGGCATGTATGCGGACCACCTCGCTGGCGGTCAGTTTGAGCCGGTGTCTGAGCAGACAGGAGAACAGGTCCAGTCTCTGCTGACCTGGAGGGGACAGTCGGTTGACCCGGTCCCTGATCTCCAGCAGCTGCAGCAAGGCCGTGTCCTGGGAACCCTGGGTGTGCGGGTAGTCCAGCTGCAGGATCAGGTCGCGGATCGCTTCTGGGTCAAAGTGCATACTGTAGCCAAACACCTGGATGCTGTTGATCTTCATGTAGCCCAGATTCCGAGAAGAATCCAGAATTTCTAATGGCTCATAGTAGAGGCTGTCGTTCACCGCCCCTGCCGGGCCTCCACCGCCTTGCGTCTTTATCCGGCTCCGCAGGTAGATGTGGATAGTCTCGAAGAAGGTCTTCCACTTGTTGCCCAGCGTCAGGGTCCAGTTAAAGCACTCCAGGGGCAGGTCCAGTTTGGTGGCTGTCCAGTCTGGGAAGCTGTTCTCACTGACGGGAATGTACCAGCTCTCAGAGTGGCTGCCTCCAAAGGGGTTGATGTAGAGGGTGAGGACAGGCTCCAGGGTGCTGTTCTTGGTCAGGCAGATCTGGAGAGACACGCCCAGCAGCATGTGGACCAGGTTGGACTTGTACTTGTTGCTCTTCAGAGTCAGCAGCATCCTCTTCCTCCAGGACGGGTCGAACCAGCTGTTCAGACGCATGTCATTACTGATGAAGATGGCGTGGACCTGGAAGGACATATTCATGGTTGTTTAAGTTGTTAGGACAATATGTCTATCTACTTTCTCAAGGTCATACGGAATATTACAAAACATGCATCCTCGTATGCAATAAGGCACTAAAGTAATACTGCAAAATATTTGACAAAGCAATTTACTATATGTCCTGAACACAAAGTGTTAAGTTTGCTTGTAATCGTTAAGGACTGGGGAGTTTTTCAGGATAAAAAAGAAACAGAATGGAGCTAAGCACAGGAAAAGTCCTAGAGGAAAACCTGGTTCAGTCTTCTTTCTACCAGACATTGGAATACAAATTTACCTTTCAGCACGACAATAACCTAAAACACAAGGCCAAATCTACAATGTAGTTGCTTACCAAGAAAGTGAATTTTCCTGAGTGGCCAAGTTATTGTTTTGAGTTAACTCTACTTGAAAGTATATGACAAGACCTGAAAATGGTTTTCTAGCAATAAACAACAAATAATTTGACAGAGCTTGAACAATGTTGAAAACAGTAATGGGCAGATTCTGCACAATCCAGGTGTGGAAAGCTCTTAGAGACTTACCCAGAAAGACTCACAGCTGTAATCACTCCCAAAGCTGCTTACATTGTGTGTTGATGTGCGCGAAACGTTAATTTAATAAATTCGGCTGTAACACAACAAAATGTGTTATTCCAAAATGTGGAATAAATCAAGGGGTATAAATACTTTCTGAAGGCACTGTATTTACCTCCAGCCTACGGTCAGCCCTCTGTAGCAGGTATCTCAGCTCCAGGTCCTGTAGGTCTGTCTCAAAGCCCAGGTAGTTCTCTGTAGAGTCAGCCACCATGGGTCTGCAGACCCCCTGGGTTAGGCCGTATCCAGGGTTGCAGCTTCCACAGCGGGTGTGGTTGTCTAGGGCGCAGGCTGCGCAGGCAGGGCCCTCTCCGATAGCACATGGCGGGGACAGCTGGCAAGGGCTGTGCTCATAGTTACAGGTACAGCTGTGGAGCTCTTCAGAGAACGAACCCAGCTGGTTGTTCTCAGAACAGTAGAGGAGAGACTGAAAGTGACTCAGCCAGTAGGACTGGGGCCTGGGACGGAGACAGAGAGACACAATGGAATATAACATAGGATGGCAATACAGTAGGTGAATGAAAATTGCTGTGAATTTAATTGGTTGATTGTATTAAAAAAATCTGTGCAATTGTACTTAGTAACAGTTACTCTTACCAGGAACTAATAATGCATGTTTGAGTTCATTTAAACAAACATATACCATTAATGCATTCTGCAATTTGTTTGTTTGTAGTATTGTAAAAAATCTTTACAAAGAGACAAACGTATTGCTTCATCTGTGAAATAGACATGCAGAAAGTAAACCTGCATAATTTGGACTAATGGTCAAAGTTTGAGCACAAAGGCTGCGGTCGCAAAACTAGCCCAATCATGATATTTTTTCCACAAATTGGTCTTTTGACCAATCACATCACATTTTTTCACATCAGATTTTTTTCAGAGCTGATCTGATTTGTCAAAAGACCAATTAGTGAAACAAATATCAAAATTAGGCTGCCTGTCTGAACACAAAGTGTAGTTTAAACCAATTCTGAATTCGTATTATTACTCGCTGTATAAAACTGAGCCGCCGTCTCCCTGCAGATTATTCCTTCATAATTGTCAGCAGTGGAACTGGCCCCTGGAAGTTATATCAATCACGCATCTCTCATCTGTGTGAAGCACTGCGAACTAAAGCCATGTAGGGGAGCCTCCCAGTCAAAATGACAAACATTCCACTCCCTCTCTCCACAGTCTATAGTCACAAAATAAGTATAGTGCTTTACATTTTCCTCACAGCTGCAGTAATAATGTAGATAAACACTGCTTGGCTTGCTTCCTGTTTCTCCCACTCACACAGGGGTAGATGTAGAGGATTGCTATCAGCTTCCTGGATGGGTGATTAAAGTGTAATTGGGGCTCAGTGGTAAGAGGTGTAATGTGGGAGCAGAGTGGGACTCTCACAGTTCTCTGGGTAGACGGATGTGAGGCTGCCTCTGACACCTCTTGCTGAGGCTGAAGAGCTTGAACACCACTCTCTGGGCTCGTCTGAAGAGCACACTCATGCTGTTCTCCAGCTGCTCGTAGCGCCACTGGAACACGCCATCCAACGACCACAGGTGCTGGATTGTCGTCACATTCAGGAAGAAGTTCTGCGGGAGCCTCGTCAGAAAGGTCTTGAACTCATCTGGCAGAAAGAGAGTGAAAATTAAAAGGTGATTGTTTTGAAATTAACATGTCATGAATATGGCCAGGTGAATAGGGATCTAGTGCTGCCGTAGCGTGAGGGGACCGTGCTCCATCACTTTTCAATTTGAGAATACATGGAGTTGGTAACGTAAAAAAAGTATTCTGGTCAACTCTAAATAAATAATATGTCACACCGCAAAAGTTCCATGAAAACAAAATAATGACAAACTAAATAGATATGTAGGCTATAGCAGCCTACAGGTACGACAATTGTGGTTTCTTCCCTGTAGTCTCTCTCTCTGGAGGTGGCGCAAATGATGAATATCTGTAGGCGTGTGTGCAGAGGCCCAACGGTCAGAGGCTTGACAACTTTGAGCAGGCCAAATCCACCATGACAAGAACAGCCACAGACAGGAAACTGTGCTGAAGCATTTGTCCTCAAAACATTGTGTTATGGACTTGGGACACATGTACAACTCATTTGAACTCGCCCTACTGTACATGTGCTTAGCTTACAGAAATGCACCACCTCAATTGCGTATGCAGACAAACTCATCCACTGCATGAACCGTATCACACCAACAAGATCTAGGATCCAAATTCACAGCATATCTGCCCTGAAGTTCATAAAACTCCACAGACCCCCTCCTGCGCAATGGAACCCAGAACGACCACTTGGTTATGGTGCTGTCCTTTCAGCACCATGATTCAAAGGCGCTCAAACCGCTTAAAGTAACCTTAATCAAGAACTGTTGCCTATGCCTAATAATCCTTCTCATCACTTATGATTATTATCACTTCTCACAATAGTGTTCATTTAGTAGCCTAAAGTTAGATAAAAGCTGAATCAATGTCTCACAAGATCACACGATGATGAATTAGTATTTTACATAGCCTAGCAGAACCAAATATGATAGCATACTGTAGCATAGACACCTACAGTATAATATGTTACACCAGAAACACCACCTCAGTCATTTCTAATCTGAAGCTGAGGAGTCACATTTCTTCCCCCTCGTGTGGCTAATAATCTACAGCGTGCGCCATTAGGCAGTATATATGCTTTGATTGAAACAAAATAGCCCTTCAATAAAGGCTACCCATGAGGCACACACGTTCAGTCAACGTCTATTCCACTTTGGATCTACGTCATTTGAAATGACATGGAAACAAAGTTGATTCAACCAGTGTGTACCCAGTGGGTAATAGGATCCAAAAAGGATTCTCCTATGGGGATGGCCAAAGAATTATTTTGGAAAAATGTTTTCTGTATGTTTGAAAAGAAAGAGCATAAGATCACTTCATGCATGTTGCCACATTCCTCAAGGCCAAAGGAGAACAATGCCATTGGTTCCAGTACTGCCATGCTCCGTGTTTCCAGGTTTATTTTCTTCCTGCTGGCATCCCATTCTGCTGAATGTTGAAACGTCTTTGATATCCTTTACCGAAGGACATGTTTACGACCTCACCTGAGAAACTCTTTATTCCTGGCACTCTCACACGCCTGCACTCTCCTCTCTGCTCTTAAAACATCTACTTTAAAAGTAATTGCACTTATAGATATTTCACACACCAAAAATATTTGAAGAGAAAAAAGGCCCATCCATTCTGAATTCACCTCAGAAATAGTGGCCACTACAGGGTGACCTAGAGAGGCAATAATATCCCAACATTATGTTAAGTGCTCTCATTCATACGTTGTTACTACACCGATGTGAAAATGCTGGAATGGTAATACACGTGTTTCATGGATGATTAATCTGCTCGAGATGTTTTTTTTTTATCCAATCCTATCAGGTTGTGATTTGCTGCACACAGACTGTGTGCCAAGTCCCCGAGGTTTCACTGTGACTCATTACGGTTTACACCGTAAATCATAATGCCTGGGGTACACATCAAGGAACAGCCCTCCACCTTTAATTGCATGACATATGATAAAACACTTTTACTCAGCTCACATAGTTCCCTACAAAAACTATCCAAAGATTGTCCACATGTGAATTTATAAACTATCAACTGCATGCTCAGCGACTACGTTTAGAGCTAAGCTAGCTGAAGACATTTCGTAAATGCTGCATGACAACTGAGTTGCACTGGACACTTCATATATCAAATTAAAAGTTTAATAGTTTCAGCATCTAAAGATCAAAGAGGATCCAAAACGTTTATCTTCACCTGAGTCCTCAAACTCCTTGTAAAGTGTCCCCCATGTCTCAGTGATCCTCTGCAGGCTGTCCTCCATGGCTTGGATGTCCATGTAGGGACAGTTGCATTCTGGGAACTTGGGGTCACACTTGCACCAGCAGTCATTGTCCTTACAGATGAAGCCCCCTTCCACGTTACAGGCGATGTAGCTGAGAGCAGCCTGGACAAAACTGTCCCGCAGGTAGTCTGGCAGGATAACCTGTAGGCCTGTAAAACAGCACAACATAGCCAGGATTTAAAACCACCATTAAGGTGTACTGTTATGGTACTGTATAAGAGGACAGCAATTTGTGATCTATAGTGAGTGAATTGCAAGGCAGTGCAAGTGTAGTTGTTATCCTTGGAAGACTAACAATGTAAGAGCATACCAATAAATGTATTTTACTCTATACAATTGTTATAATGGGATGTGTGGATCTCTTTGAAGATGCTATTGTATGGGAATTTATGATAGGATGTGCTATAAACCATATTTCATAATTATTTTTTGCTTTTTTGTGGTTGATTCCAAAGCACTGATGTGGAGCGTGACAATGGTGTACAGGATTTGCATTCTAGGAATACGTAATCAAGAAAATATATAATACAGACCTTGCAAGTGGACTTTGTTTTCCGGACTCTGAACCAGAACAGAGCTGACAGAATCAAGGTTGTCATAGTTACTGCATCCGAGAGGGCCTGTCCGGGTCTCTGTTACCTTGGCAACAACAAACATACAAGCTTTTAATGCACATTCCTTATAACATCACAGCAACATTTGTATGCTTTGCCATACTATTACATCAGTATGTGCAAATGAAATATCAAACTAAAAATATGGAGGAAAAACACTACTTCTACAGTACTTCTGTATGTGACAAAGGAAACACTTCTGAGAGAGGTTGCTCTCTGCTGGGAAAATGCAATGAAGTGATGAGAATGTGAGTTCCCTGGTGAGATGAGTGTTTAGCCATGGTTTTCTGCTTTCTGTGCCCCTTCTTCCTGTGCCCCTGTAGCCAAGCCCCTATTACACACATTACACAGGCCCCTTAATAACCATCACCCACAGCTCTGAGTAGATACTGAATCACAGCTAACAGAGAGACGCTGAACATTGCACAGTGGTAGAGCACATTTACAGTACGCCTTCTCCTCTCCTCCGCTCTCTTTCTCCTTCCTTCCACCCACAGACACTGAATTGATTACATGGATTCCTTCATTACATTCATTCTTATGCACCCGCAGAGAAAATGGCAGCGTTGCTGTTCTTATTTCTTCCCACTCAAAGAAAAGAGAAACATCAGAGTGGTGTTGAAGGAGGGCCTCAAACAACTCAACCGTGGCTGGTCTTTTCTGTCGTATTGACTGAGACATCTCTCCTGACATTTCAATGGCAAAACATATCTGCCAGACCTGATCATCCTTTCTACCTCATTTGCAACATGAGATGTCTTTTCTCTTTCTGTTTGAGGTTACATGGTGGAGAGCACATTAACTGATTGCCATTTGTCTCCCTTTGGGGTAGAGGGACAGTGTTGTCAGCCCAGAGACATGACCAGGTTTGGCCTGTCACAGGACAGGCAGAGAGACAGATGAATGTGGCGAGAAAACAAGGGTCAGTCCATCAGTTACACAATCAAACACAATCCCAGAGTGCTGACAGAGAGAAAAACTAGAGAGGGACCTGATGATAATACTATATACAGGGAAACTTCTGGAGCTATTAAATCAAACCTTGAACCTAGCAAAACCTGGGTGTCTAGGAAAATGAATAGAATATGCTAATCAGAGAAAGGGGAGAATCTGTGTGGAATGGTTTTGCCATTATTATTTACAGCACATTGTAAATCACAAATTTCCTTCTTATGGGATTTTACTGCTGGTAAGACTGTAGAAATGAGGAACAATGTTTTGGGACACTTGAATATTTAATCTATTAAGAGTATTACTTGAAATGACATATATGATAGCCCATATGGCATAATGTTGACTGATGAGCACGGCAATCCATTTACTCTATGGATAGCAGCTGCTTTTTATTGCAGATACATTCTGGTATATTACTAAATGCTTAATGCACATTATTGGCGAGCTGTATCTCTGTGTTGCTGCTGGAGGAGGTTTCACATGTAGTACAGAGAGGGGCTGTGTTCCAGTACAGTCTGCTGAGCTTATTTTTCTGCTTTTCTTCATGACCACTAGAGGGTAAGGAGATAGATAGGTATATGATACAGTAGCTTGATGAAGCAAAGGTGAGGAAGATATGAGGAAAGGTGGTTATTTAAATGACGTGGTAAGCACTTTTTCAATTGCCCAAGACTTACTGGCAAGTGCCGGGGCAGGACTTTAGACTGAAAATGAAAGGTACAGATTGTAGCTTTAAGACTGCTGGGATACAGTGCACGTGTGACAAAAAAGAGCAATCGATTGAGTAGCAGGGCGGAAACATAAAAAATTCAATGCTGCCATAATGGGAATATAATGCAATACTGTTCTGAGTGGAAATAAATATGAATCCTCACGGCGTTGTGAGAGCCCCGCTGCCGAGAAATGTTTTCTCATTGTTCATCATTCTGCAGACACACTGCCAACCATGGTCTGGGTCAGGTGGGGATATCACCATTGATTTAGTCAGGGAAATTGTCAATCATTCCCTCTGCTCAACCTTTCTGCCACTCTGCTCTCACCTGACACTCTGAACTAATCTCTGCCTTTGAAATATGAAATCCGGCACTCACACATACATACACACTATTAAAGTTACTCCCAACAGAACAGACAAAGCAGCGCGTCTTGCTCTATGAGGAGTGATTACATCGACTGTGATACAAAATGGCTGACCTCCCAACAAGCTCTATGGTTGAGGTAGTAGAGCACTTTGATAGTAGTTATTCATAGTTTGCTCTGTCAGAAACAGCTGTGACTTTCACTATATAGAAACATGAAGGATAGGGAAGGATTTTCTTTCCTATTTTCAAAAGGTATATGCACATTTTCGGGTGTAGGGTAAGAAACATTTCAAAATAAATGAATATACAGTGCATTTGGAAAATGTTCAGACAACATAGAGGGGCAGCAGTGTAGCCTAGTGGTTAGAGCAGTGGACTAGTAACCACAGGTTGCAAGTTCAAATCCACAAGCTGACAAGGTACAAATCTGTTGTTCTGCCCCTGAACAAGGCAGATAACCCACTGTTCCTAGGCCATCATTTAAAATAAGAATTTGTTCTTAACTGACTTGCCTTGTTGAATAAAGGTAAAATAAAACTTCCCTTTTCCACATTTTGTTACGTTACAGCCTTTTCCAAAATGTATACAATATGTTTTTCCCCCCTCAATCTGCACAATAACGAAAAAGCAAAAACTGGTTTTAAGAAATGTTGGCAAATTCCTAAAAAATAAAAGATACATTATTTACATAATTATTAAGACCCTTTGCTCGAAATTGGTGCATCCTGTTTCCATTGATCATCCTTGAAATGTTTCTACAACTTGGAGTCTACCTGTGGTAAATTAAATTGATTGGACATGATTTCGAAAAGGCCTGTCTATATCGGGTGCCACAGTCAACAGTGCATGTCAGAGCAAAAACCAAGCCATGATGTTGAAGGAATAGTCCGTAGAGCTCAGAGACAGGATTGTATCGAGGCACAGATCTGGAGAAGGGTACCAAAAAAGTCTGCAGAATTGAAGGTCCCCAAGAACACAGTGGCTTCCATCATTCTTAAATGGAAGAAGTTTGGAACCACCAAGACTCTTTCTAGAGCTGGCCACCTTGCCAAACTGAGCAATCGGGGGAGAAGGGCCTTGATTAGAGATGTGCCCAAGAACCCAATGGTCACTCTGACGGAGCTCCAGAGTTCCTCTGTGGAGATGTGAGAACCTTCCAGAAGGATAACCATCTCTGCAGCACTCCACCAATCAGGCCTTTATGATAGAGTGGCCAGACGGAAGCCACTTCTCAGTAAAAGGTACATGACAGCCTGCTTGGAGTTTGCCAAAAGCCATGTAAAATACTCTCAGACCATGAGAAGCAAGATTCTCTGGTCTGATGAAACCAAGATTCAACTCTTTAGCCTGAATGCCAAGCATCACGTCTGGAAGAAACCTGTCACCATCCCTACGGTGAAGCATGGTGGTGGTGGCGGCATCATGCTGTGGGGATGTTTTTCAGCAGCAGAGACTGGGAGACTAGTCAGTATCAAGGGAAAGATGAACGGAACAAAGTACAGAAAGATCCTTGATAAAAACGTGCCCCAGAGCACTGAGGACGTAAGACTACGGCAAAGGTTCACCTTCCAAAAGGACAACAACCCTAAGTACACAGCCAAGACAACGCAGGAGTGGCTTCAGGACAAGTCTCTGAATGTCCTTGAGTGGCCCATCAAGAGCCAGGACTTGAACCTGAAAATCTCTGGAGAGACCTGAAAATAGCTGTGCAGTGACGCTCCCCATCCAACCTGACAGAGCCTGAGAGGATCTGCAGAGAAAAATGGGAGAAACTCCCCAAATACAGGTGTGCCAATCTTATAGCGTCATACCCAAGAATACTTGAGGCTGTAATCTCTGCCAAAGGTGATTCAATAAAGTACTGAGTAAAGGGTCTGAATACTTATGTAAATCATTACAATGGCACCGAAGGGGATTGCTTTCGTTTTACGGGCTCCAAACAAACTGTGCTATTTTTTCCTCTGCATTGTTTGTAACTTATTTTGTACATAATGTTGCTGCTACTGTCTCTTATGACTGAAAAGCGCTTCTGGATATCAATACAGCGATTACCCACATCCAACTCCAAAGATTTTTCTTTCACGAGTCTAACGCGAAGGGTAGACCAGGCCCAAATCCCCGTCATTTCCGTGAACAAAAGACGGAAATACAGGGGGCGGAGATTGGGGTGCCTGGCTAGAATTCATTGGCTAGTGTGTAAACTTCCTCTACCATCTGTTCTATTGGCCAACCTGCAATCACTGAAAAATAAACTGGATGATCTCCGTTCGAGACTATCCTACCAATGGGACATTAAAAACTACAATATCTTACGTTACACAGAGTTGTGGCTGTACGACGACACATAATATACATTTGGCTGGGTTTTCCATGCATCGGCAGGACAGAACAGCTATGTCCGGTAAGCTATGTCTGGTAAGCTATGTCTGGGGTGGGGGTGTGTCTATTTGTCAATAACAGCTGGTGCGCGATGTCTTGCTCGCACTTTGTACTTCATGAAAAAGTGTAGACAGACCATCAACCTAGAGACTTTTCATATATATTTTTTGTAGCCATCTATTTACCACCACAAACCGATGCTGGCACTAAGACCACAATCAACGAGCTGTACAAGGCCATAACCAAACAAGAAAATGCTACTCCAGAAGCGGCGCTCCTCGTGGCCGGGGACTTTAATGCAGACAAACTTAAATCAATTTCACCGAATTTCTGTCACGAGGGAAATAAACTCTAGACCACCTCTACTCCACACAGAGACGTCTCCAAAGCTCTCCCTCGCCCTCCATTTGGAAAAGCTGGCCATAATTATATCCTCCTGATTCCTGCTTACAAGCAAAAACTAAAGCAGGAAGTGTCAGTGACTAACTCAATATGGAAGTGGTCAGATGACGGGGATGCTACGCTACAGGGCAGTTTTGCTAGCACAGACTGGAATATGTTCTGGGATTCATCCAATGGCATTGAGGAGTATACCACCACAGTCAACGGCTTTCTCAATAATTGCATCAATGACGTCGTCCCCACAACGAGCGTACATAAACAGTTGAAGTCGCAAATTTGCATACACTTAGGTTGGAATCATTAATCGTCAGCTCGTTTTTCAACCACTCCACAAATGTCCTGTTAACAAATATAGTTTTGGCAAGTCGGTTAGGACATCTACTTTGTTCATGGCAAGTAATCTTTCAAACAGTTGTTTACAAACAGATTATTTCACTTATAATTCCATGTAGCACAATTCCAGTTGATCAGAAGTTAACATACACTAAGTTGACTGTGCCTTTAAGGACAACAAAATCAAGGTATTGGAGTGGCCATCACAAAGCCCTAACTTCAATCCTGTAGAAATTGTGTGGACAGAACTGAAAAAGCGTGTGCGAGCAAGGAAGCCTCAAACCTGACTCAGTTACCTCAGATCTGCCAGGAGGAATGGAACATTTGAAAATTGAACATTCACCCAACTTATTGTGGGAAACTTGTGGAAACATTTGACCCAAGTTAAGCAATGCTACCAAATACTAATTGAGTCTATTTAAACTTCTGACCCACCGGGAATGTGAGGAAATAAATAAATGCTGAAATTAATCACTCTCTCTAATATTATTCTGACATTTCACATTCTTAAAATAAATTGGTGATCCTAACTGACCTAAGACATGGAATTTTTAATTGGATTAAAATGTCAGGAATTGTGAAAAACAGTTTAAATGTATTTGGCTAAGGTGTATGTAAACGTCCAACTTCAACTGTATATCCCAACCAGAAGCCATGGATTAGAGGCAACGTCCTCACTAGTTTCAAGGATAGGGACACTAATCCGGACACTTATAAGAAATCCCGCTGTCCTCAAACGAACAATTAAAAAGGCAAAGCGTCAATACCGAAAGACTACTAATACTTATTTTCCACCATAATTAGCAAATCAATTCATTACAAATCCTACAATGTGATTTTCTAGATTTCTCTCATTTTTTCTGTCATAGTTGAAGTGTACCTGATGAAAATTACAGGCCTCTCTCATCTTTTTAAGTGGGAGAACTTGCACAATTGGTGGCTGACTAAATACTTTTTTGCCCCACTGTATATACAGTACCTCCATATCAGGTTTTGTTTTTTGTGTATTTTTTCTATTGTGCCTGAATATCTTTCATATGTCTATTCATGTACCTTGGTTGGAAAGCAAGGTAGCAACAGAATACCTTTTCAGTGATCTACCGGTATGGCATGCATGTCACAACATTCATCTCATCAGCTACTCAGTTCAGATGAGTTCAACATCACCTACTGATCAACATTCTGCAAGCTTCTAGCCATCCAGGACGTACATGCCAGGCGGTATCTGAGAAAGGCCCGGAAAATTGCCAAAGAATCCAGTCACCCGAGATATGGACTGTTCTCCATGCTCCCGTCTAGCAGGCGGTACTGGCACATCAAGGCTCCTGAACTCCTAAACAGCTTCTATCCCCTGGCCATAAGACTGTTTAATGCCTAACAACTCCTCTCCTTTTCCCACAGACTATCCATAATAAGACGAGACTTAGCAGCCTCAGAAATTGTATCCCAAATAAATGCTTCACAGAGTTCAAGTAACAGACACATCACAACATCAACTGCTCAGAAGAGACTGCATGAATCAGGCCTTAACCTCTTGAAACTCTGGGGGCGCTATTTCATTTTTGGATGAAAAACATTCCGGTTTAAACAAGATATTTTGTCACAAAAAGATGTTTGAGTATGCATATAATTAATAGCTTTGGAAAGAAAACACTCTGAATTTTCCAGAACTGCAAAGATATTGTCTGTGAGTGCCCTAGAAAAGGAGCTACAGCCAAAACCAAGATGAAATGGCAACCAGGAAATGAGCAGGATTTTTGAGGCTCTGTTTTCCATTGTCTCCTGATATGGCTGTGAATGTGACAGGAATGAGCCTGCCCTATCTATCGTTTCCCCAAGGTGTCTGCAGCATTGTGAAGTATTTGTAGGCATATCATTGGAAGATTGACCATAAGAGACTACATTTTCCAGGTGTCCGCCCGGTGTCCTCCGTCGAAATTGGTGCTTCATTTTCAGCTGCTGGTATTTTTCCATGGGATTCTGAGGGGAAAACAGGCTTCCACGAACGGCATATCAATGAAGAGATATGTGAAAAAACACCTTGAGGATTGATTCTAAACAACGTTTGCCATGTTTCGGTCGATATTATGGAGTTAATTCGGAAAAAGTTTGACGTTTTGGTGACTGAATTTTCGGTTCGTTTCGGTAGCCAAATGTGATATACAAAACGGAGCGATTTCTCCTACACAAAGATTCTGGTTTTTGTGAAAATGGTGCGTGCTAAATGCTACGCAAAATGCTAAGCTAGCTTGCAATACTCTTACACAAATGCTTGATTTGCTATGGTTCAAAAGCATATTTTGAAAATCTGAGATGACAGTGTTGTTAAGAAAAGGCTAAGCTTGAGAGCAGGCATATTATTTTCATTTCATTTGCGATTTTCAGAAATCGTTAACGTTGCGTTATGCTAATGAGCCTGAGGCTGTATTCACGATCCCGGATCCGGGATGGGTAGTATCAAATGACTACTAAAAGACACCAATAAGAAGAAGAGACTTGCTTGGGCCAAGAAACATACGCATTGGGCATTAGACCGGTGAAAATTTGTCCTTTGGTCTGATGAGTCCAGATATCCGATTTTTGGTTCCAACCTCTGTGTCGTTGTGAGACGCAGTAAGGTGAACGGATGATCTCCACACGTGTGGTTCCCACTGTGAAGTATGGAGGAGGAGGTGTGATGGTGTTGGGGTGCTTTGCTGGTGACTGTCTGTGAATTATTTAGAATTCAAGACACACAAACAGCATGGCTACCACAGCACTCTGCAGCGATACGCCATCCCATTTGATTTGCGCTTAGTGAGACTATCATTTGTTTTTCAACAAGACAATGACCCAACACATCTCCAGGCTGTTTAAGGGCTATTTGACCAAGAAGGAGAGTGATGAAGTGCTGCATCAGATGACCTGGCCTCCACAATCACCTGACCTCAACCCAATTGAGATGGTTTGGGATTAGTTGGACCGCAGAGTGAAGGAAAAGCTGGTTGAGAGAATGCCAAGAGTGTTTAAAGCTGTCATCTAGAAAAGAGTGGCTACTTTAATTAACACTTTTTTTGGGGTCAATATATGATTCCATATGTATTATTTCATAGTTTTGATGTCTTCACTATTATTCTGTAAAGTAATAATGTAGAAAATAGCAAGGAAAACCATTGAATGAGTAGGTGTCCAAACTTTTGACTGGTACTGTATGTATTAACAGTAGTATTGATACATTCCTGTTACCAGTCACTTTTCAGCCCTCTTTACATGTATATCCTACTACCAGTCAGTTATTATGTATTAACCTATCTCAACCACTGCACTAAGGTACTGGTACTGACCTGTATACAAAACATCAAGAACATCTGCTCTTTCCGTGACACAGACTGACCAGGTGAATTCAGGTGAAAGATATGATCCCTGACTGAGGTTACTTGTTAAATCCACTTTAATCAGTGTAGATGAAGGGGAAGAGACAGGTTAAAGAAGGATGTTTAAGCCTTGAGATAGTTGACATGGATTGTGTAGGTGTGGCATTTTGACAAAGAATGTGCCTTTGAACTAGGTATGGAAGTAGGTGCCAGGTGTACTGGTTTGAGTCAAGAACTGCAACGCTGCTGGGTTTTTCACGCTCAACATTTTCCCGTCTGTATCAAGAATGGTCCACCACCCAAAGGACATCTAGCCAACTTGACAACTGTGGGAAGTATTGGATTCAACAGGGGCCAGCATCCCTGTGGAATGCTTTCAACACCTTGAGTCCCTGCCCTGACGAATTGAGGCTGTTCTGAGGGAAAAAAGGGGGTGTGCAACTCAATATTAGGAAGGTGTTCCTAATGTTTCTAATAAGCAGTGTTTCTAATACCCACATTCTCGTGTTTTTCAACCCATATTTGTGTTTTTGATTTGTTTAACATATATTTTATTTTATTATTTTTGATTTATTTATTATCTATATTATTATAATTACTGCATATTACTGCATTGTTGGGAAATAGCTGATTGCAGAAGTCTGATTGCAGTTGTGAATCTGTCTGAAAATCAGGGTGTGTACTGTATGTTTGTGTGTGTATGTCTGATGTGATCTGCATGTAGTGCAACTTGTAGGATTACCTTGATGGCTGTGGATGCTATCTGGATGTGGTGCAGCTTGCGCAAAGTGCTCTCTCTGTCGATGAAGTAGGAGGCAGCCAACTGGTGCAGAACCTCCAGAGTAACACTAGACGAGTTGCCAGAGTAGTCGCTCACCTCGGGCTTCTTACTCAGCTTCCTCTTGTCCACAAATATCGCTAAGGCCTCTTCCCCTGCAAACAGAAAGACAGCGTTGGGACAATGTTTGCTGACGGTGTTTAAACAGGCTTTGTTACAAAGGTTGGGAAAAAGTTTGATGGCTAACATGATTGAAACAGTTTATACAAATGTCAGCTGGTGTTATTTAGACAGTCTGAACTACATAACCAACTGTTAGTAATAATGGCAATAAAATGTAATATCAATGTATTATTCACTGCCAGTGATTATGACTATTTACCAGGTGCTATTTGGTAGTATATGAACAATTATAAACCAGGAAGTTTGGGTCCTGGATGTTGATTGGGAGAAATAACATTTCAGCAGTGTGTATATCAGACAATATACCACAAGTACGATTCAAAAACACTTGTTTCCTGATCTTTTTCTGTTAGTAACCAGTTAATAATAGCAATAAGGCACCTCAAGGGTTTGTGAAATATAGACAATATACTGTACCACGGCTAAGAACTGCATACAGGCACCCTGCTTCACATCACAGCCCTTAGCCGTGGTATATATAAGGGATAAAGGCTCCCGATCTGTACATTACCTTGGAAACTCAGTCGGACGGCCGATGCATAAGCAGAGTCCCTCTGCAGACTTCATTCGTTCCAAGGTAATGTACAGAGTGGAAGCATTTATCCCGCTTATACCACAGTCAAGGAAAACAATACTAAAGCAAATATTTACTGGTATAGAATAGAAATGCCATTTATATAAATTCATACTTTTTCATCCTCCCACAAACCCTGCTTGTTAGTCTGTTGCCCAGTTGGTCATTTTTTTTAATTCTATTGCCATGCTGGTTGGCAATGTTATTTTCCCTTGCTTGCTAGCTAACTATGGCTAACACAGTCACGTTAAACAATGCCTATGGCTAACAAACAATACAGCCACAATATCAGCAAAGTAGCATTTGCGTTAGTTTAGGCTGTTTTCTACTGGCATTTATTTGGATAGATCCATAACAATTTCGCCTGGCATAGAAAAACAACCCAATTCAACAACAGTTGCCGAAAAAAGCTGGTCAAACTAGAGAAATGAGAGGAATTGATAGCATAGCGCCACTTGCGTCATGACTGTAACATTGAAGGTCCGGAGAAATACAGGTTCATCACTCGCCACGTTAAGTCATCAGAAGTTGCTGCAAAATAATAACAGTGCGTTCGTAAATGCACTATGGCCATCTACTCTATTCTCAGAGACTCTCGTCTGTGTGCCAGAGCGCAGAATAAATACAAAAAATACTAACACGCAACCCTCGTTGAATATCACCAGTGTAAATAAATGTAGGAAAAAAAACATTTAATAAAATTGTTGCCAGCACCACAGTTAAAGTCACTTAGGCTCTATATAAATTAAGCTAACAAGCAAACAAGCTATGCTAGGGTAAGTAAAATTATCAGAGTGGGGTGTTCTCTTATTTGTGTCTGGAAGTAGCTAGCGAGCTTGCCAACTTTAGCCAGTTAGCTTGAGTGTTTGACTGCCGTTGCAAGGTCAGAACGCTCGGATCAACCCTTCACCTCAGCCAGAGGGTCAGTGTGTGCTCTGAATGCTCCGGATTTACGAACAGACAATCTGACAACACTCTGAATTAACAAACAACCCAGAACACATTCTGACACACTGGTGGAAATTTACAAACACATCATAAGTCTCTGCAGAAACAAATTATTGCTATTTAGCTTGATTTGTCCTTATTGGACCTGCATTGACAATGTATCTCCTGACCCCTCCTGTCTCAGCCTCCAGTATTTATGCTGCAGTAGTTTATGTGTCGGGGGGCTAGGGTCAGTTTGTTATATCTGGAGTACTTCTCCTGTCTTATCCGGTGTCCTTTGTGAATTTAAGTATGCTCTCTCTAATTCTCTCTTTCTTTCTCTCTTTCTTTCTCTCTCTCAGAGGACCTGAGCCCAAGGACTACCTGGCATGATGACTCCTTGCTGTCCCCAGTCCACCTGGCCATGCTGCTGCTCCAGTTTCAACTGTTCTGCCTGCGTCTATGGAATCCTGACCTGTTCACCGGATGTGCTACCTGTCCCAGACCTATTATTTGACCATGCTGGTCATTTATGAACATTTGAACATCTTGGCCATGTTCTGTTATAATCTCCACCCGGCACAGCCAGAAGAGGACTGGCCACCTCTCATAGCCTGGTTCCTCTCTAGGTTTCTTCCTAGGTTTTGGCCTTTCTAGGGAGTTTTTCCTAGCCAACGTGCTTCAACACCTGCATTGCTTGCTGTTTTGGGTTTTAGGCTGGGTTTCTGTACAGCGCTTTGAGATATCAGCTGATGTACGAAGGGCTATATAAATACATTTGATTTGATCTAATTTCAGTATGTGTGGTTGTTAGTTTAGCTTTCTGTAACTTTGTAGCAAGTATGGTCTGCATGGTGTAGTGCTTAAGAAAGATAAAAAGGCGCCTATTGTTGGAACTACTTCAGAGGTGTTGTAAAGATGTGCGCTGAGAGTCAGGAAGCAAGCTCAGGGTAAATAAATAAACACAACATAATCAGAAACACGTACAACGTTACAGAACTGACACAGGAATGGAAACAATGATGCCTAGGGAAGGAAACAAAGGGAGTGACATATAGGGAAGGTAATCAGAGAAGTGATGGAGTTCAGGTGAGTCTAATGAACTGCAGGTGCGCGTAACGATGGTGACAAGTGTGCGCCATAACGAGCAGCCTGGTGACCTAGAGGTCGGAGAGGGAGCATAAGTGACAGGTGTCCTATCTTTTCTTTTCCTATCTTTTCTAACTGTTGCGTATACAGTATCTGGTTTTAATGCCCACTCTAGAGTGCCCTTCTAGCCAATCAGAAACTATTATTCAACAATGCTGTGGAATAGTAGTAAATTATAAACTGGGTGGTTCAAGCTCTGAATGCAACGGATATGACAAAATGTTTATTTTTACTTTTCCAATTACGTTGGTAACCAGTTTAAAATAGCAATAAGGTCCCTCGGAGGTTTGTGGTATATGGCCAATATACCACGGCTAAGCGCTGTGGTATATTGTTTCATCATTCTTAAGAACAGCCCTAAGCTGTGGTATATTGGCCATATACACCACACCCCTTCGTGCCTAATTACTTAAATATACCACACCCCCTCTGGCCTTATTGCTTAAATATACATTCAGATTCAGAGAAAAGGCAGGGCGTAATCCGTATTATGTGTTCTTCTTCCTCCGTTGCAGAAAGGTGCCCTTAATATCCCATGTTCCAGAACACGGACAGGCAATCAATTTATAACCCCAGTCAGCAGCGAGCAGCACATCTCTGGCTCATGGCCAAGCACTCATCTTCCTCTCCTCATACTAGTCTGACTTGGTTGTGTGCCAGAGCATGGAGGTTACATTGCATCAGCCAGCACAGCAGTGTATGTGTTTGTGTGTGTGGGCATTTTACGGAGCCACTCATAACTACGACCTTTCCAGGAGCCCGGCTGAGGTAATCGACAAGTGTTGCTTTCCAACAGGAAACCCATTCCCTTGGCTGCCCCGACATCCCCATTGCTTTGTAGCTGAAATAAGCTGTTCTCCTGTAAAGAGCAACCACCCTCACGGCATTGTCCACATGTCTATCAAAGCACAACAATGCAGTGTCGCTGAGGGTTATAGTGTACATGTATTGAGGTTTTTAAAATGGGCTTTATTGATGTAGATAACACATTCTTGAAAGGTCTTCTTCTGAATTCGTATAGGCTGCTGTACCAATATTGTGCATGTCCTGCCGTCAGTGGAATTGATCTAGATACAGATCTGTTAAACATCAGCATTTTTGTGGTTCTGGGAATTTACTCACAGATTACACAAAGATTATCAGATTACCGTACCCCCTATCCTAACCATTAGGGGGATGAAAAAAGATGACACTGTATCAGTTAATAGGGGTCAACTTTTACAGCTATACCTCCTCCTGCATTTCCACAGAATTCCCACAGTGGTTTGTTTACCTCCCAGTGTGGCCGACAGCAGAAAGTGAGTCCCATACTTCCTGATCAGGTTGTCAGTGATAAGCTGGGTGGTGGGTCTCCGCCCCAGTAGACGGATGTTACGGATGAACTCTGGTGTCAGGGGCAACGG
The DNA here is from genome assembly GCF_036934945.1 of Oncorhynchus masou masou. Taxonomy (NCBI): domain Eukaryota; kingdom Metazoa; phylum Chordata; class Actinopteri; order Salmoniformes; family Salmonidae; genus Oncorhynchus; species Oncorhynchus masou. The sequence goes on along the minus strand of NC_088226.1, from coordinate 43,427,792 downwards.
CGACTCCAGGAAGTCTCTCCTCTCCACAGCCAGGTTGTTCACCTTCCACCTCCCAAACTCCCTGGAAAGGAGATGACAGGGAGGATAAGACGCCATTGAAGATGCTGTTTGGTAAATAAGACTCACTAATTACGTGATGGTATTAATGATTTTCTGTCAGTCTGTCCTGTCTGTCTGGCAGAAGAGTAGGGGAGAGGTGAATCTACGGGGGCAGCCATCAACCACATTGCCTCGCCTCACTGCATCATTAGCTTTAAGTTCTGACAGAGAGATGGGGGGAGAGAGAGAGAGAGAGAGAGAGAGAGAAAGGAGAGAGCAAAAGAGAGCGAGAGAGAGAATAGAGAGTTATTCCAAAACAGGTACCATTTGGAAGATGAATGTTGCTGGGGAGGAGACTGCTCTCAAAGCGAGCAGCTGTCAGGTGCTCTCCTTAATAACCACATCATGACAGAAATGTGTAGTGACAGTGAAACCCATAGACATCGGCCCATCTCTAACACTCAATACAACTCATAATGAGGGAAGAAAGAAAAGCGCAGCAAAGGAAATGCTGGAGGCGGCTGTAAAGTTCTGAAAGCCGGCTGAACAAAATATTTCTCATGAAATATTTGTCTGTAGATGTGACATCCTCCTCTGTTTACATTGACAAACATTACTAAATTATTCTGAATGCAACCTTAGAGATGGGAGCTTCGTATGCCGTTACGCCTTGACAGACTTTGTTTGCAGTAATCTGCTGTGTTTAAATAATCTTAGTATCTAGTATTTTAATTGGCTCTGACAGGTTCAGATAATATTTCCGTGAGTCAGGTTGAAATGAACATGCAGCTGTGTCAGTTAGCTGGAGGCTACAGTAGAAGTTATGTCATGTAGGAAAGCATAGGCCTTATTGACAGTTATTTTTCCTCTTCTGTCCATCCCTCTGTCTTGAATTGCTATACTTCAATGTATTTCTCTCTCCTCCTCCACCACACACACAAAAAATACACACATACACACACTCCCTAACTACTCTCACAGGTACGGGTTAGCACTAAATGATGCACTGCCGTGTGAAGTGGAGGCTTGTCTGCTATAATCAGAATAGGTTGGACATCCTGGGCTGTAGGTGATGGATGGAGGGAGGATGGCCTTTTGATGGAAGATATATCACATTAAAGCAAGAGTAATGAGGGAAAGCATCACACCCAGATGTTTGATGGATTCAATCATGGTAAAAACCCTGAGTGCAACCTGCTTCTTATGGGGCAATGTGGAATTATGTCAAATAATTTCAAGCTGCTCTTGTATAGTCAGTAATGTAGCAATACATTTACTTTGTATAATATAAATTTGCATGTGTCCATTTATGGAAAAGCTTTCTGAAATACATACATGAAACATCCAGTGTAATAAATATACAGTATATACGCATATACTTCTAATTTTAGACATGGCCCTTGAGTAATTTGTCAGTCAGTTACACCTAGCATAACCATTAATCCTGACCTCTTTTCACTCCATACATATAAATTCCTCTTCAACTGGCATACTATTGTATCCCTCACCAACTCGCCAGTTCAAAGGTATTGCACGTAAGACGCAAGAGAGGGGGGAGAGAGAGAGGAGTGAGAAAAGAGAGGGGAGAGAGAGAGAGGAGTGAGAAAAGAGGGGAGAGAGAGGAGTGAGAAAAGAGAGGGGAGAGAGAGAAAAGAGGGGAGAGAGAAAAGAGAGAAAAGAGAGAGAGGAGTGAGAAAAGAGGGGGAGAGAGAGGAGTGAGAAAAGAGGGGAGAGAGAGAAAAGAGGGGAGAGAGAGAGAGAGAGAAGTGAGAAAAGAGGGGAGAGAGAGGAGTGAGAAAAGAGAGGGGAGAGAGAGAAAAGAGGGGAGAGAGAGAGAGAGAGGAGTGAGAAAAGAGGGGAGAGAGAGGAGTGAGAAAAGAGACACGTGAGAGAGAGGAGTGAGAAAAGAGAGGGGAGCGAGAGAGAGGAGTGAGAAAAGAGACGCGTGAGAGAGAGGAGTGAGAAAAGAGATGCGAGAGAGAGAGAGTAGTGAGAAAAGAGTGAGGAGAGAGAGAGAGGAGTGAGAAAAGAGAGGGAGCAAAGGAACAGGTAAGGAAAGTGTAGCCTCAAATCCCCTCTGTCCCCTTTGTCTTATCTTAACCCCCCATAGACCTAATGGCATGTCCACCGGGAAGTGAGATGAAATGGATTTCACCAAGGTGCAGTTTTCGGCGTTCTGCTGTCTTTCCTTATACTAGACCATGCAGTTATTATTTATATCTTTCTCTCATCACTGTACTGTACGTAGCTACACTGGTTTCATTTGCGATACCGTTAATTCATTTTCACACATCTCATTGTTGGACTATTTCTGGGAGTGGAGATTATAAGAGCTGAGATTTCTGAGAACTGGGATACTGTATCTTGGCCTGCATACTGAATCTACCTTGGTTTTCATTTAAAAGCAACACATATGCACTGAGCCTTCTCACTAACACCGTTAGACAAAAAGGTGTTATCTAGAACCTAAAATGGTTCTTCAACTGTCCCCATAGTAGAACCCTTTGAACAACCCTTTTTGGTTCCAGGTATAACCCTTTTGGGTTCCATGAAGAACCCTTTCCACAGAGGGTTCTACCTGAAACCAAAAAGGGTTCTCATATGGGGACAGCCAAAGAACCCTTTTGGAAACCCCTTTTTGTAAGAGTGTATGGGTATGAAATCAAAACCAAGGTCTTTTTCAGGTTTCCAAAAGACAGTTTAAAATTTGACGCATTGCAGCCTTAACTAAATATGTCCTTCACCCTGTGACTTTCTCTATGCAATTTGGCACCAACACACCCACTTATGTTATTCAAATGCAATATGTCAAAAACAAGGAGATACACACACATAGCCTACGGTTGCCTACACCCTGTTGTCTATGGCAACTGTCACTTGGCAATGGATGTCTAGGACAGGTGGTGCAGCGGAACCCCGTCTCTACTCATGTTGACTGAGGGAAACACTGTTTCACTCGCTAAATCACTGAGTGATTCCCCAAACAGGAAAACAGCCTTCATTTACCTGTTATAGGACTCATTAAAATTATTTCAAATTCAATCAGGAGGAGATGGTGCGATTTCATTACTGCAGTGTAGAAACACGCCACCACTGTAACTAGAAGTACCCAGTTGTGGTAATTCATCTTCTCTCTGTCAGTGAGGATTATGATAATTTAGCAGAGATCCAAAACTCTGCAGGAGCAGAACTGGGCAGGAAAATAATATTGTCACTTTCCATCTCCTCAAGTCTCTTTTGCTGTGAAATTATCTGTTATGGGCCAGGGAATAGATTGTCAGATATGAGAGGTCATTTGAAAACCAACAAACAGTGTGGTGGACTGTTTGGCTATGCTGCAATCTCTGGGAATTGGCAACAGAGTGGACATATTGGATGTATGCTTGTCAGCATGCCACATATTAACAGAGGCAATTAGTACAACCTGCATGCACTTTAATACAAAATGGCCACCACACAATTCCACAATAAAACCAAAAGTTGTCTGGCAAAGTCGGCAAAGCAATGTCTACACGGCAGGGGTAGTCTAGTCAAGTACTATTTGAGAAGGTCCGGTCACACAAAATCTCCTAGGTGACATTGGTCCAAATGGATATTATCACTTATCTGCGTAGTAACAAACCCCCACCTCGCATCCCATGTGATCCCAAACTGTTCACACTCCTTTTTTTTTTTGGCAGAGAGGAAATGTGGCAGTTTTAATGCTCATTTCCTGTAATTCTACAGATTTTGCTGTAGAATTACAGGAAATTCCCCCCATTAAACACGGACTGGTTGTAATTTAGCGTGCCTCAGACACAACCTTGAGGCTGACAGTAGCCTCTCAGGGGACTGTCTGATAATGCAGAGTAATAAGTATTAAGAGCCTACTAATCACTTGGCCACATAATAAGACTATTAATCTTACCACCCATGAAGCTCAGGCCACAGAGCTAGGTTGGGCCGCACTAGCCAGGGGAGAAATATATTTTAAAAAACTTCAACGCGGGAAGCCGATCACCATAGCGCATTAAACACCCAAAACAAATCCATAGATTTCATAGTCCCGTCTGCAGTTTCCTGGTGCATGTTCAATACCCTTCCAAGCCATGATGAATGGTATTTATGGCATAATTGCCACTAATTTCATATAACAAGCCAATATATGAAATTGTGTTTAGCGTGACAAATCATCAGTTACTTTCCCTGCACTAAAGTAATCAACATATTTTACCTGATCAGATTTCAGAATATGCATATGGGCCCTTGCTTGTAATAACCTTGATCTACTTAAAAAATATATATATTTTTTTTTAAATCACCCACAATAGCTATATTAATGTAGGTGTCTAGGTGCATAGATTTAAAAAAATGTATTTACATAGATAAGAACATTTCCACAATTGCTACACAAGTAGGTGCCATTTTGTCATTCTAGTTTACTTGCTAGAGAAAGGAAAGTTCTTCACTCCTCTCCAAGGGCCTTTATTGAACTGAAGGAACCGCAATGAAGTCAAACGAGGTAAAGTGAATAATGTTTCCACTAGATCATTATAAAAGGGGTGAGGTGAGGTCTTTCCACATAAGTGTTCAAGGCCTTCCTTCCAGTGGTATTTACTTCACACCTTTAACTTCTTCGATATAGGGGGCACTCTTTTAATTTTTGGATGAAAAACGTTCCCGTTTTAAACAAGATATTTTGTCACGAAAAGATGCTCGACTATGCATATAATTGACAGCTTTGGAAAGAAAACACTGACGTTTCCAAAACTGCAAAGATATTGTCTGTGAGTGCCACAGAACTGATGTTACAGAAAAAACCCAGATAAAAAAAAGTGCCGCATTTTTTGAAACCGCCTCATGGCAATGACTCCTTATATGGCTGTGGAGGAGTTAGGAGTCAGCTTACCTTTTCCACGTTTTCCCCAAGGTGTCAAATCAAATCAAATTTTATTTGTCACATACACATGGTTAGCAGATGTTAATGCGAGTGTAGCGAAATGCTTGTGCTTCTAGTTCCGACAATGCAGTAATAACCAACAAGTAATCTAACTAACAATTCCTAAACTACTGTCTTATACACAGTGTAAGGGGATAAAGAATATGTACATAAGGATATATGAATGAGTGATGGTACAGAGCAGCATAGGCAAGATACAGTAGATGGTATCGAGTACAGTATATACATATGAGATGAGTATGTAAACAAAGTGGCATAGTTAAAGTGGCTAGTGATACATGTATTACATAAGGATGCAGTCGATGATATAGAGTACAGTATATAAGTATGCATATGAGATTAATAATGTAGGGTAAGTAACATTATATAAGGTAGCATTGTTTAAAGTGGCTAGTGATATATTTACATCATTTACCATCAATTCCCATTATTAAAGTGGCTGGAGTTGAGTCAGTGTCAGTGTGTTGGCAGCAGCCACTCAATGTTAGTGGTGGCTGTTTAACAGTCTGATGGCCTTGAGATAGAAGCTGTTTTTCAGTCTCTCGGTCCCAGCTTTGATGCACCTGTACTGACCTCGCCTTCTGGATGATAGCGGGGTGAACAGGCAGTGGCTCGGGTGGTTGATGTCCTTGATGATCTTTATGGCCTTCCTGTAACATCGGGTGGTGTAGGTGTCCTGGAGGGCAGGTAGTTTGCCCCGGTGATGCGTTGTGCAGACCTCACTACCCTCTGGAGAGCCTTATGGTTGAGGGCGGAGCAGTTGCCGTACCAGGCGGTGATACAGCCCGCCAGGATGCTCTCGATTGTGCATCTGTAGAAGTTTGTGAGTGCTTTTGGTGACAAGCCGAATTTCTTCAGCCTCCTGAGGTTGAAGAGGCGCTGCTGCGCCTTCTTCACGATGCTGTCTGTGTGAGTGGACCAATTCAGTTTGTCTGTGATGTGTATGCAGAGGAACTTAAAACGTGCTACTCTCTCCACTACTGTTCCATCGATGTGGATAGGGGGGTGTTCCCTCTGCTGTTTCCTGAAGTCCACAATCATCTCCTTAGTTTTGTTGACGTTGAGTGTGAGGTTTTTTCCTGACACCACACTCCGAGGGTCCTCACCTCCTCCCTGTAGGCCGTCTCGTCGTTGTTGGTAATCAAGCCTACCACTGTTGTGTCGTCCGCAAACTTGATGACTGAGTTGGAGGCGTGCGTGGCCACGCAGTCGTGGGTGAACAGGGAGTACAGGAGAGGGCTCAGAACGCACCCTTGTGGGGCCCCAGTGTTGAGGATCAGCGGGGAGGAGATGTTGTTACCTACCCTCACCACCTGGGGGCGGCCCGTCAGGAAGTCCAGTACCCAGTTGCACAGGGCGGGGTCGAGACCCAGGGTCTCGAGCTTGATGACGAGCTTGGAGGGTACTATGGTGTTGAATGCCGAGCTGGGCGGAGCTGTAGTCGATGAACAGCATTCTCACATAGGTATTCCTCTTGTCCAGATGGGTTAGGGCAGTGTGCAGTGTGGTTGAGATTGCATCGTCTGTGGACCTATTTGAGCGGTAAGCAAATTGGAGTGGGTCTAGGGTGTCAGGTAGGGTGGAGGTGATATGGTCCTTGACTAGTCTCTCAAAGCACTTCATGATGACGGAAGTGAGTGCTACGGGGCGGTAGTCGTTTAGCTCAGTTACCTTAGCTTTCTTGGGAACAGGAACAATGGCATGTGGGAACAGCAGACTGGTATAGGGATTGATTGAATATGTCCGTAAACACACCAGCCAGCTGGTCTGCGCATGCTCTGAGGGCGCGGCTGGGGATGCCGTCTGGGCCTGCAGCCTTGCGAGGGTTAACACGTTTAAATGTTTTACTCACCTCGGCTGCAGTGAAGGAGAGACCGCATGTTTCCATTGCAGGCCGTGTCAGTGGCACTGTATTGTCCTCAAAGCGGGCAAAAAAGTTATTTAGTCTGCCTGGGAGCAAGACATCCTGGTCCGTGACTGGGCTGGATTTCTTCCTGTAGTCCGTGATTGACTGTAGACCCTGCCACATGCCTCTTGTGTCTGAGCCGTTGAATTGAGATTCTACTTTGTCTCTGTACTGACGCTTAGCTTGTTTGATAGCCTTACGGAGGGAATAGCTGCACTGTTTGTATTCAGTCATGTTACCAGACACCTTGCCCTGATTGAAAGCAGTGGTTCGCGCTTTCAGTTTCACGCAAATGCTGCCATCAATCCACGGTCTCTGGATAGGGAATGTTTTAATTGTTGCTATGGGAACGACATCTTCAACGCACGTTCTAATGAACTCGCACACCGAATCAGCGTATTCGTCAATGTTGTTATCTGACGCAATACGAAACATGTCCCAGTCCACGTGATGGAAGCAGTCTTGGAGTGTGGAGTCAGCTTGGTCGGACCAGCGTTGGACAGACCTCAGGGTGGGAGCTTATTTTTTTAGCTTTTGTCTCTAGGCAGGTATCAGCAAAATGGAGTCGTGGTCAGCTTTTCCGAAAGGGGGGCGGGGCAGGGCCTTATATGCGTCGCGGAAGTTAGAGTAACAGTGATCCAAGGTTTTTCCGCTCCTGGTTGCGCAATCAATATGCTGATAAAATTTAGGGAGTCTTGTTTTCAGATTAGCCTTGTTAAAATCCCCAGCAACAATGAATGGAGCCTCCGGATAAATGGTTTCCAGTTGGCAAAGAGTTAAATAAAGTTTGTTCAGAGCCATCGATGTGTCTGCTTGGGGGGGGGGGGTATATACGGCTGTGATTATAATCGAAGAGAATTCTCTTGGTAGATAATGCGGTCTACATTTGATTGTGAGGAATTCTAAGTCAGGTGAACAGAAGGATTTGAGTTCCTGTATGTTTCTTTCATCGCACCATGCCTCGTTAGCCATAAGGCATACACCCCCACCCCTCTTCTTACCAGAAAGGTGTTTGTTTCTGTCGGCGCGATGCGTGGAGAAACCCGTTGGCTGCACCGCTTCAGATAGCGTCTCTCCAGTGAGCCATGTTTCCGTGTCTGCAGCATTGTGACGTATTTGTAGGCATATCATTGGAAGATTGACCATAAGAGACTACATTTACCAGGTGGTCGCTTGGTGTCCTCCGTCGCAATTATTGAGTAATCTCCAGCTGCAGTATTTTTCCGTTTTCTTCTGATGAGAAGCCAGCTGCCACCACGAATAGATATGTGAAAAACACCTTGAGGATTGATTCTAAACAACGTTTGCCATGTTCTGTCAATATTATGGAGCTAATTTGGAAAAAAGTTTGGCGTTGTAAGTGACTGCATTTTCGCTTTTTTTCTTAGCCAAACGTGGTGAACAAAACGGAGCTACTTCTCTTACACAAATAATCTTTTTGGAAAAAATGAACATTTGCTATCTAACTGAGTCTCGTCATTGAAAACATCCAAAGTTCTTCAAAGGTAAATTATTTTATTTGAATGCTTTTCTTGTTTTTGTGAAAATGTTGCCTGCTTAATGCTATGCTAGGCTATCAATACTCTTACACAAATGCTTGTGTAGCTTTGGTTAATGCATATTTTGAAAATCTGAGATGACAGTGTTGTTAACAAAAGGCTAAGCTTGTGTTTCAATATATTTATTTCATTTCATTTGCGATTTTCATGAATAGGAAACGTTGCGTTATGGTAATGAGCTTGAGGCTATGATTACGCTCCCGGATACGGGATTGCTCGACGCTAGAGGTTAAACCCCACATGAGACTGAACATACTTAAGTGGATAAAACATTCATCTGGCTTTGATGCATTTCAGAATATGCATATGGCTCTTGTGGTCCACTCTGTCCATCTATGCCCTCCCCTGCCCTCCCTTAGGCAAATCAGATCACACCTCTAATCTGCTCCTCCCTTCCTATAGGCAGAAACTCAAACAGGAAGAACTCATGGTAAGGACTGTTCAACGCTGGTCTGACAAATCGGAATCCATGCTTCAAGATTGTTTTGATCACACGGACTGGGATATGTTTCGGGTTGTCTCTGGGAATAACATTGATCTATACACTGACACAGTGACTAAATTTATCATGAAGTGCATAGGAGATGTTGTTCCCACTGTGACGATTAAAACCTATCCAAACCAAAGACCGTGGATAGATGGCGGCATTCGTAGAAAACTGAAAGTGCGAACCACGGCAAGATGACTGGGAATATGATTGAGAACAAACAGTGCAATTATGCACTTCGTAAGGCAAGCAAAACGTCAGTACAGAGACAAAGTGGAGTCGCAAATCAACGGCTCAGACACAAGACGTATGTGGCAGGGACTCCAGACAATCACGGATTATAAAGGGCAAACCAGCCACGCCGCGGACACAGAAGTCTTGCTCCCAGACAAGAGAAACAACTTTCCTTTGCACGCATCGAGGAAAACACTGCTCCTGTTGAATGTGAGCTGTCGTTCTCCGTAGCCAACGTGAGAGACATTTAAGTGTGTTAACCCTCACAAGGCTGCCGGCCCAGACGGGATCCCTAGCCGAATCCTTAGAGCATGCACAGACCACCAGCTGGCTGGAATGTTTAAGGACATATTCCATTTCTCCCTATCCCAGTCTTTTGCCCCCACTTACTTCAAGATGTCCACCATTGTTCCTGTACCCAAACAAAAAAGCTTAGGTACCTGAACTAAATTACTATTGCCCCGTAGCACTCACTTTAGTCATCATGAAGTGCTTTGAGAGGCTAGTGAGGGATCATATCACCTAAACTTTACCCGACACTATACCCATTGCAACTTGCATACTGCCTCAATAGATCCATGGGATGACGCAATTGCCATCGCACTGGCCCAACCCATCTGGACAAGAGGAATATGTAAAAGGAATATGTAAGAATGCATTTAATTGACTACAGCTCAGCCTTCAACCATGGTCCCCTCCAAGCTCATCATTAAGCTCGGACTAAGCCTGGGTCTGAACGCTGCCCTGTGCAACTGGGTCCTGGACTTCCTGATGGGCCGCTCCTAGGTTGTGAAGGTAGACACTGACACCCCCACTACGCTGATCCTCAACATAGGGGCCCCACAGCACATTTTCAACTTCAGGAGGTTGAAGAAATTCGGCTTGGCCCCTAAGACCCTCAAACTGTACCATTCAGAGCACCCTGTCAGGCTGTACCAGCGCCTGCTAGGGCAACTGCACCGTCAACAACCGCAGGACTCTCCAGAGGGTGGTGCGGTCTGCCTAACGCATCACCGGTGGCACACTTTTTGCCCTCCAGGACATCTACAGCACCCGTTATCACAGGAAGGCCAAGAAGATCATCAAGAACCTCAGCCACCTAAGCCACACCCTTTTAACCCTGCTACCAACCAGAAGGTCGGTACAGGTGCATCAACGCTGGGGCCAAGAGACTGAAAAACAGCTTCTATCTCAAGCCCATCAGACTGTAAAATAGTCAATACTTGCCAGCCTCCGCTCAGTACCCTGCACTGAACTTTGGTCATTGTCACTAGCCGGCTAGTACCCGGTTACTCTACCATGCACCTTAGAGTATTCTGCCCTATAGTCAAGGAACACTGGTCACTAATAATGTTTACACACTGTTTTACCCATTCATATCTACAGTGCATTCGGAAAGTATTCAGACCCCTTCCCTTTTTCCACATTTTGTTACGTTACAGCCTTATTCTAAAATTGATTAAATAAAAACAATATCCACACACAATACCAGATAATGACGAAGTGAAAACATGTTTTGAGAATTTTTGCAAAATAAAAACAGATATACCTTATTTACCTAAGTAGCCTCTGTTTTCATTGATTATCCTTGAGATCTTTCTACAACTTGATTGGAGTCCACCGGTGGTAAATTTAATTGATTGGACATGATTTATAAGGTCCCATAGTTGACAGTGCATGTCAGAACAAAAACCAAGCCATGAAGTCGAAAGAAATGTTTGCAGAACTCCAAGACAGGATTGTGCCGAGGCACAGATCTGGGGAAGGGTACAAAAACATTTCTGCAGCATTGAAGTTCCCCAAGAACATGGTAGAAGTTTGGGACAACCAAGACTCTTCCTAGAGCTGGGTGCCTGGCCAAACTGAGCAATCTGGGGAGAAGGGCCTTGGTAAGTTAGGTGACCAAGAACCCGGTGGTCACTCTAACAGAGCTCCAGAGTTCCTCTGTGGAGATGGGAGAACCTTCTAGAAGGACAACCATCTCTGCAGCACTCCACCAATCAGGCCTTTATGGTAGATTGGCCAGACGGAAGCCACTCCTCAGTAAAAGGCACATGATAGCCTACTTTAAGTTTGCCAAAAGGCACCTAAAGGACTCGAGATTCTCTGGTCTGATGAAACCAAGTTTGAACTATTTGGCCTAAATGCAAAGCGTCATGTCTGGAGGAAAGCTGGCACCATCCCTACGGTGAAGCATGGTGGCAACATCATTCTGTGGGGGTGTCTTTCAGCGGCAGGGACTGGGACCCGAGTAAGGATCGAGGGAAAGAGGAACAGAGCAAAGTACAGAGAGATCCTTGATGAAAACGTTGCTCCAGAGTGCTCAGGACCCCAAACTGGGGAAAAGGTTCACCTTCCAACAGGACAATGACCTTAACCATACAGTCAAGACAACACAAGAGTGGCTTCGGGAAAAATCTTTGAATGTCCTTGAGTGGCCCAGCCAGAGCCGGACTTGATCCCGATTGAACATCTCTGGAGAGACCTGAATATAGCTGAGCAGCAATGCTCTCCATCCAACCTGACAGAGCTTGAGATGATCTGCAGAGAAGAATGGGAGATACTCCACAAATACAGGTGTGCCAAGCTTGTAGCATCATACCTAAGAAAACTCGAGGTTGTAATCGCTACCAAAGGTGCTTCAACAAAGTACTGAGTAAATTGTCTGAATACTTACGTGAATGTGATATCAGTTTTTTATTTTGAATAAATGTGCAAATATTTCTATAAACCAGTTTCTGCTTTGTCATTATGGGGTATTGTGTGTAGATTGAGGAGGGGGGAAAAACGATTTAATCAAAATTAGAATAAAGTTGTAACTTAACAAGATGTGGATAAAGTAAAGGGGTCTGAATCCTTTCTGAATGCACTGTATATACTGCATTCTAGCCAAGACCTATCCTGTTTAACCATTGCTGTACATATAGTATTATTCAGATATACTACATATTCTATCTACATACTGTACCATCACAAACACATTTCATATATATATTAATTTAAAAAACATACAATATTTCTAAATTTCTTAATTCCATTATTTTACTTTTTAGATGTGTTTATTGTGGTGTATTGTTAGATATTACTGCATTGTTGGAGCTAGGAACACAAGCATTTCATTATACCAAATATGCGACTGATACAATTTGATTTAACTTTAGATTCTCCCATCACCCCGTCAGACTACCTGTGGTCTGACTCTCCTGTATGTAAGAGAACTCTGCTATGGAGACTCACCCCTTTAACTGTAAACCCCCTACGTATAAACCCTGATATGAGACTAACCTGTATATCTTGTAGCGGGTGGAGAAGCCCTGCCGGTTCCTCTCAACGAAGTCTGTGTATTCCTGGGAGTGGTGGAAGGGGCCCTTGTCGGACAGCAGCCAGTCCAGGGGCCCCCCAGGGCGGTCTTGGGGCAGGCTGGCCAATGCAGGGGCCCCGGTCAAGAGCCAGAACCAGACCCAGCAGTGCAGGATCAGAAAGCCCCATAGAGCCATCAGAGGTTGAGGGAGGGAGGTAGGGAGGGAGGGAGGGAAAGAGGGAAGGGAAGGGATCAGCAGTGGAAGGGATTCCCACACGTGAGCTTACACCTCCTCTGGGATGACAGGTGGATCTGCATTCCCTCACCTCCCCCGGATGACCTGGGAGTGAGAGACATTATTGTCACGTGAGAAATGAATGCTCTTATAATCATCAAGAACCTTCATAATTTTAGAGATCCCATACTGACAAGTAACAAAAAAAATCTGATCTCTTTAGCTCTTATGGATTAAGTCACTAGACATCTGTTTTAAGACTAGCCTGCTGTTCCATCTCTAGACCAAGCCTCCCATCTTCCTCCTAAGAGTTGTCAATGCTCCCTGCAGCCGTGACCAAACCAGATGCTTGTTTTTTTATTAAGTCCCATTACTGTATTCTGATGACAATCTGTCAAGTGAACTCAGCCATGTGACCATGTGTGTGGGAGTGTTTCAGAAATCATTATTCTCAAACAATAGCACAAGACACCAGGGGGTGGGGGGTGGACATGGGAGCAGGTGCTAGGAGATGAGAGAAAGAGCGGTATGGAGAGAGAAAAAGAGATGAGAGAGAGAGAAAGAGAGAGAGACTGGGAGAAAGAGTGAAATATGGAGAAAATGAGAGCTAGAAAGAGAGCAGAGAGAGAAAAAGAGAGAAGTGTGAGAGAAGGTGTGTGCACGCATCATGTTTGTGATTATAATGAATTGCAGACTGGGTGTTATTCACAGAAAAGTGAATATCCCTCACCAATGCAAACAGAGGCTTTATCTGGTTCACAATGTGATCACACCAGATTCAAAAGCTCCGGTTTTGCTGCCTGACATTTAATTCCTCACTGCAGACATCTGTGTATGGCAATACATATTGATGAGATGTGTATGTGCATGTCCGTATCCGTGTGTGTGTGTGTGTGTGTGTGTTAGGGGTGGGGTGGTTGGATCTGAGTAAGTACACAGCAGGGAGCCAACAATGGAGAGCAGTTCATTTTAGCACAGTGGTGTTCCACATAGTGAGGGAGGTAGGGAAGCCATGAAACACTGCAACCATTGCTATCCTCAGTAACTTTGTTTTTGTGGCTGTTGTTAATGTTAAACAGGGAGTTAGCCTTTCAGCTTTTACAACATTCATGCAACACTATTTCCACCAAGTCAATTGGACCCCCTGCAGCACGTAGGGTTTACATGGCTTTTTGTAAACATTGTGTAAAAGTGACCTTCGCTTACAGTGAGGGGACTGTCTAACCTGTTAATATTAGAAAAGAGTACAGGGGTCATGTTAAAAGACGCTTTATTTTATCATCCAACAGGCATAGGACAAAAACAAACACTGATGCAGGAAGAGAAACTATTTAGTCTCTCTCTCTCTTTCTAGCTGACTTTCTCTCTCACTCATCATCATCATCATCTCTATTCTCTCTACCTGCTCAATGTAAAAGTCCAGTATGTAAACATGTATCTGTCCACAGATTCAGACAACAACAGCTCTATAATCACATTAACAGACAACACAGACCCAACTAACCAGATTATTATCTGTCTGAATCATATCCGGTACACACCATTACCACTTTACAAGGGCATTACTGGATCACATATGTGCTTGCATACGCAAACATAAACATTACATTTTCAAACATGGTTAAAATGCCATCCTTGAGCTGCAATAAATATCTTATTTTGGTAATTTATTAGGATACATATTTGCTGTTGCGAAAGCAGCAGCTTCTCTTCCTGGGGTCCACACATAACATGACATGATACATAAGGAATAAACTCTGATTTTAGGTACATTACCTTGGAAATAATGGACGATGGCGCAGGATGAGGCAGAGCCGAGTCCCTTTGCGGAGTTCATTTTTCCAAGGTAACATACAGAGGCATTTATCCCACTTATACCACCATGGCCAAATAAACAATATGAAAGTACACATTTAGTGGTATAAATACCTTTTTCTACATTAATATTTGAAAAATGTATGAGCAAATTCATACTTTCTCACCTTTTGGTTGCCATAGAACTAATTGTTCGTTCAATTAGTTCCATATTTATGGACACGACCCAGTCGTTCGTCCTTTATGTTCCATTGCCATGCTCAGTGGCAACGTTCTTATCCATTCCTTGCTGCCAGCTAACCAACTAACTATTGCTACACGGTCACACATTTTATTTTGTTGTGTATGTATAAACTGTTTATCCTGCTTATACCAGAGTTGCCAAAGAAAATAATACTATAAGCTCCATTGAAAGCTGCTGAGGGGAGAACTGCTCATAATGGCTGGGAAGGAGTGAATGGAATGTCATCAAACAAATGGAACCAATGTGCTTTTAACACAAGCCTGTACTCCCCAATTAAGGTGCCACCAACATCATGTGATACGCGCACATTTACCGGTAGAAATACAATATTTTCATTGATATTTTCATTTACAGTGCATTCGGAAAGTATTCAGACCCCTTCACCTTTTCCACTTTGTTACATTAGTCTTATTCTAAAATGGACTAAATAGATTTTTTCCCTCATCAATTTACACACAATAACCCATGATGACAAAGCAAAAACAGGTTTTAAAATGTTTTGCAATAAAACGTAAATATCACATTTACATAAGTATTCAGACCTTTACTTTGTTGAAGCATCTTTGGCAGCGATTACAGCCTTGTCTCTTTGTGGGTATGACGCTACAAGCTTGGTGATCCTCTCAAGCTCTCAGGTTGGATGTGGAGTGTCGATGGACAGGTCTCTCCAGAGATGTTTGATCGGGTTCAAGTCCGGGCTCTAGCCGGTCCACTCAAGGACATTCAGAGACTTGTCCCAAAGCCACTCCTGCACTGTGTTGGCTGTGTGCTTAGGGTCATTGTCCTGTTGGAAGGTGAAAATTCGCCCCAAGTCTGAGGTCCTGAGCGATCTGGAGCAGGTTTTCATCAAGGATCTCTCTGTACTTTTCTCCGCTCATCTTTCCCTCGATTCTGCCTAGTCTCCCAGTCCCTGCCGCTGAAAAACATCCCCACAGCATGATGCTGCCCCCACCATGCTTTACCGTAGGGATGGTGCCAAGTTTCCTCCAGACGTGATGCTTGGCATTCAGGCCAAAGAGTTCAATCTTGTTTTCATCAGACCAGAAAATCTTGTTTCTTATGGTCTGAGAGTCCTTTAGGTTCCTTTTGGCAATCTCCAAGCGGGCTATCATGTGCCTTTTACTGAGGAGTGGCTTCTGTCTGGCCACTCTACCATAAAGGCCTGATTAGTGGGATGATGCAGAGATGTTTGTCCTTCTGGAAGGTTCTCCCATCTCAACAGAGGAATTCCGGAGGTCTGTCAGAGTGACCATTGGGTTCTTGGTAACCTCCCTGACCAAGGTCCTTCTTCCCCAATTGCTGAGTTTGGCTAGGCAGGCAGCTCCAGGAATAGTCTTGGTGGTGTCAAATTTCTTCCATTTAAAATTTTGTTGGCCACTGTGTTCTTGGGGACCTTTAATGCTGCAGACATTTTTTGGTACCCTTCCCAGATCTGTGCCTCGACACAATCCTGTCTCGGAGCTCAACATACAATTCCTTCGACCTCATGGCTTGGTTATTGCACTAGAGGAGGAATAAATAGACAACTATTTAGGCGAGGTGCAGGCTAGCGGAATAGAACACATGAAAAATTAAAGGAGGAGCTGCACACTCTAGGAGGTCCAATGCAATAATTGAATAACCTAATAACCAACGTTTCAACAGACAAGCTGTCTTCATCAGGGTATAATGACAAACACTACAGGGTGACTAGTTTATAGTGTCAAAGAACACACGTGTGTCTGTAATCATGGCTGGGTGTGGCCTGATATCATTGGTTAATTCTCAGATATAAAAAATAACATACCAAAAACATTAAAGGATAGCATACGATCGTAGATACAAACATTTACAATAGCAAAATCACAAGAATGGCTTCAGATCGAAGTCTATGTCGAGACCGAAGGGAGTGAGGGTCTTTAAATTAAAGATCCAGGCAGCCTCTCATTTTAACAAATTGTTGAGGTCACCCCCTCTCCTTGCGAGGGTGACATGGTAGATGCCGATATAAAGTAGGGATGAAATCGAGTGGTTTGTTTGCACAAAGTGGGCCGCAACTGGGTAAGTTGAGTTTTTGCACCCGAATGGTGTTATAATGCTCCAAGATTTGTACGTTTAATTTGCACTTTGTTTTACCCACATCATTTTTTATCACAAGGACAAGTTGTAAGATAAATATCCTTAGTGGGGCACATGATAATGCCTTTGCACTGTCAACTGTGGAACCTTATATAGACAGGTCTGTGCCTTTCCAAAACATGTCCAATCAATTACATTTACCACAGATGGACTCCAATCAAGTTGTAGAAACATCTCAAGGATGATCAATGGAAACAGGATGCACCTGAGCTCAATTTCGAGTCTCAGAGCAAAGGGTCTTACTGATGTACTTACTTAATACTTATGTAATTAAGGCATTTCAGTCTATTTTTTAATACATTTGCAAAAATGTTTTAAAGAAAACTGTTTTTGCTTTGTCATTATGGGGTATTGTGTGAGATTATTTATTTTTAAATCCATTTTAGAATCCATTATTTATTTTATCACATTCAAAGTGGGTAAGAAGTTTACATACACTCAATTAGTATTGGTAGCATTGCCTTTAAATTGTTTAACTTGGGTCAAACGTGTTGGGTAGCCTTCCACAAACTTCTCACAATAAGTTGGGTGAATTTTGGCCCATTCCGCCTGACAGAGCTGGTGTAACTGAGTCAGGATTGTAAGGCCTCCTTGCTCGCACACACTTTTTCCGTTCTGCCCACACATTTTCTATAGAATTGAGGTCAGGGCTTTGTGATGGCCACTCCAATACCTTGCCTTTGTTGTCCTTGACTTTGTTGTCTTGCCACAACTTTGGAAGTATGCTTGGGGTCATGGACCATTTAGAAGACCCATTTGCAACCAAGCTTTAACTTCCTGACTGATGTCTTGAGATGTTGCTTCAATATATCCACATAATTTTCCTGCCTCATTATGCCATCTATTTTGTGAAGTGCACCAGTCCCTCCTTCAGCAATGCTACCCCACAACATGATGCTGCAACCCCCGTGCTTCACGGTTGGGATGGTGTTCTTCAGCTTGCAAGCCTCCCCCTTTTTCCTCCAAACATAACGATGGTCATTATGGCCAAACAGTTATATTTTTGTTTCATCAGACCAGAGGTCATTTCTCCAAAAAGTATGATCTATGTCTCCATGTGCTGTTGCAAACCGGAGTCTGGCTTTTTTATGGCGGTTTTGGAGCAGTGGCTTCTTCTTTGCTGAGTGGCCTTTCAGTTTATGTTGCTATAGGACTTGTTTTATTGTGGATATAGATACTTGTGTACCTGTTTCCTCCAGCATCTTCACAAGGTCTGTTGCTGTTGTTCTGGGATTGATTTGTACTTTTCGCACAAAAGTACGTTCATCACTAGGAGACAGAACGCGGCTCCTTCCTGAGCAGTCTGACGGCTGCGTGGTCCCATTGTGCATGGTCCCGCCTTCAGCCGTTTGGAAATTGCTCCCAATGATGAACCAGACTTGTGGAGGTCTACAATTTTTTTTCTGGGGTTTTGGCTGATTTCTTTTAATTTTCACATGATGTCAAGCAAAGAGGCAGAGTTTGAAGGTTGGCCTTGAAATACATCCACAGGTACACCTCCAATTGACTCAAATTATGTCAATCAGCCTATCAGAAGCTTTTAAAGCCATGACATCATTGTCTGGAATTTTCCAAGCTGTTTAAAGGCACAGTCAACTTAGTGTATGTAAACTTCTGACCCACGGGAATTGTTATACAGTGAATTATAAGTGAAATAATCTGTCTGTAAACAATTGTTGGAAAAATGTTGTGTCATGCACAAAGCAGATGTCCTAACCGACTTGCTCTAGCTATAGTTTGTTAACAAGAAATTTGTGGAGTGGTTGAAAAATTAGCTTTAATGGCTCCAACCTAAGTGTATGTAAACTTCCGACTTCAACTGAATATGGTTGAATCATCTGCATACATGGACACACAGGCTTTGTTTAATGCTAGTGGCAAGTCATTGGTAAATATAAAATAAGAATAGAGGGCCTAGAGAGCTGCCCTCCAGCACACCACACCCTATATGTTTAACATTAGATGGGTTTGCTTTCATAGAAGCCTGAGTTATTTTCGATAGATAGCTCTGAATCAACAATATGGCAGAGTTTGAAAAGACATAAGATGTAAGTTCTCAGCAACAGTTTATGGTTAATAATATCAAAGGCTGCACTGAAATATAACAGTACAGCACCCACAATCATCTTATTATCAATTTATTTCAACCAATCATCAGTCCTTTTTGTCAGTGCACTACATGTTGAGTGCCCTTCTCTATAAGCATGCTGAAAGTCTTTTTTTTACAGGGACAGTGCACATTAATCAACGTTTCAGTAAAAGTGCCGGTTTTAGCCAGCCGGCTAATTTTCAACCGCAGTCCCTGGGCAGGTTATTAAAAACAATTACAATATAGACAACAGCAACATAGAACAAGCAAGACATAGCAACATAGGACAAGCAAGACGTAGCATACAGACAGAGCAACATAGAGCAAAAAGCAGCAAGATAAAATTCATAAAAGCAACAAAGTGTGTCCACACCTCACAAGCTACAGACAACAGACAACATGGAAAGCGGCAACACACAGCTAGGGACCATGTTCACAAATCTGATTGACCTTTAGCCATGTCTTCAAGCATTTTGTGAAAGTGTGATATGTGGTGCAGTTATGTGTGTCTGATGGCAGTGTATTCCAGACATTGGAAGCTCTCACAGAGAATGCAGATTTACTAAAGGTGCTTTTCCTTAGGGGAACTATACAGTCACCTCTCATGGCAGACCTTGTGGATCTGCTGCCATATGTCTGGGTTTTCTGTTTAACAAAAATATTGAGTGGAGGGGGAGCCAGGCCATTAAGGATCTTGAATACAAGACATGCGTTGGTGTATTGCACAAGATTTTCCCAACTCAAGAGCTCATGCTTTCTAAGGATGTGACAATGATGATGGCTATTGGGCTTCCTATCAAGCACTTTGAGAGCCTGTTTGTAGACAGACTGAATAGGTTTTAATGTTGTACAGCAAGCTTGGGCCCAACTAGTCAAGCAGTATGTTAAGTGGGGGAGTATCATAGAGTTGAAGTACAGTTTTGCTTCCTCTGTAGTCAAACAATTTCGTATAAATCCGAAATTAGCTAGGTTGAATTTAGTTATTTGAATTACCTTTTTCACATGCTTTTTAAAAGAGAGGTTGGAATCAAGTATGATGCCAAGGTACTTAAAATCGGATACCACCTGGAGCTTCTCCTCTGACACATATACATCTGGCTCAGTAGCATCTGTTGCCCTCTTTGTGAAGAACATGCAAACAGTTTTTTCACATTGAGATGCAAACACGAGTCACTGAGCCACTTTGTAACCTGGACCATTACAGTAGTGAGTTCTTGTGCAGCTTGTTGTTTGATCTATGCATGCACATATATCACTGTATCATCTGCATACATTTGAACTTCAGACCCAGTACAGACAGAAGGCAGATCATTAATGTACAGGCTGAACAGGAGGGGCCCCAGTATTGACCCTTGGGGCACGCCCACATCATAGCTATGATAGGGCGACAGCTCATTGCTCACTCTGACACACTGAGTTCTGCCTTCAAGGTATGATTTCATCCATCTCAAGGCATCAGGGGAAAAGTTGAACTTTGACAATTTTGTGATGAGAATCTCATGGTTGACAGTATCAAAAGCCTTCCTTAGGTCCAGAAACACAGCCCCAACAACACCCCCTTTGTCCATCTTGGACTTCACATTTTCCAGAAGAAAGCAGTTGGCCGTTTCTGTAGAGTGTTTCGCTCTGAAGCCAAACTGCATGGAGTGTAATGTGAAGGGGCTGTTGTTGAGGTGGGCAATCAGATGTTCTGCTACACACTTTTCAACAACCTTTGACACCACAGGTAGTATACTAATGGGCCTGTAGTTACTTACGTCAGCAGGGTCGCCTGATTTAAAGATGGCGGTTATTATGGCCGACTTCCATACCCTTGGAAACACACCGAGACCAATAGATGTGTTGGTGACCTTAGTAATGGGGCCAATGAGTGACTCTTTGTAGTTTTTAAGAAAGGTAGAGTCCATCTCAAACACATCTTTGGCTTTAGAGTTCTTTAGTGAGCTAATCACCTTGTTCACCTTTGACTCAGAAACCTCCCTTATGATGAAGACAGGTTGAGTGTCATTCACTAGCACTGAGCCCAAGAAACCGGTGGAGGGGTTCTGTGTCAGTGCCCTGACAGAGTCAATAAAGTAGGAATTGAAGGCTATTGCTATTTCGACTGCATCCTGTGTTAGATTGTTATTCACCATGATTTCTAGTCTTTTTGCAGTGTTACTATGGTCTTTCCCTGTTAACTTTTTTAGATTCTCCCATATCAATTTAGAATTTCCCTTTGCTTCACCAATTATGTTAATACAAAAGTTTGCCTTGGCCTGTCTGATTTCTTTCATCACCTTATTTCTCAACATGGTAAACCTACGTCTGTCATGCTCTAATTTAGATTTTAGTGTTATTTTTAGAGCATAATCTCGTTCTTTCATCAATTTCCAGATTTCTCCATTTAGCCAAGGAAGAGTGCTCTTTTGGCCAGGTTTGGATTTGATTTTCTTTAGGAAGCCATTTATTGTAGTCTGGATTGTGGATAGAAAAACCTGACTATCAGCTTCCACGTCTGTATAGGACAAGAGATCATTCCAGTTTATTCCCTTAATTGCTTTTTCAAAATAGTTTAATTCACTCTTAGGTATTCTGAGTTGATCTGGCTTTCTAACAGTAGAGAGGTTAAACCTGCTCTTAGACAGCTTTCTGGCTATAAGTGTCAGATTATGATCAGACAGCCCAGTAACCACATCAAATGATTTAGTCACTCTCTCTGGTTTATTACTGAACACCAAATCAATCTGTGTTTTAGAGCAACAAGTCACCCTGGTTGGCTCTTTAACTAGCTGTGTAAGGTCAAAGGTATTAGTGATCCGTTTGAGGGTTTTCCTACAACACTTGTCTTCATAATTAATGTTAAAATCTCCCATTAAGATGACCTCTTTCCCAAAATCACATTCCCTAAGCATGGTATTTAAACTGATCAAAAAACACACTTTTGGTGGAAGGTGGCCTATACATTCCAATGAGGGTAAAAGACATTTGGGGAGAGAGTGTAACTTTCAGGCCGATACATTCTAGTTCATTATCACATGACCACTCAATTTGTTTACATCGGATATGTTCTTTAATGTAAATCATCACACCCCCTCCTCTTCCTTCAATCCTGTCTCTCCTGAAAACATTGTAGCCAGGCACAATCAAAGCAGCATATGGAGAGTGTTTATGGAGCCATGTCTCTGAGAGGCAGAGAAAGTCAAGGTTGGAGTCTGTGAGTAGATGTTGAATTTGACCACTTTTTGGAATGACACTACGAATATTCAAGTGCCCCCCTAGTAGTCCCTTGGGCTTAGCTCGTGGGTCCCAGATGACTCGAGAGTGATTGACACACTGAAAAAAGTTAAATTTTCTGTGTTTTCTGACGGCTGGGTTTAGGCCGTTTTGTTTCGTTTTGATTAGGGGCAGTTCGGTAGCGCAATTAACAATCCCTCCCGCCTGCACTGGATGCGGGAAACTAATTAAAATAGCTTGCGTACCAGAAGCAGAGTCAGGGATTGCATATTGCGACTCTGGTATGTTTGAAGAGTCAAAATCTATCCTGGAGTCGGGTGAGTCGAGAGAAACCATAGGACCATAGCACTCACCCACCTCCACAGCGGCGACGACCAGCGGACGAGGCCATCCACCGCTCTCCACTCCGGTGCGTATCACTGGCTCGTTGATATTGGGCCCAGGATTGAGTTGTACATCCCCGGAGAGCAGGAGGGTAGTGAACAGGTAGTTTAACAGTTTCCGATAAATGTTGGACTTGTGTTTGTTACGCCTAAGCGGTTCAGTAGGATAAGGAGCGAGGTAGACTTGGCCATTATTCAGAACATTATGGTATGCTGTGTACTGTCCGCTCACGTGGAACGGTGAACCAATGTGTTTGGTGTTGATATTCTCCGGTAGTAGACTGATTGTGTCATCCCAGCAAGGACGCACTGAGATTATCAGTAGAGCAGCTACATAACTGACAATCATGGCAGAGTACTGGAGATAAAACACATAATTGCGCTTTAACTCTTTGCATGAGTTACTTAGCTGGGATCGGCGTACACCTGATGGTTTAGATAAAATTACAGCATTCGAATGAGAAGCGGCACCTGCCGCACCACCCTGTCTTCCGCCCGCCATTTTTCCGGTTACAGATTGTCTTCTGTTGTCAATTTGTTTACAGAGAAATAGCATTGCATTTGGTCAAACACCATTTTTTACAACAGCTTACTAAGAGCTGGCAAGGTCTGATCAACCACTCTTGGGTAGCAGCATGACTTTGGCTTCCCTCCAGGCCTGAGGACAAACACCTTCCTCTGGACTCAGATTAAATATATGACAGATAGATGACTATGGCCACTCCTATCATCCTCAGTAGCTTTCCATCTAAGTCGTCAATGCCAGAAGGTTTGTCATCATTGAACAACAACAAAAAAGATCCACCTCTCCCACACTAACTTTAAATAATTGAAACTTACAATGCCTTTCTTTCATTATTTAATTTGTTTTGATGCATGAATACGATGGCTCACTGTTCGCTGTTGGCATTTCCTGCCTAAGTTTGCCCACTTTGACAATTAAGAATAGGACTTGGAGATATGGAAATATAGATTAGCCTAATTATTTTACCTGAGCATGACCCCAAAACTAAGGACTTATTAGCCAGCCCTACACTGTTGTCATGGGTAACTGATTGGGCTCATGGATTCGAGTTCATCACGGAATGGCATGCTTTGAGCACAACTGAAAAGTGCTATTTACATGTGTAAAATGAATGCCATATGCTGCATTTGCTATAGGCCTATTGTATACCTTTTTGTTGGTGACACTGATATTTCAATAATATGCAGCTGTTTAAAGGGCAAATCCACAGATTAAATAATAATGGCCACCCTGCCTCTGTTTTGACAAAAAGCTGAGGGATGGGCTTGGTGAAATGTAACCACTCTCAGATTAATAGACATAGCAATGGATACATGGACTGACGATCCTTATGTTTGGGTTCTCATAAAGTGTGACAGTTGAACTAAGCTCATGAGGCATTTATTATATCATATTCTTCAAGAATCAATGAAAATATTTATAGGTCTAAAAATGGATGTAGCAACTACAGATTGCCCCATTAAGTCTATCAAAAGTGGATAAGTTTGAGGATGGATTTTTTTGTTATTAACATGAATTAGATTGCCAAGAGTGGGCAAAGCTGTCAAGGCAAAGTGTGGCTACTTTGAAGAATCTCAAATATATTTTGATTTGTTGGGTTACTACATTAATCCATATTTGTTACTTCATAGTTGTAATGTCTTCACTGTTATTCTACAATGTAGAAAATAGTACAAATTAAGAAAAGGTTAATGAGTAGGTGTGTCCAAACTTTTGACTGGTACTAGAAATGTACACTGTAGCAACACCTCCCATTTAAGCGTTCCTGTCTCTTCTATAGATGTTATATCCTTGTATTGCTATTGCTGTATCGCAGAATAAATGATGAATTTACAAACGTTCAACACCGGTTGAATATGGCTGGTGTCAGTAAATGTTGGCAAAAAAGCATAATTCAATTGTTGCCAGGAGCACAGTTACAGTCACCAATGCTCTGGATAATATGAAAACATCCTAATCAACTCTGCTAGAGAGAGTAAAATGGTCAAAGTTTGGGTCGGAGCTCAAGCTTAAGATGATTCTTATGGCATTGTACACGGTCAGTGTGAACCAGATTGCCTTGACATAACGGGCCAAGCAAGCTGTACAAACAAAACGGAAACAACACAGGACGTCTTATTTAATGAAAGGGATTGCAGTCTGCCGTGAAGCATTCCTCCATGTATGAAGTGGAGTAAGTGTAAGTGTCTAGCTACATTTTCATATACTATACCTTTCTAATTTTGTCAGAAAGTTGTTTTAATTTTAAGTTAAAACCTCTTTAGGGTATATGGGATGTTAGCGTCCCATCTGGCCAACATCCAGTGAGATTGCAGAGAGCCAAATTCAAATACAGAAATACTCATTATAAAAATTCAGAAAACAAAAACATATTTTACATAGGTTTAAAGATTAACTTCTTGTGAAATAGGTTTAAAGATTAACTTCTTGTGAATCGAACAACGGTGTCAGATTTTTAAAATGCTTTACGGCGAAAGCATACCTTACGATTATTTGAGAACATAGCCCAGTTGAGAAATTATTACAAACAGTAACCAGCCAAGCAGAAGTGTTACAAAACTCAGAAATAGAGATAAAATGAATCCCTTAACTTTGATGATCTTCATATGGTTGCACTCAGAAGACATTCATTTACTTAATAAATGTTCCTTTTGTTCGATAAAGACTCTTTATATCCAAAAACCTCTGTTTTGTGTGCGCGTTTTCTTCACTAATCCACAGGCTTAAACGCAGTCAAAACAGGCAGAATAAAATCCAAATTGTATCCGTAAAGTTCATAGAATCATGTCAAACAATGTTTATATTCAATCCTCAGATTGTTTTTAGCCTCAATGATCTATAATATTTCAACCGGACAATAACGTTGTCAATATAAAAGGTAAACAAGAAATGCACTCTCTCGGGATTGCGCATGAAAAAGCTCTGTGACACGTCAGGGTCCACTCATTCAGACTGCTCTTACTCCCTCATTTATAAGAATACAAGCCTGAAAACTTTTCTAAAGACTGTTGACATCTAGTGGAAGGCATAGGAACTGCAAATTGAGTCATAAATCAATGGATACTGTAATGGCATTGAATAGAAAACTACAAAACCCCAAAAAAATACTTCCTGAATAGATTTTTCTCAGGTTTTCGCCTGCCAAATCAGTTCTGTTATACTCACATAAACTTTAGAGTGTTTTCTATCCAAATCTACCAGTTATATGCATATCATATCTTCTGGGCTCGAGTAGCAGGCCGTTTAATTTGGGCATGCTTTTCATCCAAAATTCTGAATGCTGCCCCCTACCCTAGAGAAGTTAAAAGGTTACTATTAGCTAGCTAGCGGATGTTAGCTGGCTGGCTCGCTAGCTAACATTACGTTTATGATCTGTGTGTAGTAATGTTCTCAGAATACAATTTCGCATTGCCAGTTATAGCCTAATGTTAGCTAGCTAACTACCTAACATCGAACCTATTTGGTGAACTCTAGCTAGATATGAAAAATCGGTTTGTATTGCTAGTACTTTATGCATTAGGATTATGGTTTGTTGTTTAGCTAGCATGTCTAAACAAAAGACTCCACTTCACCAGATGATTACATGACCCATCAAGTTAGCCAGGTCTATCTGACGGCTATCTATTGTATAATAATGCCAAAATATTTGTATCTGGAATTTCTCTTTCAGCATCAGTAGGACACTCCTTCACCAGTCACACAAGGAGAATGGTCAAATGCCTCCAGTCAAAAAGAGAGCTGGCCCAAGCAGGCACAGGTTACACCTGAAGCATGAGGACTTGCAGCAAGTTGTGAACTTCATCAACAACTATGCAAAGGATAATGCAATGGTATTACGAGGATGCCACCCAGGACACAAACACTTGATGGAAAGCTGCCACCATCCCATATGAAAAAAGCAGCGGTGTGGAGTCTCTACAAGGAATCGATGACAAAACTTGGTATGTAAAGCATAAACACATTTTGATTATTTAATTTACCTCCAACATGAGTGGCGCTCCTTTTATTGATCTCGCATAATTTCTTTTGTAATTTTCTGTTTTACAACTTCGATGCTCTGGAATCTGGTGTCATTGTCGACAAGGAGCATTTGGACTCAAGTCGGAACCAGGTTTCAGCTGGTGCGCAACACTGAAATCCTTTCTCCCAAAGATGGTCTTTCTGTACAAGCATCACCTGGACTGGACACAGCTAGACAAATATCTTTGAGAAGATCAGGGAATTTTGCGACGAAGAGGCTATGGACGTCACATGCCCTGCACCAAAGTCCAGTGCAGGACAGAAACAGGCTCTCCGATTATATATTATCTTGTTTATGCGTGGTTCGGACGGACCAGTTCATCACCGGGGGTGAGTTCCCAGTCATCAGCACTCTCTGCAGTGCCTCTATTCAAATG
This sequence comes from Oncorhynchus masou masou, assembly GCF_036934945.1. NCBI lineage: Eukaryota > Metazoa > Chordata > Actinopteri > Salmoniformes > Salmonidae > Oncorhynchus > Oncorhynchus masou. Next base: position 43,400,805 of record NC_088226.1, on the reverse strand, counting down.
ACTCTTTCCTAACACACACACCATATGTTGCTGATATTTTTTTTTATTCTGCTGCTCAGCCGTTTGACCCCCTGATTGTATGCTCCGACTTGTTTTTGATATTGGTACTATGCAAGTAATAATTTCACTATACCGTTTAAACTTTCTGTAGAGACCCATCCACTTAGCAAGATGTGGCTGGAGGTTATAGCATTTATTTCACATGACCCATCAATCAAGTGTGTCTGGGTAAGCGTCATCTAATATTTATAACATATTTTTATCTGGATATTTTGTTTACCTGGAACTTGTTCTTATTTTAGGCTACTACGTTTACCACTTTTAGTCTTAACCTTTACTATACTACTCACTGTTTAGCACAAAACAGCCTAATTAGCTGACCGCCAGGTCGCAGTTGTAAATGAGAACTTGTTCTCAACTAGCCTACCTGGTGAAATAAAGGTGAAAAATAAAGAAATAAAATAAACATGACCTCACATGTGAATCCTTAAAGAGATGGGTGGGGTTGGCTTAAGAGGGTGTGAACAATCCTGAATGGGTGTAGACAAAGAAGAGCTCTCCAGGAGGTACCAAAACATTCAAAGGCCATTTTCTCAAAACTGAGGTTACTTTAAACTATCAACTTTCAAAGCAGAATTACTTTCCCATTGTTCCTCAAATGCAGTGTATGATATACCATTTTGTATTTATGTTTCTCTGCTTTAATCCAATGTAAAAAACACAATCTCAAATGTTTCTACATAAGAAGATGGACAGTCACGTATGGAAAAGAAAAAACAAAGCATGAGGGGAAAAAAACATTCAGCAGTCCATTAATCAGTTGGTGTGTGTGTGTGTGCGCCGCTGCGGGGTTGAAGCTTTGAACCCATAGGCTTGCCTCTCTCATTCCTTCCAGGCTTTTGGGAGGGAGGGTGGGTAATGAGCCTGTCATAGTGGATGTAAGCCATGTCCCCAAGCACTCTGGCAGCTTTCATGGCTGGGATAAGTTATTTTCTCTTCGGGTGCACAACTTCAGGATAGTCCTTGTTCCTCTCAAGTTCTTGGCTCTTTCCAGAACAGCTACCTTGTCCTTGAACCTGAGCACGATCGGCCTGGGCCGGTCATCTGGGCCAGTGGTGGGTTTTCCCAATCCTGTGGGAGTGCTCCACCTACATCTTCCTGTGGTCCATCTTCAGTTTCTCTAAGATCATTTCCCTCATGTTGTCCTCAGTTTTGGTCCAGGTTTCATGTGGAGATTATTCAATTTCATCCAAAACAATGTTTTTCCACATTTAATTGTCACTTGAGTCTGATTTCTCTGTCATTGTTATCATGCTTTCACATACAGAACTTATGTCCTCAGTGAGTGACTTACAGATTGCTGTCATCTTGGCGTTTTCCTGCTGACACTAAATCGAGTTGACCCCGGGAGAACTGCAAACTGTTCTTTGGGTCCTGGATCTCTCTGGTCATGTAATCTATTATTTTATTAGATGATTCCACCAGTATTTGGACAAAACACTTGAAGCTATTTTCTTGTTGTTGTTGTAACAACTTCTTGTAGAACTATTTTTGTTTATTTAAAAGATCCTTCAAATGTGATAGAGAGACACCACTGTCCTTTACCATGGTATTTGTCATGTTAAAAATGTAAGCTATGCTGTTACTCCTCACAGTTCCAGACAGGGCAAGTAGCAAGGAAGATAGAAACAGCAACAAACAGCAGGGATATAGACAGTCACAAGTCCGAGACAAGCTGCGTTCAAGCCCTCAAGGAAACCCCACCAGCTTGATAGCCTAGCTGCCACTGTAAGCTGCCTATCTGCTATTGCAAGCAGCTCATCGGAGCCTTAGTCAGCAGGATCCCTGGACATGTGGCAGTGGTCCCAGCAACTGATGCCAACCATGTTGCTGGAACCAAACTCAAAAAGGTAACTAGTTACCAAACCTTTTCAATAAAACACTTTTTTAGAGACTTTCAAAACAACAAACAGCTCTCCCTCGTTCTGCATTCAATAGGAAGTGAGATTGTTGTTCACATTCTTTATATTATGTAGATACTAGGCCTGCAAGAATACTCCCTGTTTGGGATGTCATAATGCCTGGAGAAGTATTTATCCAAGGAACAACATCAATATAGCAATCTACTGCTCTGCACAGCGTGACTGCAATGTAGGTGACCTGGAACACCACCATATATATATAGAAACAACAAGGATTGTCGTAGCCAAGGCCGTGGCTGTGGCGTGAAAGCCAGTTTAATTATTACCAGCCGTAAGAGAGAGAACAAAGGCCCTGGTGGCTCCACTGAAATATTATTATATAGCCACTCAAATACTATTATACAGTACACAATGTGGGCCAGCTATTAACCCAGGGCTGTTTGTAGCCACCGCACAAAGGCCAGAGATGGGTGTATGTTTGTTAGGCAATGTATGTGTGAAGTGCTCTGGGTGATAAGAATGCCTATGATTAGGGTGTCCAATCAAAAACGCATCTTTTGACCAATGGGTAAAATAATAAATATGTTACTTGTGTAGATAGTCCTCTGAGAAAACAAATGGTCCAACCTCATGTCTCTATCATAATCCGTTCAAAACTTATTGTAGTTATTAACCCTTGTAGGATGGTAAAACAAATAGGGCAACTAAACCAATGGCCAGAGAAAAAAAAAGTGGTTAAAAATCTGGAAAATAGCATTGCACATGCAAGACTGGATGCTGTGCGAGAATTAAGAATACCTCACAGGCTTATCACTGAACTCGTCATCTCTCTTCTCAAATCCGGAGGACATTAAACAGAGGTATGATAGATTTCGATTTTGAGATATGACATGTAAATGTAAAGTTCCTGTTATTTTTCAAAGATTTCGAAACACAAACCAGCTTATCTGTGAAATGTCAATAGAACACTGAGCAAGATTTTTATTTATTTTCAAAGCATTTTGCATTTAATTCGACTCGTGTCAGGTTTATTTAGTTATTTGCAAAAACAACTTGAAGTCGACGACTTAAAATTCTCAAAAATTTCTACAAGAACTTATTATCAGATGTATTATCTTATGGAATCCAACTTTTGGGATAGAATGTGAATGATCTGTGGCAGACTGGCTCGATTTGGTCTCACGTAGCAAAATTTGAAATTGTTTTTTTTTTTACATTGGCTAAAAGTAGAGCCTCAGAGCTAGAAAGGGGTATATCATACACTACAGTTGAGGAACAATGGGAAAGTAATTATTTGAATGTTGATAAACTTGTAACCTCACTTTTGAGAAAATGGTCCTTGAATGTTTTGGTACACCTACTGGAGAGCTCTTTGTCTACACCCACTCAGCATCTTCACACCCTCTTAAGCTTTAGCCCCACCCATCTCTTTAAGGATTCACATGAGGCCATATACTAAACAACCAAAGAATTCAAGGCTAAAGGCTGGTTTATACTACAAGTGTGTTTGTAAATTCAATCTGGAATGCCAGAGTGTGCTCTGGGTGTTCATAAAGATGTCAGATTGTCCATTTGTAAATTCAGAGTGTTTCGCTCTCAGAGTGTTCAGAGCCCACACTGGATGCTCTGGCCGAGGAGTAGGGTTGATCCGAGCGTTTTGACCTAACAACTGCAGTCAAGCACCCAAGCTAACTGGCTAATGTTGGCTAGCTTGCTAAGTACTTAGAAACACAAATGAGAGAAATGCTCACTCTGACCATTTTACTCAGAATAGCAGAACTTGTTAGGCTGTTTTTATGTTTTCCGGAGTGTGGTGACTGGAACTGTGCTGCTGGCAACAATTTAATTATGCTTTTTTGCTCATGTTTACTGACGCCGGCCACATTCAACGGGTGTTGAGCGTTCGTAATTTGGTCAGTTATTCTGCACTCTGGCACACTCAGACAAGAGTGCTTTCAAATCGGAGTAGATAGACGTAGGTGGTAAATTCACTCTGGCTATCGACAGTTGTCGCAGTAACATCATGAACATTCTATTGAAATGGTTACTTGCATAGTGGAGTCTTTTGTTTAGACATGTATCTAGCTAGGTAAACAATGAACCATAATCCCAACTCATAATGTTACTACCCTGCATGAATCGGCTGGTAGCCAACCAGGTTCAATGTTAGCTAGCTAACATTAGCCTATAACTAGCAATGTAAATGATGGAGATAGGAATAATATTACCACACAGATCATACACATAACGTTAGCTAGCGAGCCAGCAAGCTAACGTTAGCTAGCTAGCTAATAGTAAACTAACTTGAAATGAAAACAACCTTGACAAAATTAGGAATATGTAAAATCAAAAAATGTAGCTAGCTAGACTATCTTACCAGTATACATGGGTGGACGCTTCTCCCTCTTTGTCATATGGATGCCATGCTTGCCCTTTGTTTGAAAATGTAACAGTAGTCTGGAGACAGCTGTTCTATACAACAGCCTTGCGTGCATTTTCTTTCCAAATCTGTCTGCATATTTTCAATCAAACACCAGAATTTTCTCCATCTCCTTAGCTATCATAATCTAAATCCACTGATTTCAAAACTCGGTCCACCAGAAAGTGGAGGGCAACACTTATGCAGTTCTACTATGTGATATCTTTCAAAATATGTTAGAAATTATTACCCACACATACTGACCAGCTCATGTTATAGACAGAAGCGTGCTACCTGGCAGACCGATCCGAACTAATCTCTCAGCATATCCAGCCCACTCATTATCTCAGCCAATTATGGCTAGCGAGAAGATTGCTGTCTTTTTCCATGGCTAGACCAACTAGGCTCGTAATTTAACAATTGTATGAGTATTTACAGATGGCCTAAACATTTCTTATTAAGGCACATGAAAATTCACATGTTCCAAAAGGCATTTCTGTCTAAAAACATATATATATATATATATATATATATTTTAAGTTTGTTCAAATAGCTATCCTGTGAAGTAATGACACGTGACATACAGCTCGTTTCCTGAAACGAGTCACATACAGTACCAGTCAAAAGTTTGGACACACCTACTCATTCAACAAGTAGGTGTTTCCACAATCAAATTAGCATAATACAAACATTCCCATCAAAATCAGTCTGTTTAATCTAGAGATATCTAGAGCTACAGCGATGTTTGTCAGACCATGAGACATCCTAGAAATCGGCCTTTTAATATTTTAATGTCACCTTCATTTAACCAGGTAGGCAAGTTGAGAACAAGTTCTCATTTACAATTGCGACCTGGCCAAGATAAAGCAAAGCAGTTCGACATACAACAACACAGAGTTACACATGGAGTAAAACAAACGTACAGTCAATAATACAGTAGAAAAATAAGTCTATATACAATGTGGGCAAATGAGGTGAGATAAGGGAGGTAAGGAACAAAAAAAAGGCCATGGTGGCGAAGTAAATACAATATAGCACTGGAATGGTAGATTTGCAGTGGAAGAATGTGCAAGGTAGAGATAGAAATAATGGGGTGCAAAGGAGCAAAATAAATAAATACAGTAGGGGAGAGGTAGTTGTTTGGGCTAAATTATAGATGGGCTATGTACAGATGGTGCTTAAAGCTAGTGAGGGAGATAAGTGTTTCCAGTTTCAGAGATTTTTGTAGTTTGTTCCCAATCATTGGCAGGAGAGGCGGCCAAAGGAAGAATTGGTTTTGGGGGTGACCAGAGAGATATACCTGCTGGAGCGCGTGCTACAGGTGGGTGCTGTTACGGTGACCAGCGAGCTGAGATAATGGGGGACTTTACCTAGCAGGATGTTGTAGATGACCTGAAGCCAGTGGGTTTGGCGACGAGTATTTTTCATGAAAATGTCTGTAGTAGCCGAACTGTTTGGCCTACAATATGGCCAATAAACATGACCACTTTAAGGAAAGACTCTCACGAACACGGTACTGCCGATCTGCCAACCTCTGTAGCATCCGAACACTTTGGGCTTCACACTAATATGACCCCTCTATGGAAAGGTGAGACTGTCATGAACATGCCCGTTGTTTTGCTTTAGGAAAGCTGACTTAGAGAAAACATTTAAAAAGTCCATATACAATATATCGTGAATCACCCATTCATTAGAAACTTTTTTATATGATTTTTAGGCCATATCACCCAGCCCTAGTTACACTGACTGGATAGACCAATCAGCACAGAAGTACAGATTTTAATATAAAATCAAATGACATTTTTTTGTATTTTTTTTTGAGTTTGATTAGGTTTTATTATGTTCAGTTTTACATTATTATAATATATTGAAACTATAATACCCTGCGATTGTCTTCATTCTCATTGTTCATTCAGCAGATTGGACTAGTAGCTAGTGCTGAAAGCCTTGAAAAGGGGCCAGGGATGGTTGGTTCTATAGCTCTGTGACCCATTTAGATGTCCCACAGAGGATTGCCCTAAATCCATGCTAAATAATCATATTGATTATTAATAATGCCATTCATTCACGTAATCTCTACTCCGTTCTCACAGAACATTTCTCAAAGAGCTCATGTTTTATATATTTCCTTTATGCACACTCGAGAGTTTTTACAGTCACCTGTTATAGACCTAGGTATAAAAGTTAAATTGTTATGAACACACCCTTCTGTCTGTCTCCAACTGTTTGAACAGTATGCTAGCCTGGCCACTTTGTTCAGATGTTTATATCAAGTGGCCCAACTTATTTCTCAGAATGAGAATGAGTTGCCAAATCCTTATATAATAGTTTTTTTTAAGGTCTTTGCACATTTAACAAACACAGACTATACAGCTAGTATAACAGTCTGTGGCTAAAATGCTGCAAGGGGTACATGGTACCACAATGCTGCGCTCAACAGAAACTGATCATTCATTTTCCAGAATCAATGTTAATTGATACTCCCGTTTCAGTAGGGTCTGCTCTTCACACAATGTCGGTTCTCCTCTATTACAGTAAAATAACATCTCAGTGTGTTTTTGTGTCCTTATGAGCTGTTGGACCAAACCTCAAATGCAAATAGTGAGTTGAAAGAGAGAAAGAAGAGACATTTAATTTGTGAATATTCTGAGTGGCAGGAGGAGGAACTTGGTGTGTGAGACTAAATGGGAGGGTGCACAGTCACAACAAAAGGAGTGAAGGAGATGAGACCAAAAGACAACATGAGAACAAGCGGCCATAAACTAAAACTAAAATAAACCTTGATTCTTGCAATACAGGCATTTGGAATATTGTGTTAACATACAATCGAATGTACATAATTAATTTGATATATCGCCCAGCCCTAAGTGTGACATTACTATGCAACTACTACTACAGCTACTTCTAAAGATCTAAAGGGCTGTCTCGATTACACCGGTCTTTTTGAGTGACACATCCAGAGACTGTTTAGCCTACAGTGTCAGACCTACCGCAGTGTTTAGACAGTCTCTTCACTCTCCCGGCTCTCGGCTCAGAGGAGATACTGTACTGTTGTATGCTTGATGAGGTTTGGGAACTCCCCAACCTAATCTGTCTAAAACATTCCACCAGTCCCATTCAGAGGAGAGAGAGGGATCGGGGGGGAGAGTAAGTAAGTGAGTGAGTGAGTGCGAAAAGAGAGAGAGTAGTGTTTCTCAGAACATCTGTTCAGCCACTATGCCCATTAGGACACCGGAGCCATAGAGATGATGCGCCTTCCCTTCGCTGGCACTGCAACTATGCTAATGTGGGGATGGCCCTCACTTTGTGATATCTCCCAACTTTGAATACACTTGAAGGCAGAGGGAGTGAGGGAAGGAGGGAGAGAGGAGGAGGGGAGGAAGTAACTGGTCCACTTTGAAACTTGTCTGCGAGCCATCCCCGAAAGCATCTTCAAAGTGTGAAAGCACGAAGTGATAAACTTTACAATCTCCCCTTGGGTGCTGACTAAAAAAGGTTTTTGGCCCTAATTAACCCACATACACTATCGCCCCTCCTACGGGTATGACTGTCAACAATGGCTTTCATACAGGCGCTGGGGGGACGCAAAGCCATTGTGAAATAATAATATGTCTGCAGATCTACAGCTCTGCTATTCAGATGTCTTACACATCAACACCCAAAGAAAAGCTGCTATGTTATGCAAAGGAATAGTAAGAGGTGTGGGCGAGATTTGGTTGGGGGGACACCCGACCTTGCTTGAAAAATGTTTTAGTGTCACCCATTTGGCAGCTAAGAGCCTGATGTTGCTGTTTGTTTAATGATATTTCCACAATATGAAGTTGAAATAACACTCCGAAATGGTGAAAAAGTTAATACCATTTTTGTGTATGAGCAGTTTGAAAAGAAATCCTGGAATTTCAGCCTTTGGCCGACATCATGATGTCACAATGTAATCTGATTATAATAGTAGAAGGGGGTGGGCTCTAGACTGTCTTATCAGCCATTCGGGGCTGTGTATGTAAATATCATTGACCAGACATTTCAAGACCCAAAAGAGGCAAATATTTTCATTAAATGAACACGGTGATTTATTATATATGCACTATGGTCATACTATGGATCATTTAGCTATTTGTTTTGGATTTTTAGGATATGTGTGTGACCCATTTCAGGAAATTATGCGTAAATGTTGCGGGTCACTAATTCACATTTTATCAAAATGCGTTTGTTGGCAGAAATGCCTTCTCGAATGTGAACTTTCACTTTAAAAGTAAAATTATTAAAATTATTAAAATTACGAGCCAAGTTGATTTAGCCAGAGAAAAAGTGAGTAACCTTCCCGCTAGCCATGAGTGGCTGAGATAATGAGTGGGCTGGACATGCCGAGGGATGAGTTTGTTTTGGTCTGCCATATAGCACACTTCTGTCTATTTGAGCTGGTCATTATGTCCAGGTAATCCTTCCTAACGCGGCTTTTATAAATAATGTATTGCATAGTAAAATTGCAGAATTGATGCTCTCCACTTTCTGGAGGGCCGAGTTTTGAAATCAGTGGAATTCGAGTATGATAGCTAAGGAGATGGAAAACAACACCTGTCTCTGTATTACATCTTCAAACTAAGGGAAACCATGGCATCCGACAGGAGACACGTCCATCCATGATGTATACGGGTAAGATAGTCTAACTAGCTACATTTTCAGATATTACACGTTCCTAATTGACAGAAAGTGGTTTAATTTCAAGTTAAAGTGTATTGTTAGATAGCTAATGTTAGCTGGCAGGCTCGCTAGCTAACGTAAAGTGTGTGATCTTATTATTCGTATTGCAGAGCCATTTGGTTGACTAGTTTAGCCTAATGTTAGCTAGCTTTCATTATTTACCTAGCTAGCTAGCATAATTAAATTGTTGCCAGCAGCACAGTTAGTCACCAACGCTCTGGATAACATTAAAACAGCCTATGCAGCTCTGCTAAGGCGAGGAAAATGGTCAGAGTTGGGTGTTCTGTCATTTGTGTCTGGAAGTAGCTAGCATGCTAGCCAATGTTTGCCAGTTAGCTTGGGTGCTTGACTGCCGTTGTGAGGTCAGAATGTTCGGATCAACTCTACTCCTCAGCCAGAGCATCCAGTGTACACTCTGAATGCTCCGAGAGTGAAATGCTCTGAATATACGAATGGACAATCTGACAGCATAGTTGCAGTCACCAATGCTCTGGATAACATAACAGCCTAACCAGTTCTGCTAGAGAGAGTAATGTTCAGTGAGCTGTTCTCTCACTTGTTTCTGGAAATAGTTAGCAAGTTAGCTTGGGTGATTGACTGCTGTTAGTACAGAATTCTCAGATCAACCCTTAAAGAGATGGGTGGGGATAAAGCTTTAGGATCGGCCCCTTTTTAAAAGTTTTCGCTTAAAATGACATACCCAAATCTAACTACCTGTAGCTCAGGCCCTGAAGCAAGGACATGCATATTCTTGGTACCATTTGAAAGGAAAAACTTTGAGGTTTGTGGAAATTGAAAGTAATGTAGGAGAATATAACACAATAGATCTGGTAAAAGATAATAGAAAAGAAAAACCAACTGTTCTTTTGTATTTTTCTTGTACCATCATCTTTGAAACGCAAGAGAAAGGCCATTATTCCAGGCCAGGTGCAATTTATATTTTGGCCACTAGATGGCAGTGTATGTGCAAAGGTTTAGACTGATCCAAATGAACCATTGCATTTTTGTATCAAGACTGCCCAAATGTGCCTAATTTGTTTATTAATAACGTTTTATGTTCAAAATTGTGCACTCTCCTTAAACAATAGCATGGTATTATTTCACTGTAATAGCTACTGTAAATTGGACAGTGCAGTTAGATTAACAAGAATGTAAGCTTTCTGCCAATATCAGATATGTTTATGTCCTGGGAAATGTTCTTGTTACTTACAACCTCATGCTAATCACACTTGCCTACGTTAGCTCAACCATCCCGCGGACGGGATACCGTGAACAATGCTGAATGGATGTAGACAAAGAAGGGCTCTAAAGTAGTAGTATTAAAAAATCTAAGGACATTTTCTCAAGTGAGTTTACAAGTTTATCAACTTTCAAAATTACTTTCCCATTGTTCCTGAACTGTAGTGAATGATATGCCAGTTTCTAGCTCGGAGTCTGCATTTTCATTCAATGTAAAAAACACAATTTCATATGTTGCTACATGAGACTGAATTGAGCTGGTAGATTGCTAACTAAGATTTTGAAAGTCCAATCAAAGCTACTGTAGATTTGTTATTTTACCTCATATTACCTGTGGCCAATGACCTTGAGCCTTCATGGATAGGCACTTTTAATGTAACTCTATGGCAGCACCCAAGGGGCTTGAATTTTCTAGCTCGACCTGTAGATTTCGCGGTGATGTAGTGACCCCATTAGTGACAGAACACTGAGCCAATCACAGCGCAACTAGAGAACATTACCATTACACATTCTGCTGGCTGCCCCACCACCACATAAAGCACTGAGCTAGGCTAAACACCTGCATTTTGGAGATACCTAATTCAAGAAAACCAATTCAAGAAAACCAAGAAAACCAAGTGTGTATGAATCTCTTATTTCTCTCATTGACTTATCTAATCCCAAACCCCAGCCTGGTCTGCATGATCTGCTTTGCAATTGTTCCTCAAAGTCTCACAAGTGACACAGCGAGTGGCACAGTGGTCTAAGGCAAAATGAGTGGAGTAAAATGAGTGGAGAAGTGGAGAAACATGATTTTTTTCTTTTAGCATCTTGAGAGAATGTGAATGCGCAGTTAGGGACTGTAAAAAGTTCTATCTTTATTAGCATCATAAAAGCTGATAGTATTTTAACGACCACATAAAATATGCATCCAAGCAGAACTGAAATCTCATCAGAAATATGTTGGGTAGTCTCAGCTTTTAATTTCCTTAAAACGGATCAAAATGATTTAAAAAAAAATGTAAGCAGAGACAAAAGAGAAAAGTTTACCAAAGTCAACTAGATTGAAGAATTCATTCTATTGATTTATGACATTATCCTGGTGAACAAGGGTTTATTTAGCCTAGGGTGACAAGTAATGACGGAAGAGAAACTGCATGTTTCTAATTATAGACTACAAAATAAGTTGACTAACAAATAGCCTACCAAAATGTCAGAAATTATAAGCAGAAACATATCTAAATTAGACGTTAAAAATTGTGTAAAATAAAGCGCATCTTCTGTTTTTGCGGGTTAGGGTTGGGTGCAGGCCACAGATTTTCACTTTATCACATAGTCGGGCGGTCGCGGATGAGCTATTGGCAATTGCGGGTGAGTGCGGGTGAATAAACCCGTGCATTACTACTACGTGCAGCGTATAGGAAGAGGCGGTTCTGGGTGTGGGAGAGCATCAAAGAGAAGGTTTCCCATTGAAAGCATTTCAAACCCAATATTAAAAAGAAGAGATTCAGTTGGGGTGTTAGAAACAGTGGCAGACAGTGTCAGGTGGTGGAAGACAGAATGAAATATCCTTTCTAATATGGCTGTCACTTTGAGTAATGGACTGTTTGAGTATAGACTGATGCTTTAGGGGACGATAGATGACTGCCTGGCCAGCGGTCTAATACAGTATGAAATCAGAGCACCATGTAGGCTAGTGGATGCTATTACATGTAAGCTAACATGGACTACAGCTTGTTATTTACTGCTTTGAAGGAATAATTCATTAACTGAACAAACATGTGAAGTTACATTATGTTGGTCAGTGCTTTAGCTTGTATGTTACACATCACATGACTGATTTATCTTTCTGTTTGAAACATTAGGCACAACTCACTGGAAAAGGAAAAACCTGAGTGCTGTTAAAATATGCTTTTTTCCCAGTTCTTACAGCCCCAAATCAATTTGAAATGAGCATCAGTTTTAATTGGCTCAACAGGAGGTATTATGCAGAAGTGTGTGTGTGGGGGCTTAAAGATTTCAATTGGATCTAATCAATTAGTGGAGTGAGTGAGTGAGTGAGTGAGTGAGTGAGTGAGTGAGTGAGTGAGTGAGTGAGTGAGTGAGTGAGTGAGTGAGTCAGTGAGTGTTCTGCTGAAGGGTTCATTGAAGTAGAGTACTTTTCCTTTCTACGTTGAATAAAAATCACCAAATCGATGTAAAACCACAAAAATCCCACTTGAATAGTCAATTCTGGAAAGGAATGATAAAAAAACAGTCTTGATTATGGCTATTCAGCTTGTAAAGTTCTCACTTGATTTACCTGCATATCACTGGGAGGCTGGGTGCAGAGCGGGCAAATGCTTCTATAAATCTCAGTAAAGCACACATAGGCCTCTTCTGAAAATGAGAGACAGTGGCCGGGTACAAGCAGGCCCAAAAGGTCCCTCCTAAATAAAGAGCATTAGTTCTGCTGAGTGAATAGTCATATATATAAAAGTAAAAACTGGGCTAACAGCTATTTCCTTTTAGATACTTGATATGGTGGCAGGTTTGTGTGTGTGTGTATAAAATGAGATATCAATCATTAGGAACGCCTTCCTAATATTGAGATGCACCACCCAGCCCTTTTGCCCTCAGAACAGCCTCAATGTGTCAGGGCATGGACTCTACAAGGTGTCGAAAGCATTCCACAGGGATGCTGGCCCATGTTGACTCCAATACTTCCCACAGTTGTGTCAAATTGGCTGGAAGTCCTTTGGGTGGTTGACCATTCTTGATACACATGGGAAACTGTTGAGTTTGAAAAACCCAGCAGCATTGCAGTTCTTCACAAAAACCAGTGCGCCTGGCACCTACTACCATACCTCATTCAAAGGCACTTAGATATTTTGTATTGCCCAGTCACCCTCTGAATGGCACAAACAATAGATCTTCAATTATCTCAAGGCTTAAAAAAATCCTCCTTTAACCTGTCTCCTCCCCTTCATTTACAAGGATTGAAGTGGATTTAACAAGTGACATCAATAAGGGATCTTAACTTTCAACTGGTTTGACCTGGTCATTCTATGTCATGGAATGATTAATGTTTTGTGTACTCAGTGTGTGTGTGTGTGTGTGTGTGTGTGTGTGTGTGTGTGTGTGTGTGTGTGTATTCTACTGAAAGGTTTGAGGTAGAGCGCTTTTCCTTTCCACGTTGAAAAAACAACACCACCAAATTGATTTAAAACCCACATAAAAAGCCCACTTGAATAGGCAGTTATGGGATACATTAGATTTTTTTTAGAGGGTAGATCACCTTTAAAATTTGCAGATAGATTGTGGCTTCCATCAATGTAATTGTCTGCATAATTTCCAATCACCCATATATTTTGTAGGGAAATACAGTACCAGTCAAAAGTTTGGACACACCTACTCATTCAATGGTTTTAATTTATATTTACTATTGTCTACATTGTAGAATAATAGTGAAGACATCAAAACTATTAAATAACACCGTGGGAACCACACATGCAGAGATCTTCTACTATTAAGGCCTGATTCACACAGTCTCCTCTGAACAGTTGATGTTGAGATTTGTGAAGCATTTATTTGCAATATCTGAGGCTGGTAAATCTAATGAACTTATCCTCTGTAGCAGAGGTAACTCTGGGTCTTCCTTTCCTGTGGCGGTCCTCATGAGAGCCAGTTTCCTCATAGCGGTTTTGTGACTGCACTTGAAGACACTTCCAAAGTTCTTGACATTTTTCACATTGGAAAACATTCATTTCTTAAGGTAATGTTGGACTGTCGTTTCTCTTTGCTTAATTGCGCGGTTCTTGCCATAATATGGACTTGGTCTTTTACCAAATAGGGCTATCTTCTGTATACCAACACTACCTTGTCTCAACACAACTGATTGGCTCAAACGCATTAAGAAGGAAATGAATTCAACAAATTAAGCACACCTGTTAATTTAAATGCATTCCAGGTGGCTACCTCATGAAGCTGGTTGAGAGAATGCCAAGAGTGTGCAAAGCCGTCATCAAGGCAAAGGGTGAATACTTTGATGAATCTAAAATATATTTTGTTTTGTTTAACACTTTTTGGTTACTACACGATTCCATATGTGTTATTTAATTTTGATGTCTTCACTATTATTATACAAATGTGAAAAATAGTAAAATTAAAGAAAAACCATGAGTAAGTGTGTCCAAACTTTTGACTGGTACTGTATATTTTTAAATAAATGTTCCTTCATTATTTTTGCTTAACCCTACCACCTCTCACCTAATTGGAGTACACTAATAAACAACACTTAGGCTTCTATTTCGAGCTTATATATTTTACAGACACAGCATATTTTAAAATAATTATATTTTGTTTGTTTTCAGTCCCATCCTTCTGCTTCACACAACCCTTCCCATCGATCTCTGAACACCATCCAGTTTTGATTTATATTTACCATATATTTTTCAAGTGTGCTGGGATATTTCATAAAAGTTCTTAACATTTCTATTCTCATAGACTCATACATATTGTAAATTAAAGATCTTTGCTAAGAGTGTTATTATATTATTACAATCTATTGGTTGCAAGAATTTTGAATGATAATTTACATTGAAAAACCCTACATTTTGACTATAGCGTTGTTTTTTGAATCAGTTCATAAACCATGTGCCATGGAATCAGTACATAGAAAATGTATTTGTATGGCACCACTGCCATTTTTGGGGTCCTGAAATGAAACTGTTTTTTTACTTACTTTTTTAATTATCTCAATTTTCTTTAACCAATTCTGGTCTTTAACGCAGGGCCGACTGACAAGTTCCTTCCTTTCTCCCCCTTCCACTTGCCTCTTCCATTCGTGAGGTAATGTTGAATAGAGCAGACATTTCCAAATATTTTTATAGCTGCAATGTGTGACATAATTCCAACAGTCCTATTAATGATATTTGCAAAGATACCGTTTACACATTTTTTCAAACATTTTTTTTTAATCAATTAGTATATTTTAGTTTAACCGTAATATTTTTTGTAATATTTGTTCTGTTCTTTCTTGTGGATTAAACTGAAATTGCAACCAGAGAGAGAATAAAGTAGACGGCACGGGTCAAAATTTAGATTTATGACCCTGTGTCCATGATGACGTGTACATATCCAAATATGGGCCTCCGGCCAGGCCATCCTGTTCCTGTGGTCACGTGTTAGAAGGTGTGTTATTTTATATCTATATTGCATCCTTTGAAGTTGTCATGCTGATTGATGTCTAGGGACCTGGTTGAACTGGGGGGGTTCTGTGTTTGAACTTTTGAAAGTGTATGGCCCCCCACCCCCCAGTTTTATTGCCCTTATGGTTGCAATCTATGAAGCAGGAATGTGTGTGTGTGTGTGTGTGTGTTAGAAACAAGGTCCCTTGGCATTGTGTCCATTTCAAGCTTTCAACATCAATTAAACAGCCATCTAAATAATGTTTCTCAGCCTAGTTTCCTATTTAGTTCTCTTTATATGTACAGTGCCTTGCGAAAGTATTCGGCCCCCTTGAACTTTGCGACCTTTTGCCACATTTCAGGCTTCAAACATAAAGATATAAAACTGTATTTTTTTGTGAAGAATCAACAAGTGGGACACAATCATGAAGTGGAACGACATTTATTGGATATTTCAAACTTTTTTAACAAATCAAAAACTGAAAAATTGGGCGTGCAAAATTATTCAGCCCCTTTACTGTCAGTGCAGCAAACTCTCTCCAGAAGTTCAGTGAGGATCTCTGAATGATCCAATGTTGACCTAAATGACTAATGATGATAAATACAATCCACCTGTGTGTAATCAAGTCTCCGTACAAATGCACCTGCACTGTGATAGTCTCAGAGGTCCGTTAAAAGCGCAGAGAGCATCATGAAGAGCAAGGAACACACCAGGCAGGTCCGATACTGTTGTGAAGAAGTTTAAAGCCGGATTTGGATACAAAAAGATTTCCCAAGCTTTAAACATCCCAAGGAGCACTGTGCAAGCGATAATATTGAAATGGAAGGAGTATCAGACCACTGCAAATCTACCAAGACCTGGCCATCCCTCTAAACTTTCAGCTCATACAAGGAGAAGACTGATCAGAGATGCAGCCAAGAGGCCCATGATCACTCTGGATGAACTGCAGAGATCTACAGCTGAGGTGGGAGACTCTGTCCATAGGACAACAATCAGTCGTATATTGCACAAATCTGGCCTTTATGGAAGAGTGGCAAGAAGAAAGCCATTTCTTAAAGATATCCATAAAAAGTGTTGTTTAAAGTTTGCCACAAGCCACCTGGGAGACACACCAAACATGTGGAAGAAGGTGCTCTGGTCAGATGAAACCAAAATTGAACTTTTTGGCAACAATGCAAAACGTTATGTTTGGCGTAAAAGCAACACAGCTCATCACCCTGACCACACCATCCCCACTGTCAAACATGGTGGTGGCAGCATCATGGTTTGGGCCTGCTTTTCTTCAGCAGGGACAGGGAAGATGGTTAAAATTGATGGGAAGATGGTTGGACCCAAATACAGGACCATTCTGGAAGAAAACCTGATGGAGTCTGCAAAAGACCTGAGACTGGGACAGAGATTTTTCTTCCAACAAGACAATGATCCAAAACATAAAGCAAAATCTACAATGGAATGGTTCAAAAATAAACATATCCAGGTGTTAGAATGGCCAAGTCAAAGTCCAGACCTGAGTCCAATCGAGAATCTGTGGAAAGAACTGAAAACTGCTGTTCACAAATGCTCTCCATCCAACCTCACTGAGCTCGAGCTGTTTTGCAAGGAGGAATGGGAAAAAATTTCAGTCTCTCGATGTGCAAAACTGATAGAGACATACCCCAAGCGACTTACAGCTGTAATCACAGCAAAAGGTGGCGCTACAAGTATTAACTTAAGGGGGCTGAATAATTTTGCACGCCCATTTTTTCAGTTTTTGATTTGTTAAAAAAGTTTGAAATATCCAATAAATGTCATTCCACTTCATGATTGTGTCCCACTTGTTGTTGATTCTTCACAAAAAAATAAAGTTTTATATCTTTATGTTTGAAGCCTGAAATGTGGCAAAAGGTCGCAAAGTTCAAGGGGGCCGAATACTTTCTCAAGGCACTGTACATGCACAGCTTCCAGATGGCTCCAGCCTATGGATTTTCAGTGCATGTACACCTGGGGAGATTAGAACCCCAAAGAAAAGATCCCAAAGGTAATTTCAGATTCAGGTTTATCATGACAGCCTCTTTATGAAAGGCCTTTACTTATGGCTAAACAGCTTCTACACAGCTTATTAATTAATGCTGTGGGATAAAATTAGGTATTTCTAGGAGGGCTTAAACAAATCTACAGTGAAACAAACATGTACACTTTACACACATTTATTAACTTTTAAAAAGACCACAGTAACATGACAGAATTTGTGCAAATGCGACGAAATCTGCTAGTGGATATTAAATGTACAACAGTAGTATTCTGTAACAAGCAATACGTGTTAAATATGTGGCACAGGCAATCATGACAGCCTCTTTATGAAAGGCCTTTACTTATGGCTAAACAGTTTTCTACACATCTTATTAATTAATGATGTGGGCATACCGAGGATTTACATGCAGGACGGTTGATCTACACATGGAGGGAAAACTTACGGAGTTTTGATGGAGCGGGCAACCGTCTTTGCGATGGTGAATTCGAAACGGATAATGGTCAGGGCTAACCGGACCCTTTATCTGTAAGAAATAGTAAACATTTTGAATTATAACGTGTTAAAATGTATGTACTAAATATTTTGAATTAAATCACTGTTTTTAAAAATGTATCTCACACTTTAACGATAGGGGAAGCGATTATTTCATATTTTGGTTTAGGGGGTTATTAACTTTATGGAAAACAATATTCACACTATGTGGATTATAAACATGTACATACATAGAGAGCCAACACATCAAGATCTGACAGGGATGAGTGGTGATTCATAGTACAACAGGAGTCTTCTGTAACCTGCAATACGTGTTAAATATGTTTTATATACATCCACGACTGAATGGTTTCACAAACTCCCTTTAAAGGTTTTGTAAGAAAGTTGTAACAGGCCTCATTCAACAGTCTAGAGATGAACCTAGAGACACCAAAACATCAACGTTTAGAGCAGCTTGGAGATTATTACCCATGTCAGTGGGGAGCAAAGAATGGATTTACCCAACTCTGTACAAACCCCAACACGGGGTATGATGACTGACGCGTACGTCTAATGATTATTGTAGATGTTTACAACTGAGGGAGTTGACAGTATGTCAATGAGATGTATAAAGGCAAATTGACATAACGGACCTCAAAGACCAACAGCCTACTTTATAATATAGAATGCAGGGGTGTGTACTGAACATGTAACCATCATAAAACAAAATGGTCTACGGTCAAATGCATCTATAGTTTTTAATTAAGTGGTCGCTGCATTCATTTCGATTATTTCAACAAAGTCTAGATCAGTCCACAGGTTGCATATACATTTTTTAGTATCTCAATATTGTGTTATATGTTGGTAGGTCTAATAAACAAATATATTGTATACATTGATAATATTATTTAGTCAGAAATTCAAGCCGTTGATACAGTTGTGTACTCTATCGCCAGCCCTGCCGAACGTGCTCTATCTGAACTACATTAAGCTTTCATTATTTTGCATCAAATATTTATGGACCTTAAATTATTATAGAATAAACAATATCTCACCCTTTAATGACAGGAAAATGTCCTTTCCATCCATCACCACGGTCTGTCACGAAGAAATGTAATGTCTGAAAAAAACATGTATTATTTTATAGTCTTTCCTACAATGGTATGTTATAAAGTTTGTAATAATGTACAACTGTAGGCCTCCAATGTTTTTACATAAAAACACTAATGATGCATGTTTAAATTGTAGTACAATTTGGTAATTAATTGTAACATGTCTTTAAAAATGTTTGTACTATATATTTTGGAATTAAATCAATGGTTTTAAAACAGTATCTCACCCTTTAACGATGGGAAAATGTCCTTTCCAGCCATCACCCCGGTCTGTCACAAACAAAAAAAGACACGGAAAATCAGGGTGAGTGAGTGAGTGTGCGTGTGACGGAGCAGCAGGAGTGTGTGTGCGTTTCAAAAACAAAAGGGGGTGTGTGTGTGTGTGTGTTCAACAGGGCCCAACCATGTAGCGCCAGAATCGTTTGAAACAAAATGTTTGCACTATCATGCATACGGCATGACCAGATATCTGCCGACCCCGCCGGGGTTAAACATTGATATCTCTAATCAGCGCCCGGTGCCCCCCACCCCGGTTGTAGACTGAATGTCTCGACATCCCCTCATGTTGTTTGAATTCACCGCCAAATATACAGGGTGTTGCATACATGATATCTCCCGAAGAAATGGCACCACGGCCCTATAAACTCATTCCGTACTTTCGCTAGTTAGGGACAGAACGTGGAGCATATACTTTAACACTATGTTACCTTTGCTTGAGCGCAAACAAACAGGCCCGAATATTTAGCTGCCAGGACAGATTAAAAAAGAGATGTGAATAAGTGAATCCCTCCTAATGGATATTTCTGAAGGCTACTGGACATAAGTGATTGGGAAGCGATCAATTTTCGGCGTAAGTCCAAATAATCACATACCAAAGAATATTTATACATTAACCTCTTTGAACTCTAGGGGCAGAATTTCATTTTTGGATTAAAAACGTTCCCGTTTTAAACAAGATATTTTGTCACGAAAATATGCTCGACTATGCATATAATTGACAGCTTTGGAAAGAAAACACTCTGACGTTTCCAAAACTGCAAAGATATTATCTGTGAGTGCCACAGAACTGATGCTACAGGCGAAATCAAGATGAAACTTCAAACAGGAAATGAGCAAAATTTTTGAAGCTCTGTTTTCCAATGTCTCCTTATATGGCTGTGAATGCGCAAGGAGAGAGCCCACAATTTCTGCTGTTTCCCCAAGGTGTCTGCAGCATTGTGACGTATTTGTAGGCATATCATTGGAAGATTGGCCATAAGAGACCACATTTACCATATGTCCGCCCGGTGTCCTGCGTCGAAATTGGTGCGTAAACCTCAGCTGCAAGTATTTTTCCATTTAATTCAGAGAAGAAAGCAGACTTCCACGAATGATATATCAATGAAGAGATATGTGAAAAAACACCTTGAGGATTGATTCTAAACAACGTTTGCCATGTTTCAGTCGATATTATGGAGTTAATTTGGAAAAAAGTTTGGCGTTTTGGTGACTGAATTTTCGTTTTTTTTTTGGTAGCCAAAAGTGATGTACAAAACGGAGCGATTTCTACTACACAAAGAATCTTTCAGGAAAAACTGAACACTTGCCATCTAACTGAGAGTCTCCTCATTGAAAACATCCGAAGTTCTTTAAAGGTAAATGATTTTATTTGAATGCTTTTCTGGTTTTTGTGAAAATGTTGCCCGCTAAATGCACGCTAGCTATCAATACTCTTACACAAATGCTTGTTTTGCTATGGTTGAAAAGCATATTTTGAAAATCTGAGATGACAGTGTTGTTAAGAAAAGGCTAAGCTTGAGAGCGAGCATATTTATTTCATTTCATTTACGATTTTTATAAATAGTTAGCGTTACGTTATGCTAATGAGCTTGAGGCTATAACTGGATACAGATTTTGTTCGTAGCCAAACGTGAACAAAACGGAGCGATTTGTCCTACACAAAAAATATTTTTTGAAAAACTGAACATTTGCTATCTAACTGAGAGTCTCCTCATTGAAAACATCTGAAGTTCTTCAAAGGTAAATTATTTTATTTGAATGCTTTTCTTGTTTTTGTGAAAATGTTGCTGGCTGAATTCTAGGCTTATAGCTATTCTAGCTATCAATACTCTTACACAAATGCTTGTTTTGCTATGGTTGAAAAGCATATTTTGAAAATCTGAGATGAAAGTGTTGTTAACAAAAGTCTAAGCTTGAGAGCAAATATATTTATTTCATTTCATTTGCGATTTTCATGAATAGTTAACGTTGCGTTATGCTAATGAGCTTGAGGCTATAAATAGGATCCCGGATCCGGGATTGCTCGTCGCATGAAGTTAAAAAACGAAAAGTGTGCACTCTGAACAACTTGGTAAGACACCAGGCAGCAGTTCCAGGACAGATAACATAGTCTGTGAAGCCCTCCTAATGGATATTTCTGGAGGTGAGTAAGTGAAAAATATATTTTAAGTTTTGTTTGAATATTATCGTGATATTATTGTAATATTAAACACGAGTTATTTGTGTTTTAAACGGGGTACAATGAATTTTTTTTAGGTATGATGGACAACTGACACAACGGGTGACTTGGATGCATTAGGCACTCTGAACGACATCGGAGGAACCGATGAAACAGACAGTATTCTGCCTTTTTTGTTTGAAAGGTTTTCCAAACACTCCAAGAACAGAGAATTGAAACGTCCCGAGAACTCCCCTGGGAACCTCAACCCACTCGCTACACATTCCATGCCCCAACAACCAACGCACAACTGTGACCCAAGTGCATTACGCAGAATCAACCCGGCACAAGAAGGGCTACAGGGCTGAAAATGTACGGATTCAAGAACTGGCGCTCTATGGATATGGTATGAGACCATTATACATTTGTTATTAGTTATACGTCTTTTATTAGTTATACCTCTTCTGATAGAATATGTTAAAATAATGTCAATTAATGTTTTTCCAATCCAAAGTTAAATCTAGAATTGGCTTTCTATTTCGCAACAAAGCATCCTTCATTCATGCTGCCAAACATACCCTTGTAAAACTGACCATCCTACCGATCCTCGACTTTGGCGATGTCATTTACAAGATAGCCTCCAATACCCTACTCAATAAATTGGATGCAGTCTATGACAGTGCCATCCGTTTTGTCAGCAAAGCCCCATATACTAACCACCACTGCGACCTGTACGCTCTCATTGGTTGGCCCTCGCTTCATACTCGGCGCCAAACCCACTGGCTCCAGGTCATCTACAAGACCCTGCTATGTAAAGTCCCCCCTTATCTCAGCTCACTGGTCACCATAGCAGCTCCAGCAGGTATATATTTCTGGTCACCATAGCAGTACACGCTCCAGCAGGTACAGTGGGGCAAACAAGTATTTAGTCAGCCACCAATTGTGCAAGTTCTCCCACTTAAAAAGATGAGTGAGGCCTGTAATTATCATCATAGGTACACTTCAACTATGACAGACAAAATGAGAAAAAAAAATCTCAACATGCCTACCTGGTTAAATAAAGGTAAAAAAACAACAACAACAAAAAACTTCAGACCATTTTATTGTTAAACTACACGATAATATAACATTTTATTTTCTTGTAATTTAATATGTAATATAGTACTTTCATCATAATTTGGTTGTAATCCAGAGAAGAAAACATGAATCATCCGTGTACAATGACACTTTTGTTTTTAAGCCCTGGATTTCTAGGCCCTTGATATTATTGTTGGATCTGATTTTAGTAGATAACATTTTGATAATTAATAGACGTGCCAATAGTGGACAGCCTTCTTTTACTACTCTTGACAGTTTAATACTTTCTGAGAAGTAGCCATTATTTACTATTTTACACCGAGGGTTACAATCTTAATTGTGGCTATCCAGCTCGTAAGTGCTCAATTGGTTGCATATCACTGGGAGGCTGGGAGAAGAGTGGGCAAAAGCATCTATAAATCTCAGTAAAGCACACAGGCCTCTTCTGAAAAGAGAGCCAGTGGCCGGGTACAAGCAGGCCCAAAAGGTTCCTCCTAAATAAAAGCATTATTTCTGCTAAGTGAATAGCTGTAAAAATAACCGATGAAACTGGGCTAATAGGTATTCCCTTTACAATACTTGGTATGGTTGAGGGCGACAGACTTGGGCCACTGTATGTGTGTGTGGTTCGAATACCCTAGCCAACTAGGTATAGAATCTGACAATGTGTCCTTGAGCAATGCACTTAACCCTAGTTGCTCTGAATAAGAGAGTCCGCTAATTGACCAAAATGTCAAGTTGAAGTTGGAAGTTTAAATAGACTTAATTTGGAGTTATTAAAACTCGTTTTTCAACCACTCCCCAATTTTTTTGTTAACAAACTAGAGTTTTGGCAAGTCGGTTAGGACATCTACTCTGTGCATGACAAGTAATTTTTCCAACAATTGTTTACAGATAGATTATTTAACTAATTCACTGTATCACAATTCCAGTCTGTCAGAATTTGACAAACACGAAGTTGAATGTGCCTTTAAACAGTTTGTAAAATTCCAGAAAAGCTTCAGATAGGCTAATTGACATCATTTGAGTCGATTGGAGATCTACATGTGGATGCATTTCAAGGCCGACCTTCAAATGTAGTGCCTCTGCTTGACATCATGGGAAAATCAAAAGAAATCAGCCAAGACCTCATGGACCTCAGCCAAGACCTGGTTCATCCTTGGGAGCAATGTCCAAACGTCTGAAGGTACCATGTTCATTTGTTCAAACAATAGTACACAAATATATACACCATGGGACCACGCAGTCGTCATACCGCTCAGGAAGGAGACACGTTCGGTCTCCTAGAGAGGAACGTACTTTGGTGCGAAAAGTGCAAATCAATTCCAGAACAACAGCAAAGGACCTTGTGAAGATGCTGGAGGAAACAGATACAAAAGTATCTATATCCACAGTAAAATGAGTCCTATTTCGACAGAACCTGAAAGGCTGCTCAGCAAGGAAGAAGCCACTGCTCCAAAACCGCCATAAAAAAGCCAGACTACAGTTTGCAACTGCACATGGTGACAAAGATTGTTATTTTTGGAGAAATGTCCTCTGGTCTGATGAAACAAAAATAGAACTGTTTGGCCATCGTAGAACTGATATTGTAGAACTGATAACCATCGTTATGTTTGGAGGAAAAAGGGGGAGGCTGGCAACCATCCCAACCGTGAAGCACGGGGGTGGCAGCATCATGTTGTGAGGGTGCTTTGCTGCAGGAGGGACTGGTGTACTTCACAAAATAGTTGGCATCATGAGAAAAGACAGTTATGTGGATATATTGAAGCAACATCAAGATATCAGTCAGGAAGTTGAAGCTTTGTTGCAAATGGGTCTTCCAAACGGACATTGACCCCAAGCATACTTTCAAAGTTGTGGCAAAATGGCTTAAAGGACAACACAGTCAAGGTATTGGAGTGGCCATCACAAAGCCCTGACCTCAATCCCATAGAAAATGTGTAGGCAGAACTTAAAAAGCATGTGCGAGCAAGGAGGCCTTAAAACCTGACTCAGTTACATCAGCTCTGTCAGGAAGAATGGGCCAAAAGTCGCCCAACTTATTGTGGAAAGGTTGTGGAAGGCTACCATAAATGTTTGACCCAAGTTAAACAATTTAAAAGGCAATGCTATGAAATACTAATTGAGTGCATGTAAACTTCTGACCCACTGGGAATGTGATGAAAGAAATAAAAGCTGAAATAAATCATTCTCTCTACTCTTATCCTGACATTTCACATTCTTTAAATAAAGTAGTGATCCTAACTGACCTAAAACAGGGATTTTTTACTTAGATTAAATGTCAGGAATTGTGAAAAACTGAGTTTAAATGTAGTTGGCTAAGGTGTATATAAACTGTAAATGTAAAATGAGAAGGTCAGAGAGGGAGAATAACATATTTGGGGATTGACCAGTAACGTCAGCATTTACAAGAACACATGCTACCTGTCTTTTTCACCCGTTTCTAATATAATTTTGTTTGTGTTATTGAGGCAAGGTTTGTGACTGTACATGTCCCATCATTGCCTGGAATCATATATCTTTTCAATTACCAAGCATTCTTGGAGGCGTCTTTGTTTTAATGCCCTAATCAGTCAATCGCTCTGTGCCCTGCTCTCCTCTCTTCTTTCCTACCTTCTCTCCCCACTTCACATTTTCTCTATCTTTCCCATTGTCTTCCTTTCTCTCTGTTGTCCTCTCTCTCCGTCAGGCTCGGATACGAGTTAGGGCCGCTACACCACTGATCCACCAGTTAGCTCATTATAATAAAATAATGGGCCGTGGGTATACACCACAAAGCCAAGGGTTGGGGAGTAACCGATTTATATGTAAACTGTAACCCTTTTCCAGCAAAAATATTGTACTCAGATTACAGATTACTTTCAAATAAAATGATTACTTCTAGGATTACTTTTAAATTCAGAAACAATGTTTATGAAAAAACTGTCACATCATTGTTTTCTCAATGACATTCAAATCAGCATTGAAAAAGGCGTAGGTTTACGTTTTTTCTACCAGAGAGAGTCTGACCACATGTCAAAGACGACTGAAATCAAATGTGTTTGATGAATGGCAGGAAAAGAGCAGGATAGGTTTTTGTAGGCTACAGTACAAGCTACTGTATATATTCCAACTGTGTGACCGCTGTCGACATCCAAAGATTATCCAACTTGAATAAACGCTTGGACGTAAGGACGACAGCAGTGGTGTAGTCAACAAGTGATACAGATATCACTTATTATTGTTGTCTAAATCAAATAAAATTGTATTGGTCACATACACATATTTAACTGATTTTATTGCAGGTGTAGTGACATGCTTGTGTTCCTAGCTGCAACAGTGCAGTAGTATCTAAAAAAACAATTCACAACAAATACACACACATCAAAAGTAAAATAATTGAATTAAGAAATATATCAATATTAGATCGAGCAATGTCGGAGTGGCATTGAATAAATACAGTGGAATAGAATACGGTATATACATATGAGATGAGTAATGCAGTATGCAAACATTATTAAAAAATGACTAATGTTCCATTATTATAGTGGCAAGTGATTCCAAGTCTATGTATATAGGACAGCAGCCTCTAAGGTGCATGATTGCGTAACAGGGTGGAAGCCGGCTAGTGATGGTTATTTAACAGTCTGATGGCCTTAAGATAACTGTTTTTCAGTCTCTCGGTCCCAGCTTTGATGCACCTGTACTGACCTCACCTTCTGGATGACAGGAGGGTGAACGGGCCGTGGCTTAGATTGTTATTGTCCTTGGATGATCTTTTTGGCATTCCTGTGACATTGGGTGCTGTAGTTGTCCTGGAGGTCAGGTGTGCTCCCTCTGCTGTTTCCTGAAGTCCACAATCAGATTGATCTACATAGCGCATTGATGTGAATCACACTGCTGCTCTCTCATTTGGCTATTTTGGCTTTATGGATTGTGGCTGTTGTGGATGGCTGTTCACAAATGTTTATGTGTATTTTAATCCTATATATATGGTTGAATTTAAAGAAGTTTAAGCTGCCTATCAATCATTTTTTCAACCAGTGGACAGTCAGTGAAAAATGAGCTTTTGCAACAGCTGCATAGTGCGGATTCATGCCTATGGAATAAAAGTTTGAGGACGTTCCTCCCATCTAAACTCATCCGTTGTATTGTGCTCCATACTGTCAAAAGCAAGTTTAATTTAAGAAGAGCATGAGTAGGGCTTTTAGTGCTCAATCTAATTTGTGCTGATAAAAAAGTGTTTCAATAGGCCAAACGGACACATGTTCAAACTCGCCCACTTTGATAGACTTCAACAGCTGCAAATTATTGAAATATCAAAGTGTCACCAACAAAAACGCAAACAATATGCCTTTAACAAATGCAGCACATGGCATACATTCTGCACATGCAAATAGCACTTTTCGGAAGGGCTCAAAGCATGACATTCTATGAGAGCAGCATTTATTTTTCATCTTGCAGCAATGAGGCTAATCAGTCCTCTATGACAGAATAAACAACAGAGTAGGCTAATAAATCCTTCGTTTTTGGGATATGCTCATGTAAAATAATTTGTCTGATCGATATTTCCAAATTATATTCTTGAAGATCAATGGCTATTCAATTAAATGGAATGACTGACAATCTGACAGATTTAGTAGTAGAAAACAAATGGGTTTGAAGAAGCATATACATAACCAACCCATAAAGTAAAATGCAAATCCATTTATGGCCAGCTATGCATTGATTTATCCTGCAATAGATATTATTGAATTGGTAATATAAATGTGCCTTTTGATGCCTCTTAAGAGAAATCAAAAAAATAAATCAGACTATGTTACTGAGTTTGGTTAATCCAAATGTTACGTTACTGATTACAGTTAGTAACTGTAACAGATTATATTTAGAAAGTAACCTACCCAACCCTGACAAAACCCCATGTTCTTGCCAAAACCTGCCTGCCTGCTGCCTGTTTGTCCACTGTTTCTTCCTGTATCTCTCTCTCTCTTTAAGTCTCTTTGATTCTCTCTTCCTTCTCCTGTTTCCATCTTCTCTTTTTTATCTCCACTGTGGATATTTGATGTGATAAAATTGATTCAGCAGTGTTTCACGTGTGATTCATTAATTAATTTGTGTGCTTGTTAGCAGCAGGCCTTAAAGAAATCAAATCAAATGTATTTACAGTATATAGTATATAGTATACATCAGCTGATATATCAAAGTGCTGTACAGAAAAGAAGATGTGGGTTCTTTAAGGAAGACACACCCTTGAAGCATCACACGGTCATTTGAACACGGTGCCAACTCACATGTCTCATCTGATCTATGAAAATATCTCAGGAGCAGATGAACAGACCATTGAGAAATCCGCATCAGTTATTGATGTCTTGTTTGTGTGTGTGTGTGTGCGTGCGCGTGTCTGTGCAAATCTGTGTACGGGTTTGTGGGATTACGTGTGTGTGAGCTTTATTATGCTCTCTCCAATCTGCATTGTTCTATTATAGGCCTCTAAATAGCGAGGAGACAGTCAGACTAGTCTACAGTGGCTTGCGAAAGTATTCACCCCCTTGGCATTTTTCCAATTTTGTTGCCTTACAACCTGGAATTAAAATGTATTTTTTTGGGGGGGGGGGTTGAATAATTTGATTTGCACAACATGCCTACCACTTTGAAGATGCAAAATATTGTTTTATTGTGAAACAAACAAGAAATAGGCCAAAAACTGAACTTAAGGGTGCATAACTATTCACCCCCCCACCCAAGTCAATATTTTGTAGAGCAACCTTTTGCAGCAATTACAGCTGCAAGTTTCATGAGGTATGTCTCTATAAGCTTGGAACATCTAGTCACTGAGATTTTTGCCCATTCTTCAAGGCAAAATTTCTCCAGCTCCTTCAAGTTGGATAGGTTCCTGATGGTATACAGCAATCTGTAAGTCATACCACAGATTCTTACTTGGATTGAGGTCTGGGCTTTGACGAGGCCATTCCAAGACATTTAAATGTTTCCCCTTGAACCACTCGAGTGTTGCTTTAGCAGTATGCTTAGGGTCATTTTCCTGCTGGAAGGTGAACCTCCATCCCAGTCTCAAATCTCTGGAAGACTTCAACAGGTTTCCCTTAAGAATATCCCTGTATATCATCCATCATTCCTTCAATTCTGACCAGTTTCCCAGGCCCTGCCAATGAAAAACATCCCCACGGCAAGATGCTACCACAACCATGCTTCACTGTAGGGATGGTATTCTCGGGGTGATGAGAGGTGTTGGGTTTACACCAGACATAGTGTATTCCTTGATGGCCAAAAAGCTCAATTTTTGTCTGACCTGAGTACCTTCTTTTATATGTTTGGGCAGTCTCCCACATGCCTTTTGTAGAACACCAAATGTGTTTGCTTTTTTTTCTTTAAGCAATGGCTTTTTTTCTGGCCACTCTTCCATAAAGCCCAGCTCTGTGGAGTGTACGGTTTAAAGTAGTCCTATGGACAGATATGCCCTTCTCCGCTGTAGAGCTTTGCAGCTCCTTCAGTGTTAGATATAAATACCCTCCTTGCCTGGTCCGTGAGTTTTGGTGAGCGGCTCTCTCTTGGCAGGTTTGTTGTGGTGCCATATTCTTTACATTTTTTCAGATATTGTTTTATAACCCAACTATTTTATTTAACTAGGCAAGTCAGTTAAGACCAAATTCTTATTTACAATGACGGCCTACCCCGGCCAATGACGCTGGGCCAATTGTGTGCTGCCCTATGGGACTCCCAATCACGGCCGGATATGATGCAGTCTGGATTTTAGTACCCCGATCTGTACTTCTCCACAACTTTGTCCCTGACCTGTTTGAGAGCTGCTTGGTCTTCATGGTGCTGCTTGCTTGGTGGTGCCCCTTGCTTAGTGGTGTTGCAGACTCTGGGGCCTTTCAGAACAGGTGTATATATACTGAGATCACGGGACACTTAAATAATGTCCACCTGTGTGCAATCTAACTAATTATGTGACTTTGGAAGGTAAACCAGATCTTATTTTTGGGCTTCATAGGAAATGGGGTGAATACAGTTGAAGAAGTCGGAAGTTAACATACACTTAGGTTGGAGTCATTAAAACTTGTTTTTCAACCACTCCACAAATTTCTTGTTAACACACTATAGTTTTGGCAACTCAGTTAGGACATCGACTGTGTGTATGACTAGTAATTTTTCCAATAATTGTTTAGACAGATTATTTCACTTATAATTCATTGAATCACAATTCCAGTGGGTCAGAAGTTTACATACACTAAATTGGCTGTACATTTAAACAGCTTGGAAAATTCCAGAAAATGATGTCATGGCTTTAGAAGCTTGTAGTAGGCTAATTGACAACATTTGAGTCAATTGGAGGTGTACCTGTGGATGTATTTCAAAGCCTACCTTCACACCCAGTGCTTCTTTGCTTGAAATCATGGGAAAATCAAAGGAAATCAGCCAAGACCTCAGAAAAAACATTGTAGCCCTCCACAAGCCTGGTTCATCCTTGAGAGCAATTTCCAAACCCTTGAAGGTACCACGTTCATTTGTACAAACAATAGTGCGCAAGTATAAACACCATGGGACCACACAGCTGTCATACCGCTCAGGAAGGAATGTGTTCTGTCTCCTAGAGATGAAAGCCAGACTACGTGTTTGCAACTCACATGGGGGACAAAAATCTTACTTTTGGGAGATATGTCCTCTGGTCTGATGAAACAAAAACAGAACTGTTTGGCCATAATGACCATCGTTATGTTTGGAGGAAAAAAGGGGGAGGCTTGCAAGCCAAACAACACCATCCCAACCGTGAAGCACGGGAGTGTCAGCATCATGTTGTGGGGAGTGCTTTGTTGCAGGAGGGACTGGTGCACTACACAAAATAGATGGCATCATGAAGTGGGAAAATTATGTGAATATTTTGAAGCAACATCTCAAAACATCAGTCAGGAAGTTAAAGCTTGGTTGCAATGGGTCTTCCATATGAACAATGACCCCAAGCATACTTCCAAAGTTGTGGCAAAATAGCTTAAGGACAACAAAGTCAAGGTATTGGAGTGGTCATCAAAGCCCTGACCTCAACCCTATAGAACATTTGTGTGCAGAACTTAAAAAGCATGTGCAAGCAATGAGGCCTACAAACCTGACTCAGTTACACCAGCTCTGTCAGGAGGAATGGGCCAAATTTTACCTAACTTATTGTGGAAAGCTTGTGGAAGGCTACCCGAAACGTTTGACCCAAGGTAAACAATTTAAAGGCAATGCTACCAAATACTAATTGAGTGTATGTAAACTTCTGACCCACAGGGAATGTGATGAAAGATATAAAAGCTGAAATAAATCACTCTACTATCATCCTGACAATTCACGTCCTTAAAATAAAGTGGTTATCCTAACTGACCTAAGACAGGGAATTTTTACTATAATTAAATGTCAAGAATTGAGAAAAACTGAGTTTAAATGTATTTGGCTAAGGTGTATGTAAACTTCCGACTTCAACTGTACATCCACTTCAAATGTTGATATTTGGTTGTGTTGGCAACCAAACACAAATCAATATCACTAAATATCATTACATTTGAGATGAACCAGAGGTTGAATTGAAACAATAGCTGTTGATTTTGCTAATGCTATACTGAACAAAAACATAAATTAAAAACATGAACATGCAACAATTTAAAAGATTTTTACTTAGTTACAGTTCATATAAGGAAATCAGCCAATTTAATTAAATTCAGGAGGCCCTGATCTATGGATTGCACATGGCTGTGCAGGGGTGCAGCCATAGGTGAGCCTGTGAGGTTATAGGCTCAACCACTTGGGAACCAGGCCCAACCACTAGGAAGCCAGGCCCAGCCAATCAGAATGAGTTTTTCCGCACAAAAGGGCTTTATTACAGACAGAAATACTCCCCAGCACCCTCCCTCAGATGATCCCCCACGTGAAGAAGCTGGATGTTGAGGTCCTGGGCTGGTGTGGTTACACCACATGCACGCACTACTCTTCTGTTTTTTTTTCTCATTTCACTTCACCAATTTGGACTATTTTGAGTATGTCCATTACATGAAATCCCACCCAAAACAATACATTTAAATTACAGGTTGTAATGCAACAAAATAAGAAAAACGCCAAGGGGGATGAATACTTTTGCAAGGCACTGTATATAATGTTGACGGGGTACAGCTGAGCCACCAAGCTCTCTCACTATACACCACAGGACATGAATGCAGCATTCAGCTCTTAAGTCTGGCCGTGGCAATGGACTCACTCTTTATACAGTCTCTGGAGATAAATTACCCCATGGCCTCCACAAAGGAACAAGAGATTGAACCCTTTATGGAGCTGGGCCTGCACCAATTCTATGGAGAAGTTACATGAACACATATTCATACGCAGTCACACACACAAACACTTTAACGTGGTACGTCCTGAAGATGGTTCATAGAGCCCATTCCCTTGCAGGTCACATACTGTACATACAGAGGCTTTAGCACTCAGTGCTAAAAATCATCCAATGATTTGACTCTGGGGCTCTCTGAGCTAACAGCTAATGTGAGAGACTCATAGACTATGACAGTACTGACTCCCTCCAATTGTAGTGATAAACCAAAGCTGACATAAGTTCACCCAATGGAGCCTTAACCAGAGACATCACTACATCTCCATCATATAGATCTATCGCTACAATATCTTCAGATATGACTCCTGTATTAACCAAGTTCACTCATCACTTTCATAGACTCTCCATAGGCAAAGATACACCATTTAATTTCTTTGAAACAAGATTCGTCGACCATTGTCTGTTTGACAACTGCCAGATGAGTGAATGTCTATTATTTTGGTATATTTACCAAACATTGATTTATGTTACGTCAAGTCAGGATTAGCGCAAGATGGATATGCAATAGTATAATGTATTTGGTATGCAGTATTTAGTATAATTATTTGAAAGGGATCAAATTGACTATATAAACCATTTCAATACATCGAAATACTCTAAATCCACAATGACCACAATATCCCCTATTCAAGAGCAGCACAAATGTATAATGTTATGTCATTGTGTTTTACTGGGTTCATTCAATTTATCAATGCCAAGTTATTATATTTTGATTTAGGAGCTACATTTACAGTGGTGTTTGTGGATTGAGGGTGCTTGGCTTTCATGACATTCTTTCCCTGCTTTCAAAGCCATGGGAATCAATGCAGGTTTTGAAAAGCTTGAGGGTGAAGTGTATAATTATGAAATCAGAGGGAAAATTGTTTGTGGATGTCTGGAAGCTGCTGGTTCTGCCTGACTGACTGGCTAGCACTTGGTAGACTTGCTCACCCCACATCAGTGTTAGAGATCTGATCCCCAGCTCTGCTTTGCTCTGCTCTGCAGACAAGCCAATACACCCTCAGGGATATAGACTTGGTGCCAAGGAGGGAGAGAAAAAAGAGAAGGTGGTGGTGGTGGTGGTGGGGGGGTGAATCAGTGTGCATGCATGTAAAGGTGCATACCAATGTTGTGTATGTCAGCGTGTGCGCAAGGAGACAGAGAGTGTGTGAGTAGAACCATCTCTAGCCACCTCCTTATGTCAGTGACTGACAAGGTAAAAAAAAACTTTTGAAATGGCACGTTGTGTATTCTGCTATGCTATCTCTCAACGGTAAGTTTCTTTTTATGAATGCTTTAGTGGGTGGCCAACTATTGCCACCCGGGCCCTAAGTGCAGCACGTAGTCTGGCTATAGGCAGAGGTGGCACTGTTTGTGTGTGTGTGTGTGTGTAAGAGAGGGGACATCATGCTATTTTCAAGGTTTGGCTCCCTCTGAAATTCAGTTATAGGTCTAACCAATCTGTCCCTACATTGCGTGACAGTGTTCATGCAATTTTAGGAAAATGCAAACCATTACGTAACAAAAAACTAAGCTCTTTCCAGGCTTACTAACAATAGGTCTTATGAAAGATGCATATGTCAACTCACCGCGATTCAGAACAGCAGACAAAGTTAAACTCAGCGTCTCCCATTATCTTGCTGAATCAGCGGATATGCCCATAGAACTGCCAAAACGTTCATCGGTGTGAGTGAGTTATGAATTGGACGAGACCCACAAAACTCCACAACATCCGATGAACAATAGAAGGAAAACGATTCGACAAGTCGGGCTGCGCTGCGCCTTAGCAATCCTTCCTATCGCTCCGGCCCACTGAGGAAGTTCGGTAGAAAAAAGCTTTTCATAGAGGTACGATTATCCGGGAATACTTTAACCTTCCTGGAAGCAGAGTTTTTGACCTTTCCGGGGATAATTACTAAATTAAAGTATCCACGGAGAGAGCGGGCGCAATTCCGCTTGGTGGGGGAATGCGTGCGCGCCTTGGGTTAGAAACACCAGTGGGCGACTGGCAGGAAGGCAACTACGGAGGAATGCAGGTGGGTATTGCTTCACCGGATGTTTAAGTATCTCTGGCCAGTGGTTAAATATTATTTTAATAAAGTCCACGCCAGCACCGGGCTCTGCTTGACCCGCCTACTCCGCAGCGCTGTCAGAGAAAGGGAGAGCCAAATTTCAATAGGTGAAACAGCAGACACGGTCTTTTTTAGCTCTCCTCTCTCCCTTTTTCCCCCTTTCTCACCCAGTCACATGTTTAAAACACAAGTAACCCTCTGTAATAGCTACGAAAGGAGGATATACTTATGACCGTCACCGTTGACGTGGCGCGAATGGTAACAAGCACGTTGGAGACAGCGGCTCCCTTATCACAGTGAAATAGCCTACAGCTATGGATTCCTAGATTTATTGTCTGAGGATATTTAAGTCTTTATTTTCTCATTACGTTTTAAATCTATTATTCATTTTACTGATGTGATCTCTTTCAGGAAGGGCAGATGAATAGGCAACATTTGATGAATAAGCGAATGTATCTCACCAAAATAAATACCTGTAGGCTAAAGCACACTGTCTGTGAGCCAGCCATTAGTTTAGTCTTCATACCTGTCTTAGTGTCATACTTAGCTCTATCTGTCTGAGCAGGGGATGGGAGCTGAGGACGGTTCAGTGACTGCTTCTCTTCTCCCTTGTCTTCAGTCCCCATATGTCTGTGCATAAGCCATGCATCACAGCACTGCAAAGGCAGCTAACAGCACCAAATGAGACTCCAGACAACGAATGAATGCTGGCATTTAACAGTGAATGTGAAGGAATACATCAACACACATGCATCAGCATTTCAGTTAGAAGTGATCATATGCAACTGCATCTTCTCTAAATTAAGGTTCTAACCTAAGCTTAGAGACCTGAGTTTAAGAACCTAAACTCATCTGCATCCTATCCCTTGGTCCATATATATTATTTCCTTTGTGTGCAATAGTATGCCAACTACAATCAACATGAACCTTGTTGGAATAATTAACATACCAACGTTCAGTTGGTAGAGCAAGGTGCTTGCACCGCCAGGGTTGTGGGTTCGATTCCCAGGGCCACCCAAATGTAATATGTATGCAAGCATGACTAAGTCGTTTTGGATAAAAGCGTCTGCTAAATGGCTTACATTATTATAATAAGGTCTCCATCTCCACCCAATATGGTCAGCTTTGTGGTGTCTTCAATTGAAGACAGAAAGCAAGTGTGTTTGTAGTGTATTGGAACAAGTAGACCTTTCCTTAGTTATATGGTATGGGAGCTGTCCATGGTGCTGAACTGCCTCTAAATAATGAGTAACTCCAATGACTACAGTGACTTGGAGACTCCATCTTGACTTCCATCAACCTCAATGAAAAACTCTTCAACTTGCCATCATTTCCATTAGGCTCTATTTGTGTTGTTTCCCCAGTGTGGGAGCTGTTCCTCAGTGCTATAACATGTGAGCTGTTCACGGTGAGGAAAAACATATTTAAAAACCTCAACGAATAACTGTTCAACTTTGGATCATTTCCATAGGGGTTTCTGTAGTAGACTTCATCAGGGGTATAGTTGCTTATCAAGAATACTCTGACATAAAGCACTCTTTACTCTGATTATTTGTGGAACAGGGGAACCCAAGAGCAGACTCAGACGAGGGGACTGGGATGAAGTAACCAAGGTATTTTTTGAAACACAGGGGGCAGATGGAGTACAGGCCAGGGGAAGCTTGAGTGGGTTTCAGGAAACCATGTGAGGATGTGGAGGCTGGAGCGAGAGGGGTTGGGACAGGGTAAGCAGGTCCGGAGAGGAATCCAAGTGAGTAGTAGTGGGGAATCCAGGACAGATAGGAGGATAACAGGATCTAATAGCAACAAACGGCTAGAAGCTTAGAATGACGGAGCAGAAATTACAATCTGGCAGTGTGGAAGTGGCAGGACTGAGTATTTGTAGAGGTCTTGATTATGGAACAAGTTGAAGTCGGTGGGGATCTGCTCTGACTCCCGGACACCTGTCTCCGCCCACACAATCACACACACACACACAGAGAGGGAGAGAGTACTGGGGGAGTGGCGGCAGGTCAAGAAGACACTGGATGAGCAGTAGAGGGCGTTGCAGGAGCAGATGTGACATAATTGGCACTCATCTGTTTGCTCCATTATCTGTTTCTTTGGCAATAGCTTCTCTTTCTGGGGCCCCCAGAAAACACAATACAAATCAATGAAACACACATGCTGTAGGCATACACAGAAGTATCCCCAGATTATGATTATTGTAATGTTTACACTATTAATATGGTATACTATTGTAGTCGGAATATGATTTCCGGTGTTCTATTTGGGATACACACAAATAAGTGCACTCATTTGTTTATGGGTTGATCGTCACTAGACTAAATATTGAATGTTATGGACTGTTCTCATATCTGTTATAGTGACTGACTCCAGACTGGATTTTGATTTTATTAGGATGCCCAAGGACTGAGGACACTTTATGTTATTTTATTCTGTGACACTCTGTGATACTGTAACAGATGATTTTGCGACATCATACATGCCTCTCAGCTGGTGTTTACAGAATATAAGAGCCTGCTTAGAGAAGGCAAATTATAATTTTCTATGCTTCTATGCTGGAGGTTGTCTCCCTGTTGCAACTTGTAATTAAATAACAAAATTATTTTGACTTATTTTATCAACCTGGAAATTAACTCATCAATCAGGACCGGCCCTAGCCAGAACCCCCTGTGTAGAACCTCGTTATTGTTATTTTATTATACTTTATTATACTTTATATTTACTCTATTTTCACATTTTAGTAAATATCTTCTTAGCTCTATTTCTTAAACTGCATTGTTGGTTAAGGCCTTGTATTCGGGGCGCATGTGACAAGTAAAATTTGATTTCCATTCCCACAATATAGGTCCAGGCCTACACACCACTACACACCTTGGCCGATGGGTGTTGTTTAGTTATTACATGGTTTGTATAGGGTTACTAACAGGTCCGTGCCAGACCTTTCAAGGATGCAGCCTCCTATTCCCCAGCTTAAAAATATCTCCAAATTCATAACATATCAAATGCCTCTGTAGTGAAAATGTTAACAT
The DNA here is from genome assembly GCF_036934945.1 of Oncorhynchus masou masou. NCBI lineage: Eukaryota > Metazoa > Chordata > Actinopteri > Salmoniformes > Salmonidae > Oncorhynchus > Oncorhynchus masou. Next base: position 43,363,824 of record NC_088226.1, on the reverse strand, counting down.
TTTTGAGCATAGGCCTATTTATTTTTGCAACAACACATTCATCACAAATTGTAAGCAAGCTATGGCTCTATTTAATCAGATACGCTTTAGCCGACCTCCGCATAGTGGTTGTTTTGACGGTGTCTGAGTTGAAACTGCATTAGAGCTCTCAAAACCCCAAATGGCTTCCAGCATTATTTCTAAAGCGGAAATTGCCATTGGCTGCACAGAGTTGCATTAAAGTGAATTCCGCCACTTTTCAACTTCATATTCATCATATACAGTACCAGAACAGTGCCTATATATGTGAGAACAGCGCATTTCTATGATCTGTTTTTAAAAAGACAAGAAAGGTCCTTAACAATTATTCTCTGTGACATCACAGGGTAGGATTAACAGTAAAAACGGTGATTTTCAAAACCTGCCACGGGGTTCTAGCCAAGGGAATGTGAATGTGAATCTCATAGTGTTTGAAAATCACTGTTTTTAAAATGGTTTAACTTTTGATGATGTCATCGGGTAGAACTTTTTAACTGAATTGTATTTTTTTCTACAAAACTTAGAAATGTGCCCTTTTCACATGTTGACACTGGTATTGTGCTGGAGATAATGAAAATGGTGAGAAAAAAAAGTGGTGGATTTGCCCTTTAACAGAAATCCCATGCAGCCTGTTTACAAGTTCAAACACTGGAATGTGAGATGTAATCTACACCTCCATTAGGATGATAGAAATCATCATTATTTCATTTAATGATTTTTCTTTATAGCCTACACTGCCTTGTTCTGTACTTCTAAAGTGAGTGGGGCGGGTGTGGCTTCAAGACAATGATCGCAAGAGCAGCTGCTCACCGATTTGATTGCTCCAGCGCAGTTCCACCTCCGACACCGCCGAAACATCTGCTATCCCATCGCCGGTTGATCTGACTGAATCTAAGCCCTTATTACAGCAACTCTTAAACGTGTATCTGTATCTCTGTGGTGCTTAGTTCAACATGATCACAGATCAGAAGCCATTGGAACTCATCTTTACCAACCCCAAGTCGAAGCCACCAGTCAGGATTGAGAGACGGGCTTTCAGGCTTCAACCCTACAAGTCTGAGGTGATTCACAAGTCAGGCAAGTCCAACCCAGCAGACTACATGTCTCGACATCTGAAAAGTCTTTGTTAATCGACAATCACAATGATGTGGACACTGAAATGCATATGTGCTTTATCGTGAAGAATGCAGTACCTAAAGCCATAACTCTTCAAGAACTGAAAACCGAAGTAATGAATGACCAGCTTCTGCAGCATCTGATCAATCTTTCACTGGCAACTGGAACAAGATCTATGGTAACTTCACATCTGAGAACAACCTGACAGTCAGTTCCTGAAGAGGGACTAACCGCGCTCAAAGCATTTTACAATATCAGAGAGGAATTTACCTCACTCAAGAAGACGAACTGACAATAAGCCACTGCAGATGTCTGAGCTATCACAAGGCCCATGGCAGGAAGTCTCTGTACTTTTGCAGACCTATCCATACCGGTAACTATCTCATAGTCATTCTGGCTGAATACTAAAGAATCCCGTTTGCGGAGATAACGTCAACCTCTGTAAGCAAAGTTATCCCCATCATGGACAAAGTGTTCTCTACTGTGGGAATACTAAAGGAAGTTTCAAGTCGAGTTCTCCGACTTCACAGGTTTCCGCCATCGGAAAATCACACCTTACTGGCCCCAAGCCAACGCTGAAGTTGAAAGGTTCATGAGGATTGTGAGAAAAGCTGTTACAACTGTGACATTAAAAGGCAAGCTGTGGAAGGAGGAGCTGCACAAAGTACCAAGGAACTACAGAGATACTCCTCACCACTCCACAAACCAGCCCTCAACTGACTTGCCCTATTGACGTCTTCTGTCGATCAAGCTACCTACCTTTGAGTTACCTTCAAATGATGTCGAGCACCTCCGCACGGACCGCTCCAAAAAGGAAAAGATGATAACCTAAGACAAAGGATAAACGCATCACAGTCAGAACTCTCTGTAGGAGATGTCGTCCTCATCCGTCAAAAGAAGACAGATAAACTTGTGACTCCATTCAACCCAAGCCATACAAAGTCACAGCAGTGAAAAGGCACAATGATCACTGTCCAGCGACACTGGCACATTGTCAAAAGGAACCAGTCACACTTTAAGCTTCTGAAACACTGCCCAGAAGTCACCTGCAGATGAAGAGAATGATTAAGAGGATGATGAGGAGGAATCTCAAATGGACCCTCAAGTTCATCACCCACCTCCTGCTCGTCCTGAAGACATCCCACTAGCAGCAAGAAGATATCATCAAAGACAAAATGGAAGAGCTCCTCACAGGCTGATAGCTGATGTTAAAAATAAAAACCAATTAAACCTCCTGCTGAGAAATAACATTTTGTTTGAATAAGGGTTTAAAAATAAAATTATATTTATGTTTGTTTAAACTAACAGAAGAAAACACATACTGTAATAGTAATAATAATTGCAATAGTTCAGAGGTGTGCATTTTCAAAATAGTTGAGAACTTTTTCCTTTTCCCAAAGGTGTGAATCAATGGATAAGCACACACCATAATCGAAAAAAGGGGTAATGGAGGTGACTGCTTACATTTGAATACATTATCTATACCCCACTACTAGATAGAAAAGAAAACAACATGGTAGGCGATAGAATGAATCTCTATGAGGCTTGGTGTGTTCCTCATATAGCCTGTTTTAAATGTAGCAGATATAACCGCTGGCCTGATAGTATTCTGCAAAGTGATAACCAGAGAAATGGAGCTCAAAAGAAGGAGCTCTTAGTCGAAGCACCCCTGGATTCATTTTCCACCGGGCCTCATGGAATGGAGTTATCTGAATCAACAGTCCTCAACTGTTCGTGGAAGGATATTGAAGGAGGCCGAGGTCAAATTACATGGGGATTCAGGTGGCATTAGACTTCTGAGAGTTTCCAGACTCTGGGAGAGATGATCTTCAGGGCCTTTAGTACTCAGAAAGAGGCTGGAGAGACTGACAGCTGAGGCAATGGGAAGGATGAGAGAAAAAAAGATTGAAAATCATAGGGTACATCATAGTTTGCTGCAGTCAAAAAATTGACAAAAATGTAACAATGTTGTATCTTTTTCCCAGTCCTTAAAGTTTTCTACAACAAACATTAAGACAGAACAGGAAGAGCTGTTCCTGCAGCTGCATGACACTTGGCTAAGATGACTCTCTCTCGACTCTCTTCTGTCCCGACTATTCTGTTCTGTGATTGAGACTGTGGTTAAGGTGTGAATTAGTCACCCACCCCCAGCCTGTGGCAGACCCAGACTGTAGAGTAGGAATCACACTGGGCTGTCTTGCCTCTGCCACCGCCACCATGGTCCCTCAGAGGAGATCCATTTCAGGAACACCACTCATTAATATGCTAATGGCGCTCATTTCAGCTTGATGCTGAAATTAATGGAATTACAGTATTTAGTGGGTCAGAGATGAGAGAGGACGAGTGTCACATTTAAAATAGAGAGCACTTGATGTTTTTGTTATTGTGCAAAGTAATTTTTACTAGGAAAAAGCATGATGATGTGATTTTCATCTCTACAGTAACATCACTGTGCAAGGGTAGAGTTTTTCAGTTTTCTTCTAATGTATTCTGGGAACTTGTTTTCTCTCCAGTACATTGGAGTATATTGTATCCAGATCTAGCATTTGGCAAGTAATACAGTCTGCAACAACATTGCACTTGGCTATTCTATTATTAGTTACCAGGTACATGCACAGATAGGCATCTGCCTGTGCTGAGCACAAGCTCATTTGCCCTCCCACTTACCCAGCGTCTTTTGGGTGGTGGTATATTTTTTTGTATAGAGTTTTGGTTGTTGTTGTACTGAACCCACTGCCTGCAAGTCATCCTGATGTCAATTTCACCACCCTTCACCACCACCCCGTCCGTTGGTTGCACATGTTGGTCTGCCTTCTACGGAGATTGCTCACGTTACCCCCAGTATCCAAACATACATGGCTTGAGATACGGTCGAGTGTGTGTCGCTAGATACCTCGTTTAAATATCAACAGTACTGCTAACAGCAGCATAACATTTGATAAACACTTGCTAAATACTTGATTTACATAATCAATATTCAGTCTGGTTGGCTGATACAGACAGCAAAGAGAGACAGAAAGACATAGAGAGGAGTGGCTGCATCAATGACCCTCCGACTCAACTCCATCCCTTCTTCAGTCGGTAGTTGCACATGCTTGTCACTGCAGCAGCAACACAGGGAGTCTAGACTCCAGCTAACCACCATATACTGAAATATACACACAAGCCACTAGCCTAATAGCCATATATCATGAGTTAGAAGATTATGAATATTAAATTATGAAGTTATAATTTAAGAATTGAAGAGCATTGAAGATAAATCACAATCATTGGAGAAAAAAAATCTAACTCAAAGATCAGCTTATAGCCCACCCTCTTTTCCCGATGTAAATCATGTCTTTAACAGTGCCAGACTATTGTCAGTGCATCTTGTCCAGTCTGGGAGTATCTGTTTGACTTGGATAGATGCTCTGCTTGCATATGCAACAGTATGTGTCATGTTCGTCTTCTAATCGTCCTGTGCTAGGACTGCACCAATGACATCTGTTTCTCTGTCTGGGTGGAGGTAACCCATGACTGGGTTGTTGAGAAGTTGTTCGTTGAACGTGTTAAGTGCTTCGTTGTGTGTTTGTTTCCAGGCCCACTCTGTGTCTTTATTTGTCATGCAGTGGTAGGGTGATTGGGGAGACGTCCGGAATGAAGCGTGCACTGTAGTTCGCCATTCCCAGGAGGCTGAGAACTTCACTCGGGTTTTGAGGAAGTGACATGTTGCTTATCGCCTCAAGCTTCTTGGGGTCTGCTGAGATGCCATCTTGAGATAAGTTTTAGCCATAGATCTCCAAAGATGTTTTTTGATACTCACTCTTGTCTTTGTCGATTGTCAGGTTGTTCTCATGAAGCCTTTGGTTGATGGCTTCCGTGAACAGTTGTGAGCTTCGGCTGAGGTCCCAAACACAAGAATGCCACAATCACTGAAGTTTTCCACTACTGGGTTTCCATGGAGCACCTGCTGAATGATGTGTTGGAAAACTTCAGCAGATAATGAGATTCTGAAAATTAATGCTTGTACCCATGTATGCTTAATTAATGCTTAGTCCCATGTATGTTAAGAAAGTTGTGATATACCTCGACTCTGGAGCAACTTCCAACTGGTGGTGTCAGGTCCAGTCATATTCAAGGAACTACCTTTCTAGGGGTTCTGATGCTTCTTGATTTTATTTACATTTTGATAACATATCCACATTATTTCACTTTTTAATCTGTGTAGTATTGCTTACTAGTTGTTGTCCAATGAATTCTGTAACCACTCCCTCTTCAAACCAGGGTTGATTGGAAAAAGCTGTTCGAAAGAGGACATTGTATTATCATTTCTTTGTTCTCCCTGATGAAGGCCATGCAGCCAAAACACGTCAGAATTTTTTATCTTTGTTTCCATTGAACATGCCATACAAATAAAGACATTTTCATTAATTATATAATATATATATATATTGGTCCTTCTTTCTTTTTGATGACCAATTTACCCCTTTTTACAAAGAGCACCTTCTGTCTAGCAAAACCTACTATTGTGTACCTTAGCAGCATCTCCCTTCCTTCTTTTTTTCTACAAGTTAATCACAGAACTTCGGTAGTGCTTAGAGGAAGCAGCTCCACAGTAATTGTTTTGTGTTTTTGGGACATTTTAAACTCAAACCATGGATTTTACCAGAGAGGCAACAAGTTGTTCCTATGAACATGAAGAGGGTCAAAAGATTATTACCACTACCTCATTGCTAGAAGAGATGACAGCCATAGAGAACACTGGAACGGACTTGAACAAGACTTGATCAATATTCCAAAACCCATTTGAGAGTATCTTGTTCCCCCCCCCGCGACTGGTTTTGTAACATTGTTCCCTATGAAACACTGCCAGATACAGTTGAAGTCGGAAGTTTACATACACCTTAGCCAAATACATTTGAACTCAGTTTTTCCCAATTCCAACTTTGGAAGTGTGCTTGGGGTCATTGTCCATTTGGAAGACCCATTTGCGACCAAGCTTTAACTTCCTGACTGATGTCTTGAGATGTTGCTTCAATATATACTCATAATTCTCTTTCCTCATGATGCCACCTATTTTGTGAAGTGCACCAGTCCCTCCTGCAGCAATGCACTCCCACAACATGATGCTGCCACCCCAATGCTTCACGGTTGGGATGGTGTTCTTTGGCTTGCAAGCCTCCCCCTTTTTCCTCCAAACATAACGATGGTCATTATGGCCAAACAATTCTATTTTTCTTTCATCAGACCAGAGGACATTTCTCCAAAAAGTACGGCTGGTTTTGAAGCAGTGGCTTCTTCTTTGCTGAGCGGCCTTTCAAGTTATGTCAATATAGGACTTGTTTTACTGTGGATATAGATACTTTTGTACCTGTTTCCTTCAGCATCTTTATAAGGTCCTTTGTTGTTTTTCTGGAATTTTTGCACCAAAGTACGTTCATCTCTAGGAGACAGATTGTGTCTCCTTCCTGAGCGGTAGGACGGCTGCGTGGTCCCATGGTGTTTATACTTGTATACTATTGTTTTGTACAGATGAACGTGGTACCTTCAGGCATTTGGAAATTTCTCCCTAGGATGAACCAGACTTGTGGAGGTCTACAATTTTTTTCTGAGGTCTTTGCTGATTTATTTGGATTTTCCCATGATGTCAACCAAAGAGGCACTGAGTTTGAAGGTAGGCCTTGAAATACATCCACAGGTACACCTCCAATTGACTCAAATTATGTCAATTAGCCTATCAGAAGCTTCTAAAGCCATGACATAATCTCATGTAATTTTCCAAGCTGTTTAAAGGCACAATCAACTGAGTGTATGTAAACTTCTGACCCACTGGATTTGTGATGCATTGATTTATAAGTGAAATAATCTGTCTGTAAACAATAGTTGGACAAATTACTTGTGTCATGCACAAAGTAGATGTCCTAACCGACTTGCCAAAACGTATGTTTGTTAACAAGAAATTTGTGGAGTGGTTAAAAAATGAGTTTTCAACCTAAGTGTATGTAAACTTCAGAATTCAACTGTAGATCTCGTAATAGATAGTGAGAAAGTTGTAAAAAACTGAAACGGCACCGAAGCAAACACGTCTCCAGTGACTTGATAAGCTGATCGTGGTCTTCCTGCTCAATGTGCCATCCAGCTACTACTTCTTAACTTCATTGACAAACAAAGAGTTGGAACTTAGCTAGCAAGCAAGTGACTTTGGGCACTGATTAACCATGTGCATCTTGTGCTTTTTTAAAGATAGTTTGACAGCTTGCAGATGATTAAGTTGTAGACATGTTATTGTTCTCAGAAATCAGTCCTGAGTGCGCAGCCAGACTTTCCCGACCTTATAGAAAGTCTGCAGTGCACTGATTAGTTCTTCATTCACATTGTTTTACTTGAGAAATACTGCACTAAACACCTTAGCTAGATGTAAAATAGTGCAACTAAAACCTCTGCAAAAACATCTAAATGAATGACAGATTTCTTGATTTATCTTAGATCAATTCAGACTAGTCTAAGGAAGTGAATATTTTGAGGAAGTGGCTATGTTGTTGCTATGGTGACTCAGGAGGGACAAAGAACAGTACATGCCACACCCCCAAGACAACTCTCATTTGGCTTCAGTCATGGCCGCTAGCATTTCTTAATGAGCTATCTTCCAAACGACGCCAAAATCAGGAAGTACCCTTTAATACCTTTAAGTACGCCATTATGGATTTGATGTGTCATGGGATATTTTCATTCATTTAGAGGTGTTGCTATTCTTATATTTCATGTTAAAATACTTTTTAGCCTCAAATAAACACAGCCTTTCTTCAACTCTTCATTGTGAAATTGCAGTTGTGTTCCCCAATGTCCCCCATCAAAACTGTCATTACATTAACTATTAGACAATAAACATCAAACTAGTTCCCAATTACGACATCTATCAAACCAGATCACGACCACAACAGGGAAGAGAAGTAGACTTTGTTTCCAAAAACAGTTTCTCGCTGGCTTAATAACTGTCTGCTTGATTTGAAACAACAATGGTGGTGAAAGTGATTTTTTTTAAATTATACATATTTTTTATTTTATTTAACCTTTATTTAACTAGGCAAGTCAGTTAAGAACAACTTCTTATTTACAATAACGGTGATCAAGGTCTTTGCTTGAGGGAATCTTCATGGTAGAGGAGACTCGGTGCTTAGCAGTATGTCTGCTAATTCAGGGGGATTGTAGGATTGATAAGCCACTGCAGAGCGGATGAGAAAGGTAAGCTGCTTTGTCTACCCCTCAGAATGCACAGATCACATTCAGAATCTCACAGCGATAATGTCCTTTCCTTTTCATGGCATTGTCCTCCCTTTTCATTTTGCATTTCCATAACATACCTCTGTGAGGCTTATCAAAGCTTATTGAAGTTTTTGTGTGTTGAGAATTTACTTAATTTGAGAAACTCAAACAAATAAGAATTCAAAGTACTATCTTTTCAGGTGCATTTGGAAGGTTTGACAGTGTATTTGCGCTCTCATATATCCCTTGTTAATGTGTTTTGTGGAGAGGATTTGTGCCAAAAGCATAGAAGATGAATGGATGTATCTTCTAGATATTATCAGGCTCTACCCTTCTGTCAACACTGTGTGGCACGCTGCTAAAGGACAGACCCAGGTGGGAATGGAACATTGTATGTTTTGTGCCATTTTCTGCTCGGGAGGTGGGCCATCATTGATACTAGCAGAGCAGATAGGCAGGAGATTTGTAAGCAGTGATGTAGTGCTGTGAGCGAGAGAGGCCCAGCTTCTCCATTACAAATCCATCATCAGTGATATACAAGAGATAAAGTAGAAGGCAGCAACAAGCTACTACAGCACTAGGAGGCTGAGGCAGACCGACCACACTGATGAAAGTGAAGACTGCCTACGGACCACTCATATAGTACAGTTAGAGCTTGTGTCTTAGCAGGGTTGCACATAAAATCCATTTTTGGAACTGTGGGTGTTTGCACAACCTAACAAACATATGTTGTTGTAGTCTATTCCAAAAAGGCAGACTAATGTTATTGTGAAGTGCAACAAAGGAACACGCTTCACACTTCAATAAGCTAGTTTTGACATTCTTCAGGACGGTGATTGTATCTCAAGGATATGTTCCATACAAACAGAAAGCACTTGGTGGTTCCATTTATGAATGATATAGGCCACTGTGTTCTCGGGGATCTTCAACGCTGCTTTTTTGGTACCCTTCCCCAGATCTGTTTCTTGACACAATCCTGTCTCAGAGCTCTACGGACAATCCCTTCAACCTCATGGCTTGGTATTTGCTCTGACATGCATTGTCAACTGTGGAACCATATAGACAGGTGTGTTCCTTTCCAAATCATATCCAATCAATTGAATGTACCACAGGTGTACTCCAATCAAGTTGTGGAAACATTTTGCGAATGTTCTACAAACCTGTTTTTGCTTGTCATAATGGGGTATTTTGTGTAGATTGATGAGGAAAAATAATAATGTAATCAATTTTAGAATAAGGCTGTAAGGTAACAACGTGAAAAAGTCAATGGTCTGAATACTTTCCAAATGCACTGTATTACACCGATTCACCTTCCCTACACGTTGGTTTCAAGAAGCAGGCAAGAAGGGGACAAGCGTTGAGTCATGCATGGACCATGTCGTAGACATATCATTCACCAACAAGCTCTGGTTTGAAGAAGTAAGAGAAGGGGACATGTGAAGGCATGTGAAGCGACCTGGCCCACGTTATCCCTGTCACTTTGTTTCTTTCACGGCCACACCTGTGACAGTTCCATGTGCCGCCAGTTGACAGGGATTATTCAGGCAGGCTAGAAAGAATGCTCTGTGACAGGGTTGGGAGGAGCATACTGGAGAGAAAACAGCATGACTCAGCAAAATATATTGCCCCCTTAAAATGTTATTTACAGCCAGTTTCAGACACAACTTTAGCTCGGTAATCTGTGACAGTAGGCTTCAGTGATTGGGCATGTAGAAGACGTAACAAATGTACGTAGCTTCTTTGCACCGTCAATCCATTTATTAGACCTACCACTACTTAAGCTGTCTCAGCAATGGTGGATTTGGTGTTGGGTCTTCCACCTAATTTTTTTCGAAGGACAAAGAAGTGAACTGGATGAAGAAGTGTAGGCTACGCTACAGTCTACCTTGCTTGACAAAGTGACTACAACCCTTCATTCAAAGAGTAGCTATCTTGGGGTGTTAACGTTCTCATTGAGAGCAATGCCTACTTCTACCTATCCTATCAACTATTGCAATGGAAAGTTGTAGTTTAAAGATTCGGCATTGAAATGGAAATAATTAGAAACAAGATGGTTCTTGATAACCCAGCCACATGCCTTTTAGCAGTTTATGTGAAAAGCTAGACCTTTGAAGGCCTTAGTAGTTAGGCTGAAAAGGGAGAACAGAAATGGGTACCATTGTCCTATGCACTAATGTACACTTATGTCTGATTACTGGAATTGTTTTTCCCCTGTTCACTACTGTGCTTTCAATCTGTGAATAACAGACATGACCCATTCAGAGTTTTGATTAAAAAACAGTTATCTTAAGTGAATACAGTGTGAGTAGGACACAAATAATGAAACTCTAATTGCAATCACACTCCTTGGTATTTTCAACCTCTATTGTCTCTGGAGTTAAATCAACAACTTGCAATTTGGCTGTGAAAGCTTATTCAAAGGAAGGCATGCTTATTTTGTGAATATGAAATAACTTGTATAACTGGTAGTCTGAAATGCTAATCTTTGAATAACATTCTGTCCACCTCTCCCAGTTTTATCAGAAAATCGTCAGAACTTGGAGCTTGTATGAGTTGGACACCTGTTTTCTTAAAGCTTTAGAGAGTAGGCGAAAGCACTGCACCAGAGGTACTCTCGACCCCCGGCATTGTTGTTTTCTCCCTGGTAGAGGCTAGGAGACGTCTTCAGGAGCCCTTTAGAATCTCTGATTGACAGCCATACTAAATTAGCGAGAGGTTTCAGGATAGGCTGGTTCTCCTGAGGTTCCACAGGCTCTAATTCTTCCTGAATCCGACACGAGCGTTCCCATGTTCCTCAGCCCTGATTTAACAGTCCTAAAACACCCCCGTGAGCTCAGCGCTGAACAAAACCCAAACGCTGCTAATGCCAAGTTAATTAACACAGACCCAGATGCTCAGCCCTCAGAAAGACATGGAGCGCCAGAGAGGGAATATTTCCCTCTAGTTCTGTTTATTTTCATGCTAATGCCTTGATGTCAGTGGGACGGACATTTGCTAGGCCCTCTCAGCTCAGCTGCTTGGTTAATTTTGTTTACGCAGCCTTCTCTTTCCAAAAATGGTATGATAAATATGGGCATCATGGCTTTTGACACTGCCACCGTTTGCTGTTGGCTGTCTATGAAAGTCTGTGGCGGCTAGCAGGTGGGTGGTTTTCAGAAGCATTGTGAGAAAATAAGACTTTTGTCTGGCTGAATCTAATGAGCTAGCTTTAAGTATAAGAAAAGCTGTCATTTTGCTCATAAAATGTCCGACCAAATGTTGACCTAGTTACTTTATTTCATTTATGAGGGGTTCCTCCATTGTTGGTATGAAGAAAATCAAGTCATTTTCAAAACCTTTTGTGAGACATTGAATACCAGCTACATTTTACTTTGGAGACTCTCCAACTGATTCCTCCGAAAACATCAAATGTTATCCGTTCTTGAACAAAATTATTAATTGGACTGTGATACTTAAAGGCAAAAGGACTGCTATCATTAAAGTAACCTCAGGCTAGCACTTTCCTGGTATTACAAATTTCCCCCTTGAGTACTATTCTACCATCCATTCTACCCTTTCTTTCTCATCACATGGAAATGTACAGACTACAGAACCACTGTGATATTCAGTCCCTGGTATAAAAAAAAATAAAACACATAATAAACACAATAACAAATGGCAGGGAGCTGGAAGGGTAATTATTTAATTCACGAGGCATTAATCATCATCATCAGTTAGCATGATGGGAACCTGCATCATGCAATATGTGGATAATTGAAAGGAAAGATAGCAGCATGTTAAATATTTTTTTATCTCTGCAAGTTTTGAAGTAAAGATAATTAAAAGGTCAAATAAGTGACCAGGGTAGTGGGCCAGATGTGCATTTGCTGTCTGGCAGATTACCCACCCTGTCACCAAATCATTTAATTGACTTTGCTTTGCATGCCGTATCTCACCAATTACAGAGGAAAGAGAGATCTACTCAGGCAGGAACCAGGGTGTGCTGGCAAGGTCATCAATCATTCAATCAGACCTGTAAACACTAACAGTCTGCAAATGATTCAAACGATAGTGACAATCTTATAGCCAGCCATGGATAACAAATCTCCTTCAACCTCTATTAAAACAAATTGACATGCAGTGATCCCATATCTCTCAGATGGATTCTGTGTGGCAGACAATTTATACCACCTTTCCATAAATCTTCAATACTTTATACGCGTCCAAGTACTGTATTTTGAGTCCTTTGACTGATTGATTTGACTCTCTTGATCAGAAGAGGCAGTGCAGTTTGAGAAGCATCACCCTGTATGGCTCGTTGGACGTCAGAGACTGTGTAGGTAGTTCACCTCCACCATACCAATGCCCCCGATCTACTATAATTTGCATACCACCCGAACAAATCCATGGACGACGCAATCGCCGTTGCACTGCCCTATCCCACCTGGACAAGAGGAACACATATGTGAGACTGCTGTTCATCAACTACAGCTTAGCTTTTAACACCATAGTGCCCTTCAAGCTCGTCACTAAGCTCAGTACCTTGGTTTACTATATTATATGTGGAAGAAAAATACTTTAACCTGTCTAGGACTGGGCGGAACCCCTCACCAACAGCCAATGAAATTGCAGGGCGCCAAATACAAATCAACAGAAATCTCATAAATCCAATTACTCAAACATACAAGTATTAGGCACCATTTTAAAGATACAATTCTCGTTAACCCAGCCACCATGTCTGATTTAAAAAATGCTTTACGGCGAAAGCTCCACAAACGAGTATGTTAGGTCACCACCAACTCACAGAAAAACCCAGCCATTTTTCCAGCCAAAGAGAGGAGTCACAAAAAGCACAAATAGAGATAAAATTGATCACTAACCTTTGATGATCTTCATCAGATGACACTCATAGGAATTCATGTTACACAATACATGTATGTTTTGTTCGATGATGTGCATATTTATATCCAAATATCTCAGTTTACATTGGCGCCTTACGTGCAGTAATGTTTTGATTCCAAAACATCCGGTGATTTTGCAGAAATACTAATAATAAAAGAGAACATGTTTTTTCGACTTGAAGGTGATCTAACATAATCATATGTGGTGCTTTAGCTGTAAAGCATTTTTGAAATCGGACACGGTAGATGAACAAGATTATTATCTTTCATTTTCTGTATTGGACTTGTTAATGTGTGAAAGTTGATTATTTATAAAAACAAAAATTGAATTTCACGTGCTGCCTTTTTAGCGGAATGTTGTCTCTGCACTAGAAAGGTTAAGCAATGGCTTTTTTCTGGCCACTCTTCCGTAAAGCCCAGCGCTGTGGGGTGTACGGCTTAAAGTGGTCCTATGGACAGATATTACCATCTCCACTGTGGAGCTTTGTAGCTCCTTTTCTTTGGTCTCTTTGATGACTCTCTGATTAATGGCCTCCTTGCCTGGTCCCTGAGTTTTGGTGGACGGCCCACTCTTGGCAGGTTTGTTGTGGTGCCATATTCTTTCCATTTTTTAATAATGGATTTAATGGTGCTCCGTGGGATGTTTAAAGTTTTGGGATATTTTTTTATAACCCAACCCTGATCTGTACTTCTCCACAACTTTGTCCCTGACCTGTTTGGAGAGCTCCTTGGTCTTCATGGTGCCACTTGATTGGCAGTGCCCCTTGCTTAGTGGTGTTGCAGACTCTGGGGCCTTTCAGAACAGGTGTATTTAAACTGAGATCATGTGACAGATCATGTGACACTTAAATAAAGTCCAGCTGTGTGCAATCTAACTAATTATGTGACTTCTGAAGGCAATTGGTTGCACCAGATCTTATTTAGGGACTTCATAGCAAAGGGGGTGAATACATATGCACGCACTGCTTTTCCGTTTATTTATTAATTAATTATTTTTTATTAATTATTTTTTACCTTTCACTTCACCAATTTTGACAATTTTGTGTATGTCCATTACATGAAATCCAAATAAAAATATTTTTTAAATTACAGTTTGTAATGCAACAAAATAAGAAAAAATGCCAAGGGGGAGGAATACTTTTACAAGGTACTGTAAATTCCTCCGGTGTACATATGTATACATTGAATTTTGATACTATTTGGGTTGCTAATTGGATTCCTCCCACCATTCTTGATTGCTTGTCTTTTGTTTTGTCTTTACATTTTAATTGCTTGACATTTGACTACATTGTTAGGAGTTAAAAACATCAGCATTTCGTATGTACCACTATAAAACCTACTAAACTGTGTATGTGACCAATAAACTTTGATTTGATTTGATTTATTGTCACTGAGATATGAAGCATTCTCCTCTCTGAGGTTTGCATGCTATTGATTCCCCAGGGGCACTATCAATCACTGTGATACTCTAGCATCACATAACTTATTGAGAGCCATCATTCAGCCAATGGGCAGTCGGATGAGAGGAGAAGAAGGGACAGAAATCTATGGTCTTTTTTCTCTCCCTTTCTATCTTTCATCTTCTCTCTTGTCCCCCCTATCCCAATTTAAATTAAATTCAAAATGTTTTATTGATATGACATATTTGTCTGTCCCTCTCTCTCTCTCTCTCTCTCTGTTTCTCTGTTTCATTCTCTCTCAATCTCTCCTCTACTCTCTCCAGTCTCCCATAAGTGTGAGGTATGAGTCAGCAGGCAGCAGGCACATCCAGGCTGGCAGTGGTCTATAATGTTATTAACCCCCTAGAGTCAATGTCCGCACCCCATGGAAATCTAATTAGCATAATAAAATCACCCTTCTGTCTATTAAGATAAAGATATGAGTTTTTAAAGAGCTGCGTCCCAACGTTGTTTTAAAAAATATATATTTATTGACTGACCATGACTTTACAAATCACCCAACACTGCAATTTGTAAGGTTCATTTTAAATTTATGTTGTGATTTTTTTAACCATTTCTGAACCTGTGACCAGAAACAAGCTACATAGGGGCAATACCAGAAAAAAATGATCCAGTGATTCTGTCTCTTTGCAGCAACATCTACAGAGCTGAGATTGTTGTATTCCCCATATACTGTATATACCATTCTGTTTGTGGTAGGAATTTTGTATAATAATTTAAATAGAAAAACTCAGTGTTGAATCAAGTGTTGTTTTTTGTATCAGTTCATAAACCATGTGCCATGGAATCGGTACATTGAACATCTCTTCTCATTTTATTCTGCAACCTTTATGTTTCCTATCAATATTTTTGTTTTCAAATGAAACTGGTATATTTTTCTATCTTTGCCAATTCTTTTCATCCAATTTGTTACTTCAATATATGGCAGACAAACAACTCTACCTTTTCCCTCTTCCACCTGCCTTGTCCATTTTTGTGTTAATGCTGCAAGCAGTTGGTTATAAATGTGGAATGAGCAGATATTCCCAAATATTTGCCACAGCTGCATATGTCATATAACTCCACTGTTTCTATTCATAGTGTCATTAATAAATATAATACAAGAAAAATAAAAACATCCATACATATATTTTTTTTTATAATTAATCAATATATTTGAGGTTAACCATCATTTTTATTGGTAATATTTGTTCTATATTTCCGGAGGATAAAATTGTTATTGTAACCAGCTTTGTATGGCTTGTTTAAGAAAGGGTGATACTTTAAACAAAATTTCATTTTCAATTGGTCGGAAATTTGAAGTTGTAATCTGTATGAAGGCAAAAATGCAATTTCTGAACAAGGGATGAGCCTTTTTAATAATCTACTAGAGAACCATTTTGGGTTTAAGTATAACTTATGTATGAGTGAAGCTTTAAGTGAGAGGTTTAAGGTTTTCATATTTAATAATTGCAGCCTCCCAAACTCTATAAATTGGCACATTCAATTTTGTCTGCTTAGCATTCCAATAAAATGAAATATTCTTTGCTCATGTGATTTAAAAAAATGAGTTGTCTGGAGTAGGCAGCGCCATTCGTAAGTAAGTAAACTGTGATAGCACCAAAGAGTTAATCAGTGTGATTTTTCCATAAATAGACAAGTATTTACCCCTCCATGGTTGCAGAATCGTATCTATTTTTACAAACTTTTGCAAGCGTTGTTTATTCCTTTTTTCTATAGCATCCAAACAACTTGGGCAATACACTAATCTGTTTTCCATGTCTGAATCTGTTATTCAATGTACTTCTTTGGGCTAATAGCAGTAAAGACAAATTCAATGTTTCATCAATAATTAAAATAATACCTACAATTCTAAATCAAATAGCTAAATGATCCTTGGTATGACCATCTTAAAATAATTCCATATGTTAGCATAGTAGATGGTGAGAGGTTAGCATGTCTTGAGGTATGATATTTCTGTGTCTGTAACTTTCTCACATCATTATTCACGATCCATAATCATGGTAGCATCCACATTAATGTAGCAGTGTTTAGAAACATATGATTTTCTTATTTACAATAAAAGTAACGCCAAAATGACACAATACATTATTTACTATTCATTCATTTATTTACTATTCTATTGGGCACAAAATAATCTGAAAAACAATCAAAGCAAACAACAAACGCATCCAAGTAGTGTGTACAGCCACAAGCCTGTTGTCATTGGGTGCTAGGACCAAATACAAATAACATTTTACAACTTTAATACACATATGTGACCGACAGGCTCAAATCGGTCTTGTGTAGCAAAATTTTAAATAATGTTTTCTACATTGGATAGAAGTAGAGCTACAAAATTGTATATCATACACTACAGTCGTTCGTGGCCAAATGTTTTGAGAATGACACAAATATACATTTTCACAAAGTCTGCTGCCTCCGTTTGTATGATGGCAATTTGCATATACTCCAGAATGTTATGAAGAGTGATCAGATGAATTGCGATTTCAAAAAAGTTAAGATACCCACTGGGCATAAACTGGTTGCATCAATGTTTTTTTAAAGTAATTTGTCATCGTATTGTGACGTGGAATATACATGGAAAATATATTGGATTTCAAAGTCATCAACAAAAACTTGTTTTGAGGCAAACCGTGTATAAATATTTCTATCTTTAAACCAACGTCAGATTTTCAACGTTATATGCAGAAGAAGAAAAAAAAGTACTTCCTACAGGAGAATTTATCTACAGCTACACTTTAGTATCCCATCCAGGGTTTTAACCAAGCCCTGCATAGCTATGATATTAGTCACTGAATATTACCAATGTGCTATTGTGATTGTTAGGATATCTCCATTTAAAAACAAAATAGATTCACTGTTGCTATCGAAGTAATTCCAAAGGGAAGTTTTAACAGAGCAAATTAAATGTGAAAAATACTTCACCACTCATATATCATCAATGATGCTATTTAGGCCTATATATTTTGAACAAAAATATAAACACAAAATGTAAAGTGTTGGTCCCATGTTTCATGAGCTGAAATAATAAATTCCAGAAATTTTCCATATGTACAATTAGCTTATTTCTCTCAAATGTTCTGCACAAATGTGTTTAAATCCCTATTAGTGAGCATTTATCCTTTGCCAATATAATCCATCCAACTGACAGGTGTGCCATATAAAGAAGCTGAGTAAACAGCTTGATCATTACACAGGTGCACCTTGTGCTGGGGGCAATAAAAGGCCACTATAAAGTGTTTTGCCACACACAGCAATGCAACAGACTTTTCAAGTTTTTAGGGAATGTGCAATTGGCATGCTGGCTGCAGGAATGTCCACCAGAGCTGTTTCCAGATAATTGAATGTTCATTCTACCATAAGCTGCCTCCAATGTCATTTTAGAGAAGTTGTCAGTACGTCCAGCTGGCCTCACAACCGCAGGCCAGGTATAACCACACCAGCTACGGCTCCTTCACTTGCAGGATCGTCTGAGGGGGGTGCTGAGGCGTATTTCTGTCAGTAATAAAGCCCTTTTGTGCGGAAAAAACTCATTCTGATTGGCTGGGCATGGCTCCCTAGTAGGTGGGCCTGGCGCCCAAGTGGATGAGCCTATTACCTCCCAGGCCCACCTATGGCTGCATCCCAGCGAAGCCATCTGAAGTCCATAGATCAGGGCCTACTGAATTTAAATAAATTGGCTGATTTCCTTATATGTACTGTAACTCAGTAAAATCAATTAAATTGTTGCATGTTCATGTTGGACAGTTCAAGTCAGAAGTTTACATACACCTTAGACAACTACATTTAAACTCAGTTTTTCCACAATTCCTGACATTTAATCCTAATAAAAATTCCCTGTTTTAGGTCAGTTAGGATCACCACTTTATTTTAAGAATGTGAAATGTCAGAATAGTAATAGAGAGTGTTTTATTTCAGCTTTTATTTCTTTCATCACATTCCCAGTGGGTCAGAATTTTACATACACTAAATTAGTATTTGGTAGCATGGCCTTTAAATTGTTTAACTTCGGTCAAATGTTTCGGGTAGCCTTCCACAAGCGTCCCACAATAAGTTTGGTGAATCTTCCAGCAAAGCACCCCCACAACATGATGCTGCCACCCCCGTGCTTCATGGTTGGGATGATGTTCTTCGGCTTGCAAGCCTCCCCATTTTTCCTCCAAACATAACAATGGTCATTATGGCCAAACAGTTCTAGATTTGTTTCATCAGACCAGAGGACATTTCTCCTAAAAGTACGATATTTGTCCCCATGTGGAGTTGCAAACCGTAGTCTGGCTTATTTTATGGCAGTTTTGGACAGTGGCTTCTTCCTTCCTTCTTCCCTGTTCTTCCGATACAGGCCTTGTTTTACTATGGATAAAAATACTTTTATACCATTTTCCTCAAGCATGTTCACAAGGTCCTTTGCTGTTATTCTGGGATTGATTTGCACTTTTTGCACCAAAGTACGTTCATCTCTAGGAGACAGAACACGTCTCCTTCCTGAGGTATTTATACTTAGATATTTATACTTACGTACTATTGTACTATTGTTTGTAGAGATAAACGTGGTACCTTCAGGCATTTGGAGGTCTACCATTCTAATTTCTTTAGATATTCCCATGATGTCAAGCAAAGAGGCCCTGAGTTTGAAGGTAGGCCCTGAAATGCATCCACAGGTACACCTCCAATTGACTCAAATTATGTCAATTAGCCTATCAGATGCTGACCCACAAATTGACAAATATTGTGAATTATAAGTGAAATAATCTGTCTGTAAACAATTGTTGGAAAAATGACTTATGTCATGCACAAAGTAGATATCCTAACCGATTTGCCAAATCTATAGTTTGTTAACAAGTCAATTGTGGAGTGATTGAAAAATGAGTTTTAATGACTCCAACCTAAGTGTATGTAAACTTCTGACTTCAACTGTATCTTCTGCTTGGATAGTTCAATCTGTGCCGCTGACTTAATTCCAGGTTGTCTTCAAATTAATTATTTATGTGTTGGAAAAAATTGATATGTTGAATTCATGTCTCCATCTCAACCAAAAATCTAAGTTAAAGACTTGGACAAAATCAAATCAAACTTGATTTAAAGTTTATTTAAAGTTAAAGTTTATTTAACTTGAGATTTTTTTGGTTGAGATGGAGACATGAATTCAACATATCAGTCTTTTTCATAGACCAACTGGAATTAAAGCCAAACTTAGTCAGTGGGATAGATGTGTTGACAACCAAACACAATTCAATATTACTTTGTACTACAATAAATAGTCAACAAGTTAACACATCTCCAACTCAACTAAAATTCTAAACGATATAATTAGATTAAGCCAGTGGCTCAATTGGAACTATCCAAGCAGTAGATACAGCTCATAAAGAAAGTTTTCATACAACTTGACATATTCCACATTTTGTTCTATTAGAGCTTGAATTTAAAATTTATTAAATTGAGATTTTGTGTCACTGATGTACACAAAATATATTTTTTTGAAATGTCAATAAGTATTCACCACCTTTGTTATGGCAAACCCAAATAGATTTGATAATCATATCGATGAGTTTTTTTTATAACTTCAGGAGTAAAAAAAAGGTCAGTTGGATGGACTAACTGTGTCGGCCCTGCTGAAAACCTGATTAGCATAATGAAAACATCCCCATAAGAATCTGTCAATTCAATTTGCTAAAACTTTTTTTGGTTACTACATGATTCCATATGTGTTATTTCATAGTTTTGATGTCTTCACTATTATTTTACAATGTATAAAATAGTAAAAATAAAGAAAAGCCCTGGAACGAGTAGGTGTGTCCAAACTTTTGCTTGTCATAGGCAATGATTTGGGATTTTTTTGCATGTGTCCCAACAGACACGGGGAGACAAATTCCAAGTTCAGCAAGACAATTAACTAAAATGAAAGGCCAAATATACACTGGTTACTTACCAAGACAACATTGAATGTTTCTGAGTACGCTAGTTACTGTTTTGGCTTGAAAATCTATGGCAAGACATGGAAATAGCTGTCTAGCAATTATCAACAATGAACTTGACAGAGCTTGAAGAATTTTAATTATAATAATGTGCAAATATTGTACAATCCAGTTTTGTGAAGCTCTTAGAGACTTACCCAGAAAGACTCACAGCTGTGAGGTGTTTCTAACATGAATTGTATTGACTCATGGGGTAGAATGGCGCCGGAGATGATGGCCGACATGTTACGTGCTCTGACCCAACTGTGCTATTTTTTATATTTTTTGCATTGCTTGTAACTTTTTTGGTACATTTTGTTGCTGCTACTGTCTCTTATGACCCAAAAAAACTTCTGGACGTCAGAACAGCAATTAATCACCTCAATCTGGATGAAGCTTTTTCCTTTAACGAGTCTGATGCGAATGATATACTCCTCCCTCAGGCCCAAATCCCCATCATTTGCGTAAAGAAAAGACGGAGAAAAAGGGGGTGGAGGTCGGGCTTCCTTCTGAGAATTCGTAGGCGAGTGAGTAAACCCCCACTGCCATCCATTCTATTGGCCAACGTGCAATCATTGGAAAATAAAATCGATGAGCTACTGTCAAGATTACCCTACCAATGGGACATTAAAAACTGTAATATCATATCTGTCATCGAGTCGTGGCTGAATGACAACACAGATAATATAGAGCTGGTGGGATTTTCCATGCACCGGCAAAACACAGAAGCTACGTCTGGGTACGACGAGGGGTGGGGGTATGTGTTTATTTGTCCATAACAGCTAGTGCGCAATGTCTAATATTAAAGAAGTCTCGAGGTATTGCTCACCTGAGTTAGAGTGCCTTATGATAAGTTGTAGAACACACTATTTACCAATAGAGTTCTCATCTATATTATCCGTAGCTGTCTATTTACCACCACAAAACGATGCTGGCACTGAGATCGCACTCAACCAACTGGAAAAGGCTATAAGCAAACAAGAAAATGCTTATACAGAAGCGGCGCTCCTCGTGGCCGTGGACTTTAATGGCTGCAAACTTAAATCCGTTTTACCTCCTTTCTACCAGCATGTCACATGTGCAACAAGAGGGGAAAAACTCTAGACCACCTTTACTCGACACCCACGGATGCATAAGAAGCTCTCCCCCACCCCCAATTGTCAAATCTGACCATAATTGCATCCTCCTCATTCCTGCTTACATGCAAAAACTAAAGCAGGAAGTACCAGTGACTCGCTCAATACGGAAGTGGTCAGATGACGCGGATGCTACGCTACAGGACTGTTTTGCGAACACAGACTGGAAAATGTTCCGGGATTCATCTAATGGTATTGAAGAGTATACCACATCAGTCATCGGCTTCATCAATAAGTGCATTGATGACATCCTCCCCACAGTGACTGTACACACATATCCCAACCAGAAGCCATGGATTACAGGCTACATCCGCAGTGAGCTAAAGGCTGATGCTTTCAAGGAGCGGGACACTAATCCGGACTCTTATAAGAAATCCCACTATGCCCTCAGGTGAACCATCAAAACAAGCATTAATACAGGATTAAGATTGAATTGTATTGAACGGGCTCTGATGCTCGTCGGATGTGTCAGAGCTTGAAAAGTATTACGGACTACAAAGGGAAACCCATACTGTCCAGTGACGCGAGCCTACCAGATGAGCTAAATGCCTTTTATGCTCGCTTTGATGCAAGCAACACTGAAGCATGCATCAGAGCAGCAATGTGAGCAAGACCTTCAAACAGGTCAAAATTCACAAAGCCGCGGGGCCAGACGGATTACCAGGACGTGGTGTACTCAAAGCATGCACGGATCAACTGGCAAGTGGCTTCACTGACATTTTCAAACTCTCTCTGACCGAGTCTGTAATACCTACATGTGTCCCTGTGCCCAAGGAACCAAAATTAACCTGGCAAAATGATTACGGCTCCGTAGCACTCACATCGGTAGCCATGAAGTGCTTTGAAAGGCTGGTCATGGCTCACATCAACATCATCCTCCAAGACACCTTAGACCCTTCCAATTCGCATACCGCTTCAGCAAAGCCACAGATGACGCAACCTCAAGACAGTTGTGAAGAGGGCACGGCAACACCTTTTCCCCTCAGGAGACTGAAAAGATTTGGCATGGGTCTCCAGATCTTCAAAAAGTTCTACATTTGCACCACAGAGAACATCCTGAACGGTTGCATCGCCGCCTGGTATGGCAACTGCTCGGCATCTGACCGTAAGGCACTACAGAGGATAGTGCGTACGGCCCAGTACATCACTGGGGCCAAGCTTACTGCCATTCAGGACCTATATAATTGTCGGTGTCAGAGGAAAGCCCATAAAATTGTCAGAGACTCCATTCACCCGTCATAGACTGTTTTCACTACTACTGCACGGCAAGCAGTACCGGAGCGCCAAGTCTTGCACCATGCTCATTAACAGCTTCTTCCCCCACACCATAAGACTGCTGAACAATTAATCAAATGGCTACCGGACTATTTACATTGACAACCCCCCACACATTTTCTTTGTACACTGCTGCTACTCGCTGTTTATTATCTATGCATAGTCACTTCACCCCTACCTCCATCTACAAATTACCTCGACTAACCTGTATCCCCGCACATTGACTCGGTAACGGTACCCCCTGTATATAGCCTCGTTAATTTATTTTATGTAACCTTTTTTTGTGCTACCTTTTACTATTTTTTGCTTTAGTTTATTTGCTAAATATTTTCTTAACTCTTTCTTGAACTGCAATGTTGGTTATGGGCTTGTAAGTAAGCATTTCAAGGTAAGGTCTGCACTTGTTGTATTTGGCGCATGTGATAAATAAAGTTTGTTTTGATTTTACTTATCTAATCAAAATATATTAGTTTTTCAAATTTTGCTTAGATTTTGCTTAGATCGTTGACCAAAAATGACAATTATATCAATTTTAATCCCACTTTGTAGCACAACTAAATGTGGAAAAAGTCAGTGTGTGAATGCTTTCTGAATGCACATCTCCTTTAAATGTTTATATATTTGGTTGCATGTCAACTAAACACAATTCAATATTACTTTTGTAATTCATTTACCTTTTAGGGATAGGGGGCAGCATTTTCACTTTGGATGATTTACGTGCCCATAGTAACCTGCCTCCTACTCTGTCCCAGATGCTAATATATGCATATTATTATTACTATTGGATAGAAAACACTCTGAAGTTTCTAAAACTGGTTGAATTATGTCTGTGATTATAACAGAACTCATGGGGCAGGCAAACTTCCAAACAGGAAGTGGAAATTCTGGGGCTGGTTGATTTTCAACTCATCGCCTATTCACATCCAAATAAGATATGGATCTGTTCGCACTTCCTACGCCTTCCACTAGATGTCAACAGTCAGTAGAACGTGGAATGAAGCCTCTAGTGTGATGTGGGACAGGATGGCAGCTATTTGAGTCACTGGTCTGGCAGAATGCCAGTTCCTGGTTATGCGCAGTAGTCATTATATCGCCTTGCGTTCCATTACTCTGTAGACAAAATGAATATATATATATATATATATATATATGATAATAGCATCCTGAAGATTGATTCTCTACTTAGTTTGACCAGTTTATTCGACCTGGAATATAACTTTTTGAAGTTTTCGTCCGAGTTCGCCTGGACCAGCGCCAGCTTTTGGACATGTGAACTAAACGTGCTAGCAAAAGTAGCTAATTGGACACTAGTAATGGACATTATGGAAGAAAACAACCATTTATTGCAGAACTAGGATTCCTTGCACTGCATTCTGATGAAAGATCATCAAAGGTAAGGGAATATTTACGATGTAATTTCGTATTTCTGTTGACTCCAACATGGTGGAGAAATATATTTACTTCTGAGCGTCATGTCAGATTATTGCATGGTATGTTTTTTTCGTGTCGTTTAAAAAAATCTGACACAGCAGTTGCATTAACAACCAGTGTATCTTTAATTATATGTAAAACATGTATCTTTCGTCAAAGTTTAGGATGAGTATTTCTGTTATATGACGTGGCTCTCTGTAATTTACTCTGGATATTTTGGAGGCATTTCTGAACATGGCGCCAATGTAAAACCGAGATTTGTGGATATAAATATGCATATTATCGAACAAAACATAAATGTATTGTGTAACATGATGTCATATGAGTGTCATCTGATGAAGATTATCAAAGGTCAGTGTTTCATTTTATCTCTAATTCTGCTTTTGTGACTCTATCTTTGGCTGGGAAAAATGGCTGTGTTTCTTTGGATTTGGTGGTGATCTAACATAAATATATGTTGTGTTTTCGCTGTAAAACATTTTGAAACTCAAACATGATGGGTTGATTAATGTTTATCTTTCATTTGCTGTATTGGACTTGTTATTGTGTGAAAGTTAAATATTTCAAAAACATATTTTAGTATTTCCCGCGCTGCCTTTTCAGCGGAATGTTGGTGGTGGTTCCGTTAGCAGAACCTGTGTCCTAGACAGGTTTTAAATAGCCTAAAGTTGAGGCTATCTTACAAACTAATGTAACGTTCAACCTTAAAATGAGTAACACATCGATGTCCACATTGAGGTTACTGTAACTATTGAGGTTACTGTAACTCATCGCCCACCCCTTTTAATGCGACTATCCCAGATGCTTCTCCCTCTATTTCCCCTGCCCCGCTACAAAGTTTCTCCCTGCAGGCAGTCACTGAATCCGAAGTGCTAGAGGAGCTCCTGAAACTTGACCCCCAAAAATCATCTGGGTCAGATGGTTTCGACCCTTTCTTCCTTAAGGTTGCTGCCCCTATCATCGCCAAGTCTATCTCCTGCCTTTTTAACCGGTCTCTCCGTTCTTGGGAGGTTCCCATTGCTTGGAAGGCAGCAACGTTTCGTCCTTTACTTAAAGGGGGATACCAAGCTTATCCTACCTGTTATAGGCCTATTTCTATTTTGCCCTGTTTACCAAAATTGTTGGAAAAAACGCAATAATCAACTGACTGGCTTTCTTGATGTCTGTAGTATTCTCTCTGGTATGCAATCTGGTTTCCAATGTCACCATTGCCCTTGATTCTAAGCACTATTGTGCGCTATTTTTATTGACTTGGCCAAAACTTTTGATACGGTAGACCATTCCATTCTTGTGGGCCGGCTAAGTAATATTGGTGTCTCTGAGGGGTCTTTAGCCTGGTTTCCTAACTACCTCTCTCAAAGAGTGCAGTGTATAAAGTCAGAAGCTCTGCTGCCTCAGCCACTGCCTGTCACATAGGGAGTACCCCAAGGCTGAATCCTAGTTCCCACGCTCTTCTCAATTTACATCAACAATATAGCTCAGGCAGTAGGAAGCTCTCTCATCCATTTATATGCAGATGATACAGTCTTAAACCCGGTTGGCCCTTCCCCAGATTTTGTGCTCTTCAACAAAGCTTTCTTAGTGGCCAACACGCTTTCTCTACCCTTCACCTTGTTCTGAACACCTCTAAAACAAAGGCCATGTGGTTTGGTAAGAAGAATGCCCCTCTCCCCACAGGTGTGATTACTACCCCTGAGGGTTTAGAGCTTGAGGTAGTCATCTCATAAAAGTACTTGGGAGTACGGCTAGACAGTACACTGTCCTTCTCTCAGCACATATCAAAGCCGCAGGCTAAACTTAAATCTAGATTTGGTTTCCTCTGTCGTAATCGCTCCTTTTTCACCCCAGCTGGCAAACGAACCCTGATTCAGATGACCATCCTACCCATGCTAGATTACGGGGACATAATTTATAGATCAGCATGTTAAGGGTGCTCTCGAGCGGCTGTTCTTTACCATTCGGCCATCAGATTTGCCACCAATTCTCCGTATAGGACACATCACTGCACTCAATACTCCACTGTAAACTGGTCATCTCTGTATACCCGCCGCAAGACCCACTGGTTGATGCTTATTTTTAAAACTCTCTTAGGCCTCACTCCCCCCTATCTGAGATATCTACTGCAGCCCGCATCCTTCACATACAACACCTGTTCTGCCAGTCACATTCTGTTAAAGGTTCCCCAAAGCACACACATCCCTGGGTCACTCGTCTTTTCAGTTCATTGCAGCTAGCGACTGGAACGAGCTGCAACAAACACTCAAACTGGACAGTTTTATCTCAATCTCTTCATTCAAACACTCAAACATGGACACTCTTTCTGACAGTTGTGCCTGCTTTGTGTGATGTATTGTTGTTTCTACCTTCTTGCCCTTTGTGCTGTTGTCTGTGCCCAATAATGTTCATGCCATGTTTTGTGCTGTTAGCATATTGTGTTGCTACCAAGTTGGTGTCATGTTGTGTTACTAACATGCTGTGTTATCATGTGTTGCTGCCTTGCTATGTTGTTGTCTCAGGTCTCTCTTTATGTAGTGTTGTCTCTTTTGTCGTGATGTGTGTTTTATACATCTATTTATATGTTATTTATTTTTACTTTTTTAATCCCAGGCCCCGTCCCCACAGGAGGTCTTTTGCCTTTTGGTAGGCCCTTGTTGTAA